>NC_048569.1:45476526-45822360 GCF_013265735.2 Oncorhynchus mykiss | reverse complement strand
TAACCTACCCTGTTCACATTATCATCAACGGTTGTCTTTAGAGCACCAAAACCAGATTGGGCAAGGAGGTATGCTATTTATTGCAACAGTTTTTGTGACAAAACCATCTGAGTTGAAATTGCAAATTAAACACATGAAACTTCAGTTTTTTTTATTCGGTACCTGAACACATACACTAAAATAGCTTTTATGTGCACTACCTCATCACGCAAAGCCTTTTATCGGCTAAAAATAAGTTTGATGGAAACATACCTCTGGCGGGAAAATGTTTATATTTTATGTATGTGATTTAGATAGTGCAAGAGACGGAAAGAGCGCTGCACATGTCCTCTATATTGTTATTGTTCAATGGTTATTTTGACCCTTGGTTAATGTTGTCCCTTTGACAAGTATGTCTATTATTTTAATATTGTAAATATCCAAAGTAAGCTTTGGCAATATGTACTTTGTTACATCATAACAATAAAACAAAGTGAATTGAGATTGAGACAGAGCGCCAGAGAGAGGGAGAGAGCCAGAGCGCCAGAGAGAGAGGGAGCGAGCCAGAGTGCCAGAGAGAGAGGGAGAGAGCCAGAGCGCCAGAGAGAGAGCCAGAGCGCCTGAGAGAGAGAGAGAGAGCGCCAGAGAGAGAGAGAGAGAGAGCCAGAGAGAGAGAGAGAGAGCGCCAGAGAGAGAGAGAGAGAGAGCCAGAGAGAGAGAGAGAGAGCGAGAGAGAGAGCGCCAGAGAGAGAGAGAGAGAGCGCCAGAGAGAGAGAGAGAGAGCGCCAGAGAGAGAGAGAGCGAGCACCAGAGGGAGAGAGCGAGCGCCAGAGGGAGAGAGCGAGCGCCAGAGGGAGAGAGCGAGCGCCAGAGGGAGAGAGCGAGCGCCAGAGGGAGAGAGCGAGCGCCAGAGAGAGAGAGAGCGCTGTACATGTCCTCTATATTGTTATTGTTCAATGGTTATTTTGACCCTTGGTTAATGTTGTCCCTTTGACAAGTATGTCTATTATTTTAATATTGTAAATATCCAAAGTAAGCTTTGGCAATATGTACTTTGTTACATCATAACAATAAAACAAAGTGAATTGAGATTGAGACAGAGCGCCAGAGAGAGGGAGAGAGCCAGAGCGCCAGAGAGAGAGGGAGGGAGAGAGCCAGAGCGCCAGAGAGAGAGCCAGAGCGCCTGAGAGAGAGAGAGAGAGAGCGCCAGAGAGAGAGAGAGAGAGAGAGCGCCAGAGAGAGAGAGAGCGCCAGAGAGAGAGAGAGAGAGAGAGCGCCAGAGAGAGAGAGAGAGAGAGCCAGAGAGAGAGAGAGAGAGAGAGAGAGCGAGAGAGAGAGCGCCAGAGAGAGAGAGAGAGAGCGCCAGAGAGAGAGAGAGAGAGCGCCAGAGAGAGACAGCGAGCGCCAGAGAGAGAGAGAGCGAGCGCCAGAGAGAGAGAGCGAGCGCCAGAGGGAGAGAGCGAGCGCCAGAGGGAGAGAGCGAGCGCCAGAGGGAGAGAGCGAGCGCCAGAGGGAGAGAGGGAGAGAGCGAGCGCCAGAGGGAGAGAGGGAGAGAGCGAGCGCCAGAGGGAGAGAGGGAGAGAGCGAGCGCCAGAGGGAGAGAGGGAGAGAGCGAGCGCCAGAGGGAGAGAGCGAGCGCCAGAGGGAGAGAGCGAGCGCCAGAGGGAGAGAGCGAGCGCCAGAGGGAGAGAGCGAGCGCCAGAGGGAGAGAGCGAGCGCCAGAGGGAGAGAGCGAGCGCCAGAGGGAGAGAGCGAGCGCCAGAGGGAGAGAGCGAGCGCCAGAGAGAGAGAGAGCGCCAGAGAGAGAGAGAGCGCTGCACATGTCCTCTATATTGTTATTGTTCAATGGTTATTTTGACCCTTGGTTAATGTTGTCCCTTTGACAAGTATGTCTATTATTTTAATATTGTAAATATCCAAAGTAAGCTTTGGCAATATGTACTTTGTTACATCATAACAATAAAACAAAGTGAATTGAGATTGAGACAGAGCGCCAGAGAGAGGGAGAGAGCCAGAGCGCCAGAGAGAGAGGGAGCGAGCCAGAGTGCCAGAGAGAGAGGGAGAGAGCCAGAGCGCCAGAGAGAGAGCCAGAGCGCCAGAGCGCCTGAGAGAGAGAGAGAGAGCGCCAGAGAGAGAGAGAGAGAGAGAGCGCCAGAGAGAGAGAGAGAGAGAGAGCGCCAGAGAGAGAGAGAGCGCCAGAGAGAGAGAGAGAGAGAGCCAGAGAGAGAGAGAGAGAGAGCGAGAGAGAGAGCGCCAGAGAGAGAGAGAGCGAGCGCCAGAGGGAGAGAGAGCGAGCGCCAGAGGGAGAGAGCGAGCGCCAGAGGGAGAGAGGGAGAGAGCGAGCGCCAGAGGGAGAGAGGGAGAGAGCGAGCGCCAGAGGGAGAGAGGGAGAGAGCGAGCGCCAGAGGGAGAGAGGGAGAGAGCGAGCGCCAGAGGGAGAGAGCGAGCGCCAGAGGGAGAGAGCGAGCGCCAGAGGGAGAGAGCGAGCGCCAGAGAGAGAGCGCCAGAGAGAGAGCGCCAGAGAGAGAGCGCCAGAGAGAGAGAGCGCCAGAGAGCCAGAGAGAGAGAGAGAGAGCGCCAGAGAGAGAGAGAGCGCCAGAGAGAGAGAGAGAGCGCGCCAGAGAGAGAGAGCGCGCCAGAGAGAGAGAGCGCGCCAGAGAGAGAGAGCGCGCCAGAGAGAGAGAGAGAGCCAGAGAGAGAGAGCGCCAGAGAGAGAGAGCGCCAGAGAGAGAGAGCGCCAGAGAGAGAGAGAGAGCGCCAGAGAGAGAGAGAGAGCGCCAGAGAGAGAGAGAGAGAGAGAGAGAGAGAGAGCGCCAGAGAGAGAGAGAGCGCCAGAGAGAGAGAGAGCGCCAGAGAGAGAGAGAGCGCGCCAGAGAGAGAGAGAGCGCCAGAGAGAGAGAGAGAGCGCCAGAGAGAGAGAGAGCGCTGCACATGTCCTCTATATTGTTATTGTTCAATGGTTATTTTGACCCTTGGTTAATGTTGTCCCTTTGACAAGTATGTCTATTATTTTAATATTGTAAATATCCAAAGTAAGCTTTGGCAATATGTACATTGTTACATCATAACAATAAAACAAAGTGAATTGAGAGAGACAGAGCGCCAGACAGAGACAGAAGGCCAGACAGAGATAGAGCGCCAGACAGAGTGCCAGACAGAGAGAGACAGAGCGCCAGAGAGAGAGAGACAGAGCGCCAGAGAGAGAGAGAGAGAGCACCAGAGAGAGAGAGAGAGAGAGAGAGCGCCAGAGAGAGCGAGAGAGACAGAGCCAGAGAGAGAGAGCGCCACAGAGCGGGCGCCAGAGAGAGAGAGCGCCACAGAGCGCGCGCCAGAGAGAGAGCGCCAGAGCGAGAGAGAGAGAGCGCCAGAGAGAGAGAGAGAGAGAGAGCGCCAGAGAGAGAGAGAGAGAGCGCCAGAGAGAGAGAGCGAGAGAGAGAGCGCCGGAGAGAGAGAGAGCGCGCCAGAGAGAGCGCCAGAGAGAGAGAGAGAGCGCCAGAGAGAGAGAGAGCGCCAGAGAGAGAGAGAGCGCCAGAGAGAGAGAGAGCGCCAGAGAGAGAGAGAGAGAGAGCGCCAGAGAGAGAGAGAGAGAGCGCCAGAGAGACAGAGGGCCAGAGAGAGAGAGGGCCAGAGAGAGAGAGGGCCAGAGAGAGAGACAGAGAGACAGAGCGCCAGAGACAGCGCGCCAGCCAGCGCACCAGCCAGAGAGAATGCCAGCCAGAGAGAGCCAGCGCACTAGCCAGAGAGGCAGCCAGAGAGGCTGAGCGAGCACTAGAGTTGCTGAGCGAGCACTAGAGAGGCTGAGCGAGCACTAGAGAGGCTGAGCGAGCCAGAGAGCCTGAGTGCCAGACAGAGCGAGCAAGCCAGAGAGAGAGCGAGCGACAGAGCGCCAGCCAGCGAGGCTGAGCGAGCGTCAGAGAGATCGAGCCAGAGAGCGCCAGAGAGAGAGAGACAGAGAGCAGCTTGAGAGCCAGAGCGCCAGCCAGAGAGCTTGAGCGAGAGCCAGAGTGCTAGCCAGAGAGCCTGAGTGAGCCTGATCAAGAGCCAAAGCACCAGGAAGAGAGCATGAGCGCCAACCAGAAAGCCTGAGCGCCAACCAGAGAGCCAGAGCACCAGCCAGAGCACTAGCCAGAGAGCCTGAGTGCCAGCCAAAGAGCCAGAGCGCCAGGCATAGAGCCAGAGCGCCAGGCATAGAGGCAGAGAGCCAGAGTCAGAGCCAGAGTGCCAGCCAGAGAGCCAGAGCGCCAGCCAGAGCGCCAGCCAGAGCGCCAGCCAGAGACCCTGAGCGAGGGCCAGAGCGCCAGCCAGAGCACCAGCCAGAGCACCAGCCAGAGCACCAGCCAGAGCACCAGCCAGAGCACCAGCCAGAGAGCCCGAGCAACTGCCAGAGAGCCCGAGCAACTGCCAGAGAGCCCGAGCAACTGCCAGAGAGCCCGAGCAACTGCCAGAGAGGCCGAGCAACTGCCAGAGAGGCCGAGCAACTGCCAGAGGCCGAGCAACTGCCAGAGGCCGAGCAACTGCCAGAGAGGCTGAGCGTGCGTGAGAGAGTGAGCCAGAGAGAGCGAGCCAGAGAGAAAAAGCGCCAGAGAGAGCAAGAACATCAGAGAGAGAGAGAGCCAGAGAGAGAGAGGCAGCCAGAGAGCCTGAGCGAGCGCCAGTGACTGCCAGAGAGCCTGAGCAACTGCCAGAGAGGCTGAGCGAGCGTGAGAAAGGCTGAGCGCGCAAAGAGAGAGCGAGAGAACGAGAGCGCAAGCGAGAGAGCGAGAGCGCAAGCGAGAGAGCGAGCCAGAGAGAGAAAGCGCCAGAGCGCCAAAGAGAGCAAGAGCGCCAGAGAGAGAGCGCCAACCAGAGAGAGAGCCAGCCAAAGAGCAAGAGAGAGCGAGCCAGAGAGAGAGCGCGAGAGCGAGCCAGCCAGAGAGAGAAAGAGAGAGAGAGAGCGAGAGAGCGAGAGAGCGAGAGAGAGAGAGACAGCCAGAGAGAGAGAGAGAGAGAGAGAGAGAGAGAGAGAGAGACAGCCAGAGAGAGAGAGAGAGAGAGAGAGAGAGACAGCCAGAGAGAGAGAGAGAGAGAGAGAGAGAGAGAGAGAGAGAGCAAGCCAGAGAGAAAGAGAGAGCGAGCTCCAGAGAGAGAGCGCCAGAGAGAGAGAGCCAGAGAGAGACAGAGAGAGAGACAGCTCACACTACATCAAACAGACCTGTTCAGGTGATGTAACGTTTGAGCGTTCAGACAGAAATGTCTTGTGTAGAACAGATATGATTGTCCGCGTGTATAATAGGGGATCATGTCAGCTCCACTCATTGAATTTCTATCTGCACCTCAGACCCGAACCAGACAAGAGTAGTCTCAGTGAATCAACTCAGAAAACGATATCACGTCAGGCTGACAGTCCTTTAAATCCACTTCTTACCGAATCCCTTTCTAATCGAACCACAGCAGTTTTAGTGAATGACTGGAAACATCACTTAGTCCCTCACCATTTAGACCACATTTAGACCAGGTCTGCTACAGTACACTAACGGCAGGGAAGACTTGTGGGCTAAGTTACGAAAATATGATTCTGTCATCTATGGTTGTCATTAAGGCCATGGTCATGTTGACTTTAAAAAGAAGAGAAACTCACACCGTTCTAACTGGAGTCATCGAAGACCCACATGGAAGGAGGAGGAAGAAGCCGAGGATATAAGAAAATAATGCTGGTGACATTTAATCATGTCCTCAAGCTAAAAAAGTTGCCATGGTGACCACTCACTCATCAATGGTGAAACAGACAATGCGTCTACGTAGTCCCTCAGCTTTCTGTTTCTCCAGAGAGGCCCGACCCAGGAAGGGAATGGTGCTCTTCATCTTACAGGTAAACGCTAGTCCCGCCTCCAGAGGTGTGTCGTCAGGCCGCAGGTCAGCATGCCAATGTCTGTAGCCTAGGGAGAGAGGGGAGTCACTATCCAGCCAAACTGCAAACCTTGGAAGAGGTAGGACACAGAATGGATGAGACCGATGTAATGTACGCTTACACACTCAGTCAGTGGAGGCTGGTGGGAGGAGCCATAGGAGGATGGTAATGGCTGGAATGGAATTCATGGAACAGAGTCAAACATGCGGTTTCCATATGTTTGATACATGTACATGTATTCCATTCCAGCCATTACAATGAGCCCATCCTCCTTTAGCTCCTCCCACCAGCCTCCTCTGCATTCATTAGACACAGAAACATGAACGCATGCAAGCGCGCAGAGGTTAAGCACTCTCAAAGAAGTTGCTTATCGTTGTCCAACGTATTCGATGATCACTTCCACTTCTGAGTTAACGGTGAGTTATTTGGTGACTGCAGAGTCCAATCAGAGATCCACAAACTTTATTGCAGGTCGGGCATATGCAGTCTGTGTTGGCGGGGGGGGGGCAGGCAAGGTTGTATGTCTCCTGAGCTGTTTTTGCTGTCTCTTTGTGTTCCTCTCCCCGCCTCTGTACACCGCTCTGGCAGAGCTGCCGCCAGGTGGAACAGTTGGCAGCAGCATCCTCTAGGTCTGTGGGTTTGATGTTGCACTTCTTCAGTGACGTTTTCAGCTGGCCCTTGTAGAGCTTCAGCTGTCCCCTGCAGACCGCCGGCCAAGATGTAGCTGGCCATACAGGATCTTCCCTGGCAAGCGCTCCTGAGACATTCTAATGACATGCCCAAGCCAGCACAGTTGGTGTTGAGTGATCATGGCCTCCTTACTCTTGCAGTTGGTCTTAGCAAGTATTTCTGTATGGGGCACACGGTTGCACCAGGGGATTCCCAGGATGCAATGCAGGCATCTAATGTGGAATTGCTCGAGCTGCAGGTTGTGGCGACTAAGTGACCCAGGCTTCATAGCTGTAAAAAAAGTATGGTGATGCAGACGGCAACCTTGGTGTGGAGGTGGAGATTCCGGTTTTGGAAGATCCTGCATCTGAGTTTCCTGAAGGCAGCTGATGCTTGCTTGATCCTATTTTGAGTTTTGAGGTCGAGGTCTGAAGGTCTTTCAGAGTGTGGGCCACAAGAGCACAGTCATCAGCATACTGCAGCTCAAGAACCCGTTCTGTCAAGACTTGTGGTTGCTTGGAGCCTCCTGACATTGAATAGATTTCCATCCAGCCTGAAGTCCACTGCAAAACCCCTGCTGTCCTCAAACTCTTTCTGGAGAAGCTGGGTGACATGTAGGAGGAAGACGTTAAAGAGTACCAGTGCGAGTGACACACCCCTGCCTCACACCGATGCTTACTCTAAAGGGCACCGTCTCCTGCCCTCCAATGGCCACCAGAGCCATCATCCCATCATGGAACTCAAAAAGGATGTTGACAAATTGTTGCCACAGGTGGACTTGTCACCCTTGTTCTTATCAATGTTTGCATCCCGCCACTGTTGTGGGACGATCTCCCGGTCCCAAACCTCAGTGATGTACTGGTGGAGCGTTCTGGTACAGAAGTAACCTCCCTTCTTAAGTAGCTCTGCCGGGATGCTGTCAGCGCCAGGAGTCTCGTTGTTCATGAGGGAATGGATAGCTGATAACACCTCTTGGAAGGTTGGTGAATGGTTGAGGCCTTGAATGGGTGGACAGACGGAATGGTCTGTAGGAGAACGCTGATTGAGTAGTGCTTCAAAGTGGTCAGCCCACCTCATCAGCATCTGGTTTTGGTCCTTCAAGAAAAAGTCAGACTATCAACTGTTTTCATGGGGGTGATGAAGAGACTTAGGGCTACAGATAGCTTTAGTTGAGCTGTAGATATTGTGAATGTCGTTTTTGTCAGCATAAATGTTGATTTCTTGTGCCTTCGATGACATAATTCAGCAAAATCAAAACAGAACGCATTAGTGACACTGCGCCAGAGGCTTCGTTCGAAATAGAGCTGTCTTTATTTGGGAGAGGAGAGCCACTCCGTTCCAACGCTGCTCTGCTCATCTACTGGGAAACATACAGAGGACCCAGTGTTTTATACTGTACTGTAATTACAGTGTAATAGTTAGAGCTGTATTCATCGCGAGGAGGCCCGACAGGAGTCTTGGTCACGGAGAGGCTTTGTACCGGCAAGGGGAAACTTGTGCATGACGCTTCTCCCCAATTCACCACAAGGGCTAGCCGGCGGCAGCGAGCTGTAAGCGAGAGTATGCAAGCAAGTGGCAAGCGGGCATGCAACTAACCTCTACCTGCTGATATGTCAAACAGCCACTGTAATGGGTCTCTCATTTCTGCTAGTCATGCTACTGCTGTTCTCTCAAGGACACAGGTATTGAACCAAACACGCTCTGTTTCACTTACAGCTCTGCTCCATGTTGTCACGACACCAGTATCGCGATACTTACCATACCAGATTATCCTTGGCAAAAAAATAAAACACGAAGCCGACAAAACTCTATGGTCCTTTAAAATCTACTTCTGTAAAACAAATGTGACTCTGGGTGACAACATAAGGTAGTTTTCTCCAACATTAGGACTGTTTTCCTCGAGAAATTCTGTCCGCTTCGTGTTTTGTTTCCTTTGCTTCCTAGTATCGCGATACTGGTATCGTGACAACACTACGACTGATACCTATGGAAATGTGTACATCTGACACACTGTCTGCTGCCTATGGAGGTTTATACATTCAGTTAAGACGTTAATAGGACTGTTACTGTACTCTTGGCTTAACTGACTAGTGCCCAGGCTAACATTCCACACCTTGTACTCCGTGTCATTGCCAAACTAAGCTAATAAGAATCTGTAGTGTGTGATTATCCCACTGCCGTTACATAAGAAAAGGGGTAGTAAAAGTCCCAACTTTTCCTGGCACATCTCACTAATATGTTTTCCTGGAACATGTCATAGCTGAAGCACAGCTGGTGGTTGTGTTGCCACCAGCCCCTCAGCTCTGAAAACCACAGCTGGTTCCGGAAAAACTTTGTTGAGTTGTTGTTCTGGCACCAAACTCTTTCGGAGCTGTACTATACCTTTCTCGATGCTGAAGTACATGTCTATGCTGAGGGAGTCATTGGCACACACACACACGCGCACACACACAAACACCTTTCTCTATACTGAGGGAGTCATTGGCACACACACACACAAACACCTTTCTCTATACTGAGGGAGTCGATGGCACACACACACGCACACACACAAACACCTTTCTCTATACTGAGGGAGTCATTGGTACACACACACGCACACACCTTTCTCTATACTGAGGGAGTCGATGGTACACACACACACGCACACAAACACCTTTCTCTATACTGAGGGAGTCGATGGCACACACACACACACAAACACCTTTCTCTATACTGAGGGAGTCGATGGCTCTGTATCCTGCGTTGATGATGCTGTGCTTGGCACCGGCAGCCATGACAGCCTGGTAGACGGGCAAGCAGGAGTCCTTAGGGATGTGCAGTTCCCAGCCCAGCTCGCCCACGAAGGACAGACGCATGGCACGCACCTAGAGGGGGAGGGGATGACAGAATGAGAATTCATGAGCGAGTGATTGAATGAGTGAAAGACAGTGAGCGAGTTAGTGAGCGAACGAGGAAAGTGATAATTTAAATGTCCTGGGACATGACGGGGCTCTAATAAGACACAGTAATTGCAACCGATAGTTATCTTCCCAACACACTGTATGCAATGAGACTTTAAATTTCATGGCCAGAACCCAATGTAATATATATGTAATGGAATGAATAGAGGAATTGTGTACGAGTTGTCCTTGAGAGCAGGAAGGCAGCTCACACTGGTCTAGTCTGACAGAGAGAACCCTTCTGGAGAACAGCACAGCTGCTCTGTAACCCTCCTACTATCTACTGTTCCCACACACACACACACCACGTCTTCAAGGACACGGTCTGTATGCCGGGCTGCCGTACATTCTAATGAAGAAGTTCCTCGCAGGGAGAGAGGGAACAGAGAGGAGAGAGAGAGAGAGAGAGAGAGAGAGAGAGAGAGAGAGAGCGTGGGAGGATGAACAGAAGCATGGGAAAGGAACAGGATGGGAAGTGATAAAAATGTGTTAGTGATAGAGCTGGATAGGGAGAAGAAAAGAGGAAGAGCAGAAGAAGAGATGTGAGACTAAAGAAGGAGAGAGGGTGAGAGACTGGTGAAGCAGGACAGCAGGAGGAATGTGAGGAGAAGCTGAGGAGATGTGACAACAGCAAGGATAGTTGAAGAGGCAGCCCCAGAGGAGGCCCTGTCAGCCACACCATCTGGCCAGCACAGCCTCACACAGGTCCCTTTATCCCCTCCACTCACAGCAGGAAACTCTAGGGATCCGGACAGAACTAGGCCAAGATCCTCTCACATAACACATACACAAATAATAATCATGCATGCACATGCAGGCACACATGCACACCCACGTGCACGCACACCCATGCATGCATGCACGTGGGTGGGTGTGCGTGGGCACGCGTGTGGGTGTATGCGCACGGTTGGGTGTGCGGGCGCGTGCACGCACACCCCGCCCAAACCAAACAACCTGCCTCACGGTATGTTAAACCTGTATGGGAGAATGATGTGTAATGAGTGAGTTGGGGCACAGGCAAAGACCGTGTTTTCAGCACAGCAGTGAGACAATCATTGGGATTAAAATGCCATCAAGACCGTACTAAATGTAGGACAGGATGGGGCATTAGTGAAGGCAGGCAGATGCCAAAGAAACAAGGGGGATCCAGAAAAAAACGATGACATAATTCAGCAAAATCAAAACAGAACGCATTAGTGACACTGCGCCAGAGGCTTCGTTCGAAATAGAGCTGTCTTTATTTGGGAGAGGAGAGCCACTCCGTTCCAACGCTGCTCTGCTCATCTACTGGGAAACATACAGAGGACCCAGTGTTTTATACTGTACTGTAATTACAGTGTAATAGTTAGAGCTGTATTGGATGTTTATTAAAACAAAAACACTCCAAATGTATTACAGCTAAACATGTATAGAGATGTTTCTTAATTTGATCACTGTTGTCAGATTGTGGCAACTTGTGGTGTATTGAAGGTTTAAAAAGGCTTCTAAATTTTGTAATTTCCACTTAAACTTGATTTGCCCCAACGGAAAATGCATCAACCCCTACAAAAATATCCATTAATTATAATCCACATAATTCAGATTTCCTGCAGGATTATTTTACTGCTGTGAGAAACTGGTCAAATTAAGATGGTATGTATTAAATGTACAGAGAGACATACATGTTTTCTACAACTCTGAAATGAGGCAGAGAGGAGGAAAAGACTGGATGGTGAAAGACTAGAATGTTTCAATTCAAGGGAGATATGAATAATGGAGAGGGACAGATGAGAGAGCGCAATAGGAAAAAAAGAGAGAGGGAGGTTAGAGAAGTGTTTGACATGAGGTCTCAGTCAGTCACAGGGGTGATGTGAGCTAGGCCATCTGTCCCATAAACAGGCACAACACTCACTCGGGTTCCTCACTCACAATACACAACTAGGCCAAGACACACAACAAACACACACGCAGGCAGCTACACGCAAACGCGCGCACATACAACAACCACCTTTGTGCACGCATGAACGCACACGCGCAAAGTTATGCACCCTCGCTCTTTTCTTGCTCTCTCTCATGCACACTAAGGAGAAAAGAACCCTTCTTCAAGCAGCGCCATGAAGTGTACATTTATTCTAATATACTACTTGAATTCCATTGGCAATTGACATCACTGTGTGAAGAAAAGTCATTTGTACCAGATTCAATTATACATTTGATGAGGCAGGAGTGTGTGTGTGTGTGTGTGTGTCTAAGGGTGGGAATGAAAGGGGAAAATAACTGCTAGCCAGACAGACCAATAGAGCCAGCCAGCCAGGAAGACAGACAGACAGGTCCTTCCTCTTACCTTGTGTCCGGCAGCGTTACAGACTTTGTGTGTTGAGAAAGGGAAGGCTTCGTTACTCAGGTCTGTATCCAGGATCTCCTGTAGCACCTCTCGACTGTGGACAGACACAGAACACCACGTCAGCAAATCAGTTGTCAATCAACCAGTATCAGCCAATCGCCGGGTCAATCAGGAACTGCTCTAACCATGCAACTGCCAAAAGGGATCATCAGTGAATCAACAGTATATCTGTCAATCACCAATGGCAGCAGAGCTCACGTCAGCCAAAGTACCTAGCAGTCAACCTGTCCATCTGAGAAAAGTCCACGACAGACAATATAAGTCAGACAGGCAGCGCGGCACAACACACACTCATGATTGAGTAGACAAAAACAAAACATCATTCATATTTCATGGACAGTGTTCAGGTTTGGTTGGGTGTTGTCTGCGACACTGGGCCCGGGTCTGTCCTTATGAGTTCCTCTGCGCGCACAATCTGCTTTCTGGAAAGTGCCTCGTCACTGAAGTAGCCTGATCCCAGATCTGTTTGTGCAGTCTTGCCAAACTAGACAATGACTGTAGGGAGCTGGGAAGACAGCACAAACCAATTTGCGATCAGGCTATCACTGAAGGGCCCCTGACTGTAGTCATTGGTAGCAGCTGCGTGGCTTGCAGGGCTTGCAGGGCCAAAACAGCCTAGACGATGAGCTCAGAGGGAGCCCCTCTTTCACTGTGACGCTTCTCTCTCATTTGGCTTCGTACACCTCTTTCCTCCAGCATAATGATGACTTTCTACCATCATTTTTTTCACCCGTCAAATACTTTACAACAAGTGCCCGAAGGAAGGGGAGGAGACAGGGGACAGCATTTTAAACAATTGAGTAACTGCACTCTAAAATTGAGATAGAGATGGCTTCCTCTTTTCGGGGCCGGCGGCAGCGTCAGTGTCTCCGGGTACAGGTCAATAAGGCTCCATCCTCAAGACACAAACGCAGCGTTGCTACATTGGCAGCAGTCAAAGTGATGGATGTTTACACTAGGGCAGAGACGTGGACTGTGAGCCGCTACGGTCACGCTACATTGATAAACAAACCTTGGTATAAAAATATGCCAAAATATGCCATTTACGACAAGGACCGGGGCTTTTCTAGGTACAGGAATGGCCGGACGGCTGGCTGAGATTGCAGAGGCATCATTCTTCAGAGGTAAATCTCAGAGTTGGAGCGGCTGCCGGTGGACGGCGGAAGAGTAATGGATGTTTAGGCTCTGCCAGAGCGCGCGCGTGTGTGTGTGTGTGCAAGCACCTACCACTAAGCAGAGGAACTCATAGGACTAATTAAATGTGTGAGGTACAGAGGGAGATAAGGTGTAGGGCCAGGGGAATATGTGGAGGTAGAGAGATAATATATTTTGTTCGTGAAGGTAGGTGGTTTCAGGGTATTTTTTTAAAATGTATGAGGCAATGTGATTAGTTGCTGTCGAATGGATCAGTGGTATAAAGTGGTATAAAGCGCTCCGATATTTCATGAACAGCCTCCACCCATTCCCTTCCCTCTGAAACGTCATGCTTACTGAACTGTAGAGGCCGACAAGCTGTCTAATTATAAACCCTCTGTGTGAGTGTGTGCGTTAGTGCGTGGATAGTGTGGGCTGTGAAACAGCCAATTAGTTGATCAGACTACCCATTTAGTGTGGCAGTTAGCGCAGGATCACAGATCTGTTCCTAATGAGAAATCACACACACACACACAGCTGGCTGCATATCACCCCCAAATCTAACCAAACTCCTAATTTTAGTTGTTGTAAAACTCCTTTTGCACTATTACGTGACAACATCGAATTAAACATTTCTAAATTGAGATTGCACTAATTAAACGTCAAACTATTTGCAGAACTACTAATTCAGTCCCAACTATGTATGTGATACACAGAGCCCACACAGTACAAGGGAACAAGTATGTGACCCCTGCCTATCCGTATACTCTGAGATGCAAATCAGACCAGAGAGAAATCCCCCCCTCCTCTTCAATATCCTCTCATTGCCTCCTCGTCGCTAGCTACACTGCCGCAGGGGACTCATTTGAGTTTCAGATGTGTTGTGACAGCATTTCATTCATATTTCAGGATTGTGGGAAGGGGGACGAGGGAGGAAGTGAGAGATGATGAGGGGGGGAGGACATGATGAAAAAGACACTAATATGTATGGGGGCTGGGGACAGTCATTTCTACTAGCTGGAGTTAGTCTGTTGCGACAGAGAGATAGACGGAGCAGAAGGTGGCCCAGGGACAGCCATAACGACAAGGCCCACAGCAAGTTCACAGTCACAGTGAAATCCTTTTCAACCGGAACGTTTAACTTCTCTGGGATAGGTGGCAGTATTTTCACGTCCGGATGAAAAGCGTGTCCAAAGTAAACTGCCTGTTACTCAGGCCCAGAAGCTAGGATATGCATATTATTAGATTTGGATAGAAAACACTGACGTTTCTAAAACTGTTTGAATCATGTCTGTGAGTATAACAGAACTTATTTGGCAGGACAAACAATTCAGAATATTTTTTGTTTGAGGTCACTCTTTTCAATGGGTTTTCATTGAGAATCCAGATTTCTAAAGGACTTTCTTGCAGTTCCTATCGCTTCCACTGGATGTCAAGTCTTTAGAAATTGGTTGAGGTTTTTCCCTTTGAGAAATTAAGAAGTAGCACTGTTCAGAACGAGGCTCGAGGGAAGTGTACTCTTTGTTAGAGGCGCATGACCTGAAAAGCACTCTCCACTTTGTTTTCCTCCGGCATTGAACACAGTTAATCCAGTCTTAAATTGTATTGATTATTTATGTAAAAAAATACCTAAAGTTGTATTAGGAAAGAAGTTTCAAATATTTGGACAAAGCTTACAGGTAACTTATGAGAAATTTTGGAGTCATGTTGCGCGAGTTGGAACCGGTGTTTTTCTGGATCAAACACGCCAAATAAATAGACATTTTGGATATATATCCGACAGAATTAATCAAACAAAAAGGACCATTTGTGATGTTTATGGGACATATTGTAGTGCCAACAGAAGAAGCTCGTCAAAGGTAAGGCATGAACTATATCTTTATTTCTGCGTTTTGTGTAGCGCCTGGAGGGTTGAAATATGATTGTCTGTGTATGTTTGCAGGGGTGCTGTCCTCAGATAATAGCATTGTTTGCTTTCGCTGTAAAGCCTTTTTGAAATCTGACACGTTGGCTAAATTCACAACAAGTGTAGCTTTAACTTGGTGTCTTGCATGTGTGATTTCATGAAAGTTACATTTTTATTGTAATTCATTTGAATTTAGCGCTCTGCATTATCACTGGATGTTGGCCAGGTGGGACGCTAGTGAGATTAAACAAGTTTTGGGCCTAGCAGCTTTGCTCACCCACATCTGTCCAGGGTGACTTAAATAGAGGCTATACAGTGAGTAAGGCTAGGGTAACTGTATGTGACTAACGTTACGGGTTGTGCTGATGAATTACTGTAAGTAAACCAGCAGTTACTGTAAGTGACATATTAGTTGTGCTGATGACTAGTGACTTACTCGAAGTAAAAGTGAGTGCCTCATTTCAGAAACTGTGTACAGTCGTGGCCAAAAGTTGTGAATGACACAAATATGAATTTTCAAAGTCTGCTGACTCAGTTTGTATGATAGCAATTTGCATACACTTCAGAATGTTATGAAGAGTGATCAGATGAATTGCAAAGTCCCTCTTTGCCATGCAAATTAACTGAATCCCCTAAAAACATTTCCACTGCATTTCAGCCCTGCCACAAAAGGACCTGCTGACATCACTCTGTCATGCTGATTGAGTTCGAATTACAGACTGGAAGCCTCAAAAGTAGTCTGGTGCTTGGAATCATTGTTCTTCCTCTGTCAATCATGGTTACCTGCAAGGAAACACATGCCATCATCATTGCTTTGCACAAAAAGGGCTTCACAGGTAATCAACCATTTATCGGATCATCAAGAACTTCAAGGAGAGCGGTTCAATTGTTGTGAAGAAGGCTTCAGGGCGCCCAAGAGAGTCCAGCAAGCGACAGGACCGTCTCCTAAAGTTGATTCAGCTGTGGAATCGGGGCACCACCAGTACAGAGCTTGCTCAGGAATGGCAGCAGGCAGGTGTGAGTGCATCTGCATGCACAGCGAGGTGAAGACTTTTGGAGGATGGCCTGGTGTCAAGAAGGGCAGCAAAAGAAGCCACTTCTCTCCAGGAAAAACATCAGGGACAGACTGATATTCTGCAAAAGGTACAGGGATTGGACTGCTGAGGACTGGGATAAAGTCATTTTCTCTGATAAATCCCCTTTCCGATTGTTTGTGGCATCCGGAAAAAAGCTTGTCCGGAGAAGACAAGGTGAGCGCTACCATCAGTCCTGTGTCATGCCAACAGTAAAGCATCCTGAGACCATTCATGTGTGAGGTTGCTTCGCAGCCAAGGGAGTGGGCTCACTCACAATTTTGCCTAAGAACACAGCCATGAATAAAGAATGGTACCAATACATCCTCAGAGAGAAACTTCCCCCAAGCATCCAGGAACAGTTTGGTGACGAACAATGCCTTTTCCAGCATGATGGAGTACCTTGCCATAAGGCAAAAGTGGTAACTAAGTGGCTCAGGGAACAAAACATTGATATTTTGGGTCCATGGACAGGAAAAAAGAGGGTCAACACTGCAAATATTGACTCTTTGCATCAACTTCATGTAATTGTCAATAAATAAAAGCCTTTGACACTTATGAAATGCTTGTAATTATACTTCAGGAATTCTATAGTAACATCTGACAAAAGTATCTAAAGACACTGAAGCAGCAAACTTTGTGGAACTTAATATTTGTGTCATTCTCAAAACTTTTGGCCTCGACTGTGCCTTTATGTGTATTTAACTGTATGTAAACGTATGTAACTACGTGCGTGTGCGTGCAAATGTGCGTGTAACTGTAGGTGCGTGCAACTGTGCGTGCATGCGTGTGTAACTGTGTGTGCAACTATGTATGTGCAACTATGTGTGCGTAACTGTGGTGCGTAACGGTGTGCGTGTGTGTGTAATTGCGTGTAACTGTGTTTCTGTGTGTGTGTGTAACTGTGTGTGTGTGTGTAACTGTGTGTGTGTGTGCGTAACTGTGTGTGCGTGTGTGTGTAATTGCGCGCGCGTGTGTGTGCGTAACTGTGGTGCGCGTGTGTGTGTGCGTAACTGTGGTGCGTGTGTGTGTGTGCGTAACTGTGGTGCGTAACTGTGTGTGCGTGTGTGTGTGTGTTTGTGTAACTGTGTGTGTGTAACTGTGTGTGTGTGTGTGTGTAACTGTGTGTGTGTGTGTGTAACTGTGTGTGTGTGTGTAACTGTGTGTGCAACTGTGTTCGTGTGTGTGTAGCTATGTGTGTGTGTAGCTGTGTGTGTGTGTGTGTAACTGTGTGTGTGTGTGTGTAACTGTGTGTGTGTGTGTGTAACTGTGTGTGTGTGTGTGTGTGTGTGCGTGTGTAATTGCGCGTGTGTGTGTGTGCGTAACTGTGGTGCGTAACTGTGTGTGTGTGTGTGTGCGTAACTGTGGTGCGTAACTGTGTGTGCGTGTGTGTGTTTGTGTAACTGTGTGTGTGTGTGTAACTGTGTGTGTGTGTGTGTGTGTAACTGTGTGTGTGTGTGTGTGTAAAACTGTGTGTGCAACTGTGTTCGTGTGTGTGTAGCTATGTGTGTGTGTAGCTGTGTGTGTGTGTAACTGTGTGTGTGTAACTGTGTGTGCGTGTGTGTGTGTGCACGTGTGTGTGTGTGTAATTGCGCGTGTGTGTGTGTGTGTGTGCGTAACTGTGGTGCGTAACTGTGTGTGTGTGTGTGCGTAACTGTGGTGCGTAACTGTGTGCGTGTGTGTGTTTGTGTGTGTAACTGTGTGTGTGTGTGTAACTGTGTGTGTGTGTGTGTGTGTAACTGTGTGTGTGTGTAACTGTGTGTGTGTGTAACTGTGTGTGTGTGTGTAACTGTGCGTGTGTGTGTAACTGTGCGTGTGTGTGTGTAACTGTGCGTGTGTGTGTGTAACTGTGCGTGTGTGTGTGTAACTGTGCGTGTGTGTGTGTAACTGTGCGTGTGTGTGTAACTGTGCGTGTGTGTGTGTGTAACTGTGCGTGTGTGTGTAACTGTGCGTGTGTGTGTGTGTAACTGTGCGTGTGTGTGTAACTGTGCGTGTGTGTGTAACTGTGTGTGTAACTGTGTTCGTGTGTGTGTAGCTGTGTGTGTGTGTAGCTGTGTGTGTGTGTAGCTGTGTGTGTGTGTAGCTGTGTGTGTGTGTAGCTGTGTGTGTGTGTAGCTGCGTGTGTGTGTAACTGTGTGTGTAACTGTGTGTGTAACTGTGTGTGTAACTGTGTGTGTGCGTGCGTGCGTGCGTGCGTGTGCCTGTGCGCGTGTAACTGTGCGCATGTAACTGTGCGCGTGTAACTGTGCGCGTGTAACTGTGCGCGTGTGTGTGTGTAACTGTGTGCATGTGTGTAACTGTGTGCATGTGTGTAACTGTGTGCATGTGTGTAACTGTGTGCATGTGTGTAACTGTGCGCATGTGTGTAACTGTGTGTGTGTAACTGTGCGCGTGTAACTGTGTGCGTGTGTGTGTGTGTGTGTAACTGTGTGCGTGTGTGTAACTGTGTGTGTGTAACTGTGTGTGCGTGTGTGTGTGCACGTGTGTGTGTGTGTGTAATTGCGCGTGTGTGTGTGCGCGTAACTGTGGTGCGTAACTGTGTGTGTGTGTGTGTGTGTGTGCGTAACTGTGGTGCGTAACTGTGTGCGTGTGTGTGTTTGTGTGTGTGTGTAACTGTGTGTGTGTGTGTGTGTAACTGTGTGTGTGTGTGTGTGTGTGTGTAACTGTGCGTGCGTGTGTGTAACTGTGCGTGCGTGTGTGTGTAACTGTGCGTGTGTGTGTGTGTAACTGTGCGTGTGTGTGTGTGTGTAACTGTGCGTGTGTGTGTGTGTAACTGTGCGTGTGTGTGTGTGTAACTGTGCGTGTGTGTGTGTGTAACTGTGCGTGTGTGTGTGTGTAACTGTGCGTGTGTGTGTGTGTAACTGTGCGTGTGTGTGTAACTGTGCGTGTGTGTGTAACTGTGCGTGTGTGTGTAACTGTGTGTGTAACTGTGTTCGTGTGTGTGTAGCTGTGTGTGTGTGTAGCTGTGTGTGTGTGTAGCTGCGTGTGTGTGTAGCTGCGTGTGTGTGTAGCTGCGTGTGTGTGTAACTGTGTGTGTGTGTGTAACTGTGCGTGTGCGTGCGTGCGTGTGCGTGCGTGCAACTGTGCGTGTGTAACTGTGCGCGTGTAACTGTGCGCGTGTAACTGTGCGCGTGTAACTGTGCGCGTGTAACTGTGCGCGCGTGTGTGCATGTGTGTAACTGTGCGCGTGTAACTGTGCGCGCGTGTGTGCATGTGTGTAACTGTGTGCATGTGTGTAACTGTGTGCATGTGTGTAACTGTGTGCATGTGTGTAACTGTGTGCATGTGTGTAACTGTGTGCATGTGTGTAACTGTGCGCGTGTAACTGTGCGCGTGTAACTGTGCGCGTGTAATTGTGCGCGTGTAACTGTGTGCGCGTGTAATTGTGCGCGCGTGTAATTGTGCGCGTGTAACTGTGTGCGTGTGTGTAACTGTGTGCGTGTGTGTAACTGTGTGCGTGTGCGTAACTGTGTTTCTGTGTGTGTAACAGTGTGTGTGTGTGACTGTGTGCGTGTGTGCGTAACTGTGTGTGTGTGACTGTGTGCCCGTGTGCGTAACTGTGTGTGCGTAACTGTGTGTGCGTGTGTGTGTGTAACTGTGTGCGTAACTGTGTGTGCGCGTGTGTGTGTGTGTGTAACTGTGTGCGTAACTGTGTGTGTGTGTGTAATTGCGCGTGTGTGTGTGCGTAACTGTGGTGCGTAACTGTGTGTGTGTGTGTGTGTGCGTAACTGTGTGTAGCTGTGTGCGTAACTGTGTGTGCGTGTGTAATTGTGTGTAACTGTGTGTTTCTGTGTGTGTGTAACTGTGTGTGTGTGTGACTGTGTGTGCGTGTAACTGTGCGCGTGTAACTGTGCGCGTGTAACTGTGCGCGTGTAACTGTGCGCGTGTAACTGTGCGCGTGTGTGTAACTGTGCAACTATGTGTGCGTAACTGTGGTGCGTAACTGTGTGTGTGTGTGTAATTGCGTGTAACTGTGTGTTTCTGTGTGTGTGTAACTGTGTGTGTGTAACTGTGTGTGTGTAACTGTGTGTGTGTAACTGTGTGTGTGTGTGTGTGTGCGTAACTGTGTGTGCGTGTGTGTGTAATTGTGCGCGCGCGTGTGTGTTTGTATAACTGTGTTCGTAACTGTGTGTATAACTGTGTTCGTAACTGTGTGTGTAGCTGTGTGTGTGTAGCTGTGTGTGTGTGTGTGTGTAGCTGTGTGTGTGCGTGTGTGTAGCTGTGTGTGTGCGTGTGTGTAGCTGTGTGTGTGCGTGTGTGTAGCTGTGTGTGTGCGTGCGTGTAACTGTGTGCGTGTGTGCGTGTAACTGTGTGCGTGTAACTGTGTGCGTGTGTGTAACTGTGCGTGTGTGTGTGTAACTGTGTGTGTGTGTAACTGTGTGCGTGTGTGTAACTGTGTGCGTGTGCGTAACTGTGTGCGTGTGCGTAACTGTGTGCGTGTGCGTAACTGTGTGCGTGTGCGTAACTGTGTGCGTGTGCGTAACTGTGTGCGTGTGCGTAACTGTGTGCGTAACTGTGTGCGTGTGCGTAACTGTGTGCGTAACTGTGTGCGTGTGCGTAACTGTGTGCGTATGCGTAACTGTGTGCGTGTGCGTTACTGTGTGCGTGTGCGTAACTGTGTGCGTGTGCGTAACTGTGTGCGTGTGCGTAACTGTGTGCGTCTGCGTAACTGTGTGCGTCTGCGTAACTGTGTGCGTAACTGTGTGCGTGTGCGTAACTGTGTTTCTGTGTGCGTAACTGTGTGTGCGTAACTGTGTGTACGTGTGTGTGTAACTGTGTGTGTGTGTGTGTGCGTAACTGTGTGTGTGTGCGTAACTGTGTGTGTGACTGTGTGTGTGTGACTGTGTGCGTGTGTGCGAACTGTGTGTGCGTGTGTGTGTGTGTAACTGTGTGCGTAACTGTGTGTGCGTGTGTGTGTAACTGTGTGCGTGTGTGTTTTAACTGTGTGTGTGTAATTGTGCGTGTAACTGTAACTGTGTGTGCGTGTGTGTGTAACTGTGTGCGTGTGTGTGTAACTGTGTGCGTGTGTGTGTTAACTGTGTGTGTGTAATTGTGCGTGTAACTGTAACTGTGTGTGCGTGTGTGTAATTGTGCGTGTAACTGTAACTGTGCGTGCGTGTGTGTAATTGTGTGTGTGTGTGTGTGTAACTGTGTGTGTGTGTGTGTAACTGTGTGTAGTGGTTGTGCTGATGACTCGTGGCTTACTCTAAGCAGAAGTGAGAGCCTCATCTCAGAAACTGAAGACATATGAGAAATGAGGGAGTCTTTATTGAGCAGGGTTATTTGCCATTCCGTTTCGTAAGCATTCAGGGAATCATTTACCATTTTTAATACTGATAAACCCAGGGGGATGGCAGTGTGTGTGTGTGTGTAACTGCTTGTGTGTGTGTGCGTGTGTAACTGCTTGTGTGTGTGTGTGTGTGTGTGTGTGTGTGTGTAACTGCTTGTGTGTGTGTGTGTGTGTGTAACAGCTTGTGTGTGTGTGTAACAGCTTGTGTGTGTGTGTGTGAGTGTAACTGCTTGTGTGTGTGTGTGTGTGTGTAACTGCTTGTGTGTGTAACTGCTTGTGTGTGTGTGTGTGTGTGTGTGTAACTGCTTGTGTGTGTGTGTGTGTGTGTAACTGCTTGTGTGTGTGTGTGTGTGTGTGTGTAACTGCTTGTGTGTGTGTGTGTGTGTGTGAAACTGTGTGTGTGTGTGTGTGTGTGTGTGTAACTGTGTGTGTGTGTGTGTGTGTGTGTGTGTGTGTGTGTGTGTGTGTGTGTAACTGTGTGTGTGTGTGTGTGTGTGTAACTGTGTGTGTGTGTAACTGTGTGTGTGCACGTAACTGTGTGTATGTAGTGGTTGTGCTGTTGACTCGGGCTTACTCTGAGCAGAAGTGAGAGCCTCATCTCAGAAACTGAAGACATGAGAAATGAGTGAGTCTTTATTGAGCAGGGTTATTTGCCATTTCGTTTCGTAAGCATTCAGGGAATCATTTACCGTTTTTAATACTGATAAACCCAGGGGGATGGCAATGTAGCTGCCACACACACAATTTGCCCATACTAGATGCAGTAAGGGAACTGTAGGGTTGATTAAATTTCTGTGCAGTGAGAGAGAAAAAACGAATGTTGCATTTTCAATGTCAATGGTTTCATATAACTTAGCATCAGCAAGGCGTGGTATGCTCAAGTGGCATGAAATCAGACCACAATGAGTACTATGGTCAAGATTTTATGACTGTTGAATATTTTCCTCATGGCTCTAACAGTTACTGAATACAGTTACAGACTAGTGTTCCATCACAAGGAGAGGCCCTTTCCTGAGTGTAGGTTTGACTTGGAAATAACAGGCCCTTTCCTGAGGCAAGATTTCTGTGTATGATGACATTCCTTGCTGCGGTTGACGTCAGAGACCATTGCAACGCCAAGCAGGCGCACACAAGCCTAAGATCGCCAAGCGTCGGCTGGAGTGATTCATCACCATTCGGCAGTCCAACGGATAAATCTGGATTTGGTGGATGCCAGGAGAACACTACCTGCCTGAAATGTGTAGTGCCAACTGTAAAGTTTGGTGGAGGAGGAATAATGGTCTGGGGCTGTTTTTCATGGTTTGGGCTAGTCCCCTTAGTTCCATTGAAGGGATATCGTAATGCTACATCATACAATGACATTCAATGGTTTGTCGAGATCAGTATGGAAGAACATGACTGGCCTGCACAGAGCCCTGAACTCAAACCTATCGAACACCTTTGAGATGAATTGGAATGCCGACTGCGAGCCAGGCCTAATCGCCCAACAGCCGTGCCCAACCTCACTAATGCTCGTGGCTGAATGGAAGCAAGTCCCCGCAGTCATTTTCCAACATCTAGTGGAAAGCCTTCCCAGAAGAGTGGAGGCTGTTATAGCCACAAAGGGGGACCAACTCCATATTAATGCCCATGATTTTGAAATGAGATGTTACAGGGGCCAGTTTCAAAATGGGCATAACCACTCTGCTCACCTCTGTCATTGTCTCCCCCAAACCTATGCTCCTGCCACCCTGTGTGGTTCCCTTTGAGATGCACCAATAAACAAGTTCACCTCTTGGGGGGGGGGGGGGGGGGGGTTTCACACTCACCTCTTGGGCCCCTGGATGCTGATCATGCCCATGTCTTCAGAGTAGTCAGTCAGCTGGCAGTTGAGACCCTCATCCTGGAGAACAGTCTTGATGTGGTTCCAGTTGTGTTCTGCTACACCTCCACCGATGGCCAGGTAGTATGCATCACCTGGTAGAGGGCGAGATTCCAGACAGAAAGAATGAGACATAGGTGTTTACTCATCTATACTGTACAGTAGACACAAAAAGTGAGAAAAGTGAGTACCCACATAAAAGTGAATACCCACATAAAAGTGAATACCCACATACAGACAGTGCAGGCGCGCACACACACACACACACACACACACCAGTGGATATGGAGTCACATTTCCACATTGGAGGGCATTGATCAGGCAAACCACCCGTCAGAGAAGCTCTCAGACTTCAATGTGTTTTCCCTTCCACTTTCATACGAGTCCACGAATGACTTCAATTTTGCTTCAGAAGTTGACTTTGTGAGCAAGCTGCTTGTTTACAAAGCAGGAGAAATCATTCATGAGCACTTTGCACTGATAATATTTTCCTGTGTTGCATTTTCTGTGTACATGAGATGTTCCATCCATTCAGTGCCTTTTGATGAGTACAACTTGATCAAAAATAACTTTACATTTCACATTCTGTAAGAGAGAGCACATGTTCAGCTTCATAAAACACACATTTTCCCCATCTCAAGAGACAAAAAAAAAAAAGTATATTTAATACCAGCCAAGGACACACCTACTTATTCAAGGGGTTTTCTTTATTTGTACTGTGTTCTACATTGTAGAATAATAGTGAAGACATCAAAACTATGAAATAACACATATGGAATCATGTAGTAACCAAAAAAAAGTGTTAAATCAATATAGATTTTAGATTCTACAAAGTAGCCACCCTTTGCCTTGATGACAGCTTTGCACACTCTTGGCATTCTCTCAACCAGCTTCATAAGGTCAGTCCAGTCCAGTCACCTGGAATGCATTTCAATTAACAGGTGTGCCTTGTTAAAAGTTAATTTCTGGAATTTCTGGTGGCAGCATCATGCTGTGGGGATGTTTTTCAGCGCCAGGGACTAGGAGACTAGTCAGGATCGAGGGAAAGATGAACGGCGCAAAGAACAGAGAGATCCTTGATGAAAACCTCCTCCAGAGCGCTCAGGACCGCAGACTGGGGCGAAGGTTTACCTTCCAACAGGACCACGACCCTATGCACACAGCCAAGATAACGCAGGAGTGGCTTCAGGACAAGCCTCTGAATGTCCTTGAGTGGCCCAGCCAAACCCCAGATTGAACCCGATCGAATATCACTCAAATAAAATGTAATTTTCAAAACATTTCTGTTTATCTATGGGTAACAGGGTTGACATGTAATGCTCAATCAGCTCAGTTTTCCACCACAAAAAAAACAACAGAAAATGACCATAAAGACCAGCTCACCTGCTTTTTCACAATGATTGAACTATTAGATGTTCAATGTTGATTTTGAAAAGGAATAGTTTCACCATATTAAAATGAGAGTTCCGTTCACTTAACAGGGTTGACCCTAAATCACCTGAAATAAATAATACATATTCAGAGATGACTGTAAAAGCAACAAAATAACTAGGGCTTTACAATGATGGTGAAAACCTGGGAGAAATTTCGGGGTTAAGTGGGTTAAAAGTCACAGAAGGTGCACGGAGGAACATGTCAAAATACAGAATTTAGGCAATTTAAGTCTTTAGTCATACTACAAATCAGATTTTTTCAATTCTCAACGTGGTCTATTTTATTCATACATTTTCATTCGATATCAGACTTAAAATTCAATATTGGTGCACAATTTCTACTTAAAATATCAAAAAGGAACTTAAAAAGGCACTCTTTTCGTGGAACGAACCACACAACATTGCAGATTCGGGAAAGAGGTTAGGTAAGGCAATACTTCAAGGTAGCAAAAAGCAGGAAGGTCTGTACATTAATTCCACACTTCATGGTGATCACACCCCAAACCCTCCTACAAAAGTGTCTCTACAATATACTTCAACGTAGACATTTAGCCATTCAGCAGATGCTCTTATGCAGAGCAACTTACAGTTTGTGCATTCATCTTTAGATAGCTAGATGGGACAACCACATACTGTATCCTAGCTACATTATTGAGGAAAACTGTACTAATCAGCAAAGTCGGTGCTAGTATGGTGGAAAGGTCAACTGAGAGTGTTAGTTCCAAAGTTTTTCATTTGTATTATTTATTTTTTTAACTCTGTTTATTAAGTTTTGAACATTCACACACACAGACAAGACAAAGCAATATAAATAATATACTCAACTATAAACAAAATACAAATAAAAATAAAAAAATAGCTTTAAAGATACCATACTTTAGACAAGTTAAACACACCGGGCAGAAGGCTACAGAGGTTAAAGGGCAATCTATAGTACAGGGACAGAGAAAACACCTCACCATTGTTCCTGTAAACAGTCAAGGGATAAGGGTGGAGAAATGCAACCACTCACAGAGAGTCATGGCCACAGACCGACCATCCACTGGACAAAAAAAAAAAGTTTACAATGCTTTAAAATAAAAAAATAAAATTATTATTCATGTAGGCGTGAACAAAATGTAAAAATAACTGGGAACAACAAGCTCACACTTCAGTCTCTGCCTGGGCAAGATGAACAAGGCATCTGCGGACCACAATCAATAAGCACATGGACCTTAACCTGTTAGAGCTCTAGGGGCGCTATTTCATTTTTGGATAAAAAACGTTCCCGTTTTAAGCGCAATATTTTGTCACGAAAAGATGCTCGACTATGCATATTCTTGACAGTTTTGGAAAGAAAACACTCTGAAGTTTCAGAATCTGCAAAGATTTTGTCTGTAAGTGCCCCAGAACTCATTCTACAGGCGAAACCAAGATGATGCATCACCCAGGAATTAGCAGAATTTCTGAAGCTCTGTTTTCCATTCTCTCCTTATATGGCTGTGATTGCGCAACGAATGAGCCTACACTTTCTGTCGTTCGCCCAAGGTCTTAGCAGCATTGTGACGTATTTGTAGGCATATCATTGGAAGATTGACCATAAGAGACTACATTTTCCAAGTGTCCGCCTGGTGTCCTGCGTCGAATTCGGTGCGCAATTGCCAGCTGCTTCTACTTTACCATTTGATTCAGGGGAGAAAGCATGTGTCCAAGAACGATGTATCAATGAAGAGATATGTGAAAAACACCTTGATGATTGATTCTAAACAACGTTTGCCATGTTTTCAGTCGATATTATGGAGTTAATTTGGAAAAAAGTTTGCGTTTTGAGGACTGAATTTATGGATTTTTTTTGGTAGCCAAATGTGATGTATAAAACGGAGCTATTTCTAATACACAAGGAATCTTTTTGGAAAAACTGAGCATCTGCTATCTAACTGAGAGTATCCTCATTGAAAACATCAGAAGTTCTTCAAAGGTAAATGATTTTATTTGAAGGCTTTTATGTTTTTGTTAATGTTGCGTGCTGGATGCTAACGCTAACGCTAACGCTAAATGCTAACGCTAAATGCTAACTCTAGCTAGCTACTTTTACACAAATTATTGTTTTCCTATGGTTGAGAAGCATATTTTGAAAATCTGAGATGACAGTGTTGTTTACAAAAGGCTAAGCTTGAGAGATGGCATATTTATTTAATTTAATTTGCGATTTTCATAAATAGTTAACGTTGTGTTATGCTAATGAGCTTGCTGATAGATTTACACAATCCTGGATACAGGGGTTTTTTCATAGCTAAACGTGACGCAGAAAACGGAGCGATTTGTCCTAAACAAATAATCTTTCAGGAAAAACTGAACATTTGCTATCTGAGAGTCTCCTCATTGAAAACATCTGAAGTTCTTCAAAGGTAAATGATTTTTTTGAATGCTTTTCTGTTTTTTTGTGTAAATGTTGCCAGCTGAATGCGAATGCTAAATGCTACGTTAGCCATCAATACTGTTACACAAATGCTTGTTTTGCAATGGTTGAGAAGCATATTTTGAAAATCTGAGATGACAGTGTTGTTAACAAAAGGCTAAGCTTGAGAGCTAGCATTTTTATTTCATTTCATTTGCGATTTTCATGAATAGTTAACGTTGCGTTATGGTAATGAGCTTGAGTCTGTATTCACGAACCCGGATCCGGGATGGGGAGATCAGAAAGGTTAATGCCCCCCCCCCCCCCCCCCCAGCAAAAACACAGAGAGAAGCTCCTCCAACCCTTAAGTCACAAACTTATTTTAGTATTAATTGGAATGCCATCAGAGGATGGACTGTTTAAAGTAAGACCGGAATGGAGCCCAAGCCTCATCAAACAGTTTGGGGTTCCCACGTGAATTGAATTGAATTGAATTTTTTCTAGTTTCAGAGAGCACAACACATCCCTCACCCAATATCTATAAGATGGGGGAGCTGCCATCTTCCAGTTCTGTAGTATTAGCCGTCTAGCTAAAAGAGTTGTATAAGCAACAGTGTCCGACTGGATTCTTGATAGGGGGGTACCCATGGGCAGTACTCCAAAAAGGGCTGTAAGGGGAGACGGATCTATAACAGTGTCATATATATCAGAGAAACATTTAAATATTATTCCCAGAAACCTGACAGTTTATGACAGCCCCAAAACATATGCAACAGTGTGGCTGGTTCCACCTTACATCTGACACAGGTAGGATCAAAATCAGAGAATATTCTTCCAAGTTTGGCCCCCGACCAGTGGATACAGTGAACCACCTTGAATTGAATGAGGCTGTGTCTAGTGCTAAAAGAGGATGAGTGCACCCTGTGCAGCACAGATTCCCAGGCGTCTTCCCCAAGTTCCTCCCCCAAATCCTTTTCCCATCGAGTCTTTAAAGGCACCAAAGAAGGGTTCTGTAAGTCATGAATGATTGCATATACATCTGAAATTGCACCCCTACGAAGCTTGTTCAGCTCCAAGATGCTCTCTATAGCTGTATTCGCAGGCCTATTGGGAAATCCAGGTGTGTTAGCCCTGACAAAGTTTCTAGTCTGGAGATAGCGGGAAAAGTGGGATTGGGGGAGATTGAACTTTTCCTGCAGCTGAGAGAAAAAGAGGCAAATGTATCATCAAAGAATAATTGGGCTAGCGAGGAAAGGCCTAGTGAGTGCCAAATGCCAAAAGCCCCATCATTCAAAGATGGAGGAAATAAAATGTTCTGATTGATTGGGCCTGATAGAGAAAAGCCTCGGAGGCTAAAGGCTAAACGGAACTGATTCCAAATTTTAAGAGACTGCTTTACAATTGGGTTGGCACACCTTTTGCCTAGAGACACTGGGTGAGACGAGCACAGCACAGAGGAAAGTGCTGCAGGTTTACACGATTCAGACTCCATCTGGACCCAGAGTGGTCTAGGGCCAGTAGGATCAGTCTGCAGCCAGTACAGAACGGCTCTGAAATTTGCAGCCCAGTAGTATGTCTGAAAATTTGGTAGAGCTAAACCCCCCAATGACCTAGGCTTCTGTAAATGTTTTCTAGCAATCCGTGGTACCTTGCCATCCCAAATAAAATGCATGAATGTTTGATCCAGTGAAATAAAAATAGATTTTGGAATAAAAATGGGTAAATATTGAAATAAATATACAAATTTGGGCAACACATTCATTTTAATGACATTAATCCTTCCGATAAGAGAAAGGGGAAGCGAATTCCAAAAAGTAAAAGATTGTTTCAATCTGTCTGCTAGAGCAACAAAGTTTTCCTGAAACAAATTTAAATATTTACTTGTCACTTTTACTCCCAAGTAAGTGAATTGATCCCGGACAATCCTAAACTGAGAACTTGTGAAAGAGCACTTTAAAGCAGCCTTGTTTACCGGAAAAAGCTCACTCTTGCCTAGATTCAGCTTGTACCCTGAGATTGATCCAAACTTTTTAAGAACATATAGGGCACGTGGCAATGAGGTATCGGGGTTAGAGATAAACAAAAGGAGGTTGTCAGCATATAGCGGGACTTTCTGCTCCCAGCCCGCCCTGATTATGCCTTGAATGGTATCATTAGAGCGTAGTGCAATGGCGAGAGGCTCGATTGCCAAAGCAAACAACAAGGGGGAGAGTGGGCAACCCTGTCTGGATTCGCGGTGCAAGGGAAAATAGTCAGAGGACAAGTTATTAGTCCGTACCGAAGCCATGGGGGAAAAATAAAGAATCTTTATCCACGCAATGAATTTGGGGCCAAAGCCAAATCTATAAAGGGCAGCTGTTAGGTAATACCACTCAACGCGGTCAAACGCTTTTTCGGCATCAAGTGAGACCACCACCTCCGGGTCCTCCGACGCTGGGGAGTACAGTATATTCATATGGCGCCTAATATTGAAAAATAAATGCCTATTTCTCACAAAGCCAGTCTGGTCAGAGTGTATTACTTGGTGCAGCAAGCCTTCCATACGGATGGCTAAAAGCTTAGCTAGGATTTTGTAATCACAGTTTAAAAGCGAGATTGGGCGATAGGATCCACATTCCAGGGGGTCTTTGTTTTTCTTTAGTAGTAATGAAATTGAAGCCTGATAAAGACTAGGCGGTAGCTTTGAAGTATTGAGGCACTCTGCAAATAGTCGACAAGAATGGGCAAAGCAGACCAAAAAACGTCCTGTAAAATTTGGTTGGAAAACCGTCCGGACCCGGTGATTTACCACTTTTCATTGCGGACACTGCTGTTGCAATCTCCTCAAGCGTAAATTCTTATTCTAGACAGTCATGGGAGTCTGTATCAATTGAAGGCATATTCAAGCCATTAAAGAAGGAGTCAATCAACGAGGGGTCTTGAGGGGATTCAGAGGTGTTTAGCGCAGAGTAAAATTGTTTAAATTGATCATTGATCTCTTTATGTATAACTGTGGTGGCACCAGACGGGGTCCTTATTTGTGGGATTAAACGTGAGGCCTCAGATTTACGGATCTGATGCGCAAGGAGTTTACTGGCCTTGTCGCCTTGTTCATAGACTTTGTATCGAGCTCGCAAGAGTAACTGTTCAGCTTGCCTGGTAGAAAGCTCATCAAATTCAGATTGGAGTAGTTGGCGCTCTTTATGCAGATCAGAGGAAGGATCCGTAGCATACTTCTCATCCAATGTGGCTATGGACTCGCTCAGGTCCCGAAGTCGCTGGGCGCGAACTCTGTTTTGGTTGGCTGTAAAATAAATAATTTGGCCACGTAGGTATGCTTTGAGAGACTCCCATATGGTAGAGCAGGACATACCTGGTGTTGAATTAGTTTCTAGGAATAAGGTAATTTCAGATGAAATGAAATTGACAAACTCCTTATCTGAGAGTAAAATGGGGTTGAGACGCCATTGATAACACCTAGGAGGTCGCTGGGGAAACTCTAGTTCAAGCACTAATGGTGAATGGTCAGAGATAACAATACTCTCGTAAGTACACTGCCGAAGGTTAGGCTGAAGTTTTTTGTCCAAAAAGAAGTAATCAATCCAGGAGTATGTTTGATGAACATGAGAATAAAAGGAATACTGTCTATCTGTAGGATGTAGGAAACGCCAGGCCTCAAACATAGCATATTTCTGAAGAAAGGATTGAATAAGTAGTGCACATTTAGATGGGCCTGTATTTGTTTGAGGATTTGTTTCACAGTTGAAATCCCCCCCCTAAAAATCAACAAATGAGAATCTAAATTGGGAATAGCAGACAGAAAGGAATAAATTAAACTTGTGTCATCCTAATTGGGAGCATTAACACTAGCCAAAACAAGAGGGGTAGAAAACCGTTCACCGGTTACTATGACGTATCGTCCCTTAGGATCAGCAATAACCTCAGAAGCTACAAAGGGAGTAGCTTTATCAACCAGAATAGCAGCACCTCTTGATTTACTATGAAAGTTCGAGTGGAACACTTGACCAACCCAGTCCTTACGCATCCTAAAATGCTCACCAGTCCTCAAGTGAGTCTCTTGTAGAAATGCAATATTTGCACTCAAACCCTTTAAGTGTGTCAACACCCTCTTACGCTTCACCGGGTTGTTAACCTCTTTGGTATTCCAAGAAATGTACTTGATCGTATTATTTCGGCCCCTCTGGGCATTCCCGTTATTCAACCATGTCATTAGAGCATAGAATGGAAAAGCAATGAGCGCCCAAAACCCCCAGAATAACTCGTCTCAGAGTAATAATGTACGGTGGTAAATGTTTGGAAAAAGTACAGAAAAAAAACAGAAAAAAAACTCAAAAGACAGAATGACAACATTAGAACTGAACAATTCAACCTGCCCCCCCACCCCCTCCCCCCATCCCAGACAATACCTCCCCAAACGAGGTACAAGCCTAAATAGAACATGTTCTCTTCGCACAGTATGTCTGTGAGAGTGCGGTCTCCCCCTTGGGGAGGGGAGAAGAGGAGGTGCCGTGTGATTATTTAAGATAGTCGGAAGATGGGCAGGGACTCTGCTGTCCTAGATTCAGGGGGAAGCCAGTTCCACCATTTGGGTGCCAGGACAGAGAAGAGCTTTGACTGGGCAGTATGTCATTTTAGCAAGTAGTACGCAAAACAGATTTTGGGCCACGGCGTCTCTGACCACTGCTATTTACAAGCGATCTACTGTAGGACCGCCGTGTTACTTAAATATTCTACAAGGGCTTCACTACAGAGAACGTCCACTCTAAAAGGTTCAGTCACAAGATGTGAACAGGTCCGGTGAGGTTCAGTTGGTGAGAGAGTAGCACTGGCAATGCCAACGTCGTGGGTTCCATTTCCGCTGGGATCACACACACACACTCTGCTAAGTGGTATATTTTTCCTGAGATTAAGTCACAGGAGTTAAGTAAGTCACAGATGATGATTAATGATACATGTGCAATGTCCCTGTCGAATACATAATCAATTAATATCGAAATGAACGAAATCCCCATCCCACTCTCCTCTTTACCGTTGGCCTCTGGAGCCAGGGGCAGGTTGGCAGCGCCAGCCTCGAGCCGGCTGACTGTGAGATCAGCCTCAGATCCTCCTCTCTTGTTCAGCATACAGGTGTACACAGTAGAGCCTGCAACACAAGGATCCAGCTGTCAATCAAACCAGCTCATTGGAGGACACACACATACAGCAGAAGGGAGGTGTGATGAGTACTGTGAAGCATTTTGTGACAAATGTTTGCTCGAATAAGGGATATGTACACATGTCATCGATTGACTGATTAGAAGGACCTGACCATTGTCACCTGACCTATAACATTATTTAATGTATAGCCATTTTTCCTAGTCAGGAGAAGTTCCAAGGCCCTATGGATGAAGAATATCCTTGTGTTAGACACGGGGTCATGGCCTGGCCATGTGGTGGCATGAAGGTTAGCTAAGACCTCTCACTATGACTAAGTGAGATCAAAGCCACAATGTTCCAGTGTTCACATGCAGCATGGGCCAGAGGATGTGTGTGGGGACAGATGGATTGGACTGTACCTCAAAACTCATCTGTCATTTAAACAGTCCTGCATCTCTTCTCCTGCCTCACTGGGTACTGCTGGGCTCCATTATTCAGGGGCCAGCAGTGTGGGTGAGTGTGTGTGTGTGTGTGTGCACACATTTTTGTGAATGCAAACATTCTGTGGTAGTCGTGCACGAAGACTCACCTGGGATTTTGTTGACATCTGCGGAGAATAGCCAATCGGCAGCCTTCTTAGCATCTGGCCCGGTGAGGTAAAACTTTCCAAAGTAGGACATGTTAAACACCGAGACTCCATGTCTGCACGTCAGACACTCATTTTTTATCTGAAAAACAAATAACCATCCCTGTAAGGACTGAAATCTCAGCTGAAAAATCTACCAAATTAATTCATGAAGCAACATTTGGTCACTAAGTGCTTTACAGTAACCCAACCAAGACCGCAAAAAGCAACTGCCAGCACAGTGGCAAGGGGGGAAAAAAGACTAGAAGGAATAAAGCTTGAAAGGAACCAGATTCAGAGGGGGAGACCCATCCTCTGGTTGCACCGGGTAGAAGTTGAGAGTACCAACAGATGCTTACCACGTGGTGATGTGGAGGGTAGTCAAACGTGTACTCCTTGCCAAGCAGCTCGTTGTATTTGTAGTTCTGGTTCTTGCTAATATCATAAGCCCCGTACCAATCATAGTCCAGAACCTACAACCACAAACATTAGGTCAATGATCAGAAACTTTACTTTATCTCCTCTCTGCACGAACCACCTGACCCGATGTTATCAGATGGTATGAACTTGCTTTCAAATCCTTTCAAGAACAACAATTCATTATCATCCATTGTGACAGGTGTCCCCTGGAACCGTTTCTAGGGCTTAGGTGCATTGCCCAAGGGCACAACAGCAGGAGACAGATGAAGGATTTCAAACCAGCAATCGCTCAGATGTGTGTTTCTTACTGGAGCAGCGCCGTCCTGGTTGAACCATCCTGGTCTCTCCCAACCATGTCTCTCCTGGAACACGCAGCCCTGCTCCGTCAGAACCTAGAGAAACAGTGACACCATCTATTAGCATTGCAATTAGCCTTCACACACTAATAACACAGACAGAAGGGGTAAACCAGACACGTCACAGGGGCTACAACATTTTCTCACCACCAAATATGGTAGTCAGAGTAGGAAGTAGGATGGAGGAGGAAGGAGGATGGAGCTAGGTGAAACTAGGCCGACAAAGCAAATTCTCTCGGATAAACATCGGATCTCAATACATTTTGTCGGTTCCCAAAACGACAATATGTTACGAACACTACATTTTAGAGACTTGATGCTTTGCCAAAGTTATAAAAAATTGCCCACGTGTCTGAGACATATGTGGCAGGGTCTACAGACAATCGCGGACTACAAAGGGAAAACCAGCCACGTCGCGGATACCGACGTCTTCAAACATAGAATGTGGGGAATGGTCAGAGGCGATCTAAAGAACACCAATGTGTGTGTTATTTTGTGATGTCATTAAAAATGTTATAAAGGAAATACTGTAACTTGGAAAGTATACACACTACACATACAAAGTTTCCAGCCGAATCTTTGCACATGAAATATGAAAAATTATTAAAGTGTTTTTGTTAAGAGGGGCATGATTTTGAGTCACCTTCCGGACAATCACTGGTACGGCTGAATAGTGTGACCATTTTACTACTCTTTTCAAACCATTGTATTCCGCTACTCTCATCACCCCCACTGGGAACCATCGACACGGCTGGCTAGCCCATCTTCAAATAAGCATCTTCAAGAGTGAATGGAAGTAGAATAAACTATTTCTGTTCAGGACTACACAACAAGTCACAGGATACCGGATGATTGCAGAGGAGAAAAACAGAGAAACCCCTTTTGAACAATACAAGCCTTACAAGCGCGCAGCGAAAAAGCCCAACCCCCTTTCCAAGGCGGCTGGTTCGGAGAGATACACAGTAAACCAAGGCATTTTCACATAAATACATTCATGTTTTCTTACTCCAAGCAGGCGGCGGTTCGTGTGCAAAGTATAAGTGAGAGTAGTTTCTAAAATGTACTAACGTTAAAGGGTCTTTGTCCCTCTATGCCTTTTATAACAAGCAGCCATATTGGCTATACCACTTCCGGGTTCTGCCTTTCGGGCTCCACGGGGCACAAGCAACATTTCAGCGACTCATGGAGTCCTGCGGCCACACAGTGAGTACACAGTGGCTTATCTGGATTACATAATTGTGCACAGTGACAATTGGGAGTCACATCTGTGTAAGTTACAGGCCGTGGTTGATGCGCTAAGGGATGCAGGTCTGCCCGTGAACCCCCACAAGTGCAAGCTGGGCTACACCGAAGTGGAGTACTGGGGATATCAGATCGGGAAGGGAAATGTGAAATCCCAAGAAAAAAAAAAAGCGCTGCCATTAGGGGGATGGCCGGTCCCCCGAACTATTAGACATTCACTTCAACAGGTAAAGCCTGTTAGTTTCCGTTGTGTCCGGGTAGCCACCCAATGCGTCCTCTGTCTGCTAAGAACATATCAATGTGTTTGATGATGTTGTAAAATATCACCCAGATAGGCCAGCCGTGTGAGAAACTATTCATCATGCAAGCGGTCAGACAAGTGAAAATTATGGTCAGTAAAGAAAACTAAGCCTGTATCTCAATTCAAAACAATGTGTCAATACTTTGCCCCTTGATAACCAGCTCACATCTGTGTGTTGTAAAAGCGTTACATGGTCGCTGCCCATATCATTGCATAATGCAGAAAATACACGAGAGTTCAGGGGCCTTGCTTTAACAAAGTTAACAATTTTCACTGTGGTGTCCAAAATATGTTTCAAGCTGTCAGGCATTCCCTTGGCAGAAAGAGCCTCTCTGTGGATGCACCCAAGTGGCGTCGGGAGCAACTTCTTGCATGAGCGTTACCATTCCAATATGTCTCCTTGTCATGGCTTTTGCGCCATCAGTACAGATACCAACACATCTTCACCACCAAGGTCCATCTGATGTCACAAAGCTGTCCAGTACTTTAAAAATATCCTCTCATGTCCTGGTTTCCAGTAGTTTGCAGAAGAGGATGTCTTCCTTAATTGACCCCCCATAAACGTAACGGACACATACTAGGAGCTGTGCCAGGCCAGCCACGTCTGTTGACTCATCCAGCTGTAACGCATAGAATTCACTGGCTTGTATGCGAAGCAGTAATTGTTTCAAAACATCCCTTGCCATGTCACCGACGTGTCGTGAAACAGTGTTGTTTGATGAAGACATTGTCTGTATTGTTTTTTTGGCCTTTTCCCCAAGCATTGTCCCAGACATATCCATGGCAGCAGGAAGTATTACATCCTCCACAATAGTATGGGGCTTGCTTGTCCTTGACACTCGGTAGCTCACCATATAAGATGCGTCTAGCCCCTTCTTATTAATGGTATCTGTTGCTTTTATACATGTCTTACTAGTCGAAAGTCATCTTTATTCTCGCTCACTTATTTTTCAAAATTGTCATGTTTTGTTTCTAAATGTCTGGCCTAGAGTAACGTTTAAATGTAAATTATTTGACTAGGCTACCTGTATTTGACATTGTGTTGTTATTTCGCTGAACACTAGATGGTTTTATTTTAGGCAGTGAAATGAGGCTACTCAGGAGAGATAACCTCACCAAAATGTATAGCCCCATTGGAAAATATAAATGTACACATTTCTATTTGGCGAACCCCCGACACCCAGTTTGGGAATACCTGCTCTAGAAGATATGCTAAGAGACGTTAAAAAAAAAAGCACAATTTTTTTTAGCGAGAGGTTAATGATAAGTCACCATGACTAGGCGTGGAATTGCCGGAGAACAGGTCCGCCAAAATTAACTTCTTCGATATAGGGAGCGCTCTTTTAATTTTTGGATGAAAAACGTTCCCGTTTTTTTAAACAAGATATTTTGTCACGAAAAGATGCTTGACTATGCATATAATTGACAGCTTTGGAAAGAAAACACACTTACGTTTCCAAAACTGCAAAGATATTGTCTGTGAGTGCCACAGAACTGATGTTACAGAAAAAACCCAGATAAAAATACAATCAGGAAGTGCCGCATTTTTTGAAACCGCCTCATGGCAATGACTCCTTATATGGCTGTGGAGGAGCTAGGAGTCAGCTTACCTTTTCCACGTTTTCCCCAAGGTGTCTGCAGCATTGTGACGTTTTTGTAGGCATATCATTGGAAGATTGATCATAAGAGACTACATCTACCAGGTGGTCGCTTGGTGTCCTCCGTCGCAATTATTGCGTAATCTCCAGCTGCAGTATTTTTCCGTTTGCCTCTGATGAAAAACCGACTGCCAGGAATGATTTTTCATCGAATAGAATTGTGAAAAACACCTTGAGGATTGATTCTAAACAACGTTTGCCATGTTTCTGTCGATATTATGGAGCTAATTTGGAAAAAAGTTTGGCGTTGTAAGTGACTGCATTTATTTATTTTTTTCTCTTAGTCAAACGTGATGAACAAAACGGAGCTATTTCTCTTACACAAATAATCTTTTTGGAAAAAATGAACATTTGCTATCTAACTGAGAGTCTCGTCATTGAAAACATCCAAAGTTCTTCAAAGGTAAATGATTTTATTTGAATGCTTTTCTTGTTTTTGTGAAAATGTTGCCTGCTGAATGCTTGGCTTAATGCTATGCTAGGCTATCAATACTCTTACACAAAGGCTTGTGTAGCTTTGGTTGAAAAGCATATTTTGAAAATCTGAGATGACAGTGTTAACAAAAGGCTAAGCTTGTGTTTCAATATATGCATTTGATTTCATTTGCGATTTTCATGAATAGGAAACGTTGCGTTATGGTAATGAGCTTGAGGCTATGATTACGCTCCCGGATACGGGTTTCGAGTCGCAAGAAGTTAAACACCACTAGCGAGGACGTAAACGATCAAATTACCCCCGCTCTCACTCAAAACCCTATCCAGGGCCCACTCAATCAGGAAACAAGCCCACGGGCTTTGGCTATAGACTCCGATAGAAATGTTGTGACGCACAAGGTAACCCACATGATAACAGCCAATTCCACTCAAACTCCGATAAATCGATTCGTTTTCACCATGAACACAAATGACCCATCACCCCGTTGCGATCACTCAATCCACTTTGTGAAGAATATAACCAGAAAACAAAACTCAGAGGCCATACCTCAAAACAGTCGTCGGAGGACTGCTTAAGCTGTGATGCGCTAATTGATTCAGGCTCGACAATATCGCTCATCTCTCAAACACTGTTCAATGATTTCAAAAAGGTCTGAACCCAGCTAAACGTTGGTTAAAAAAAACGGAATGATGCGACACTAAACTTGAGGTTTCACTCAAGACTACCTCGCCTCTCAAAATGCGACCCATGCTGAAACTACACTTCAGGCTTGTTCACCCTGTGTATGTTACCAGCCTCAAAACGGAACCCCTGCTACTCGGAGCAGACTCGATGGATCATTTGGTCCCACTGATGGATTGGAAAAACAACCAATTGTGGTCACAAGTAGCCATGCCGCCTCAACTGACCGTAAGGTCTCCTCCGGATGCTGGCCGCAACACAGTCATCCACAAAGAATATCTGTGGACAGGACCCCTTGGGAAACAAGCGTTTCGACACCTCTTGGTGCAGAATGTGACTCAAGCAGATATCACGATATCTCGTCACTATTCTTTTCATGATTGCAAGCCAGCATTCTCTGTGAGTGAACAACTTCACTCCTTCTTGGAGTCATGCCATACTGTAGCTAAGATTAACTTCCCCTTGTCCTTCAGACACTTCCGCAAGCACCACGTCCGTCTTCAGGAAACAAAGCATCAACGTTCAGAGTGGACTCTGCTTCCGATGATATATTTTCCGCTTTGAGGGGGACTGAAACCCCTAACAATGAAACTAACGGCGTCAGTCCTGCCACTGACCCGACTGGTGAAACACTGTGCAATATCGCAGAAAGATATCCTAATACTAGCTCAGACCCATGATGAGCCTTGACTTTAATTTGGGAGATGGTAACTCTTTAATGAACCGCTATCATGGTGCCCCAATTCTTAATGAGTAAATTGTTACAGGATTAATCTAAATGGGGTAACAATTAAACATAGTTAGTTGATTAGATAAAATAACAGTCATCAGATTCAAGTTAAAAGCAAAATCACGACACCATCAGGCATTATCATAACTTGTATTGTAAAGTTCCTATTAACATTAAATACCATAGTGTCAGTCTTTATTATTGAACAATTACCATAATCATTACTTTTCTTTGGTCACTAATGGACTCCAATATTTAAAGTGCCTAGAAATGAGTCATTTCTCTCTCTTAACAGTTAGAACCCTGGTTGCTAAGCGATCCCCCTCATTCTGAGATTCTGAAGGAAGGCTCTTGGCCAGGAGCGGAGAGGTAGGCAAAGTCTGAGTCACAGGCTGCTGTCTTCTCAACCAGAAAACATGTATTTTCCTGCTTTCATAACGATAATAATGCTGCCGTATCATAATTATACCCAACAAAAATATTAAAACGCAACATACAACAATTTCAAAGATGTTACTGAGTTACAGTTCATATAAAGGAAATCAGTCAATTTAAATAAATTCATTAAATCTAATTTGAATTTGTCACATGCACCAAATACAACCGGTGTAGACCTTACAGTGAAATGCTTACTTACAAGCCCTTAGCTAACAATGCAGTTAAGAAAAGATAGATACGAGGCTATATACAGAGGGTACCGGTACAGAGTCAATGTGCGGGGGCACTGGTTAGTCGAGGTAATATGTACATGTAGGTGGAGTTATTAAAGTGACTATGCATAGATAATAAAACAGCAGCAGCAGTGTAAAAGAGGGGAGGGAGATGCAAATAGTCTGGGTAAATATTTGATTAGCTGTTCAGGAGTCTTATGGCTTGGGGGTAGAAGCTGTTAAGAAGTCTTTAGGACGTAGACTTGGCGCAAACGGTACCGTTTGTCGTGTGTTAGCAGAGAGAACAGTCTATAACTAGGGTGGCTGGAGTCTGACAATTTTTAGGGTCTTCCTCTGACACCGCCTGGTATAGAGGTCCTGGATGGCAGGAAGCTTGGCCCCAGTGATGTACTAGGCCTGTACGAACTACCCTCTGTAGTGCCTTGCGGTCGGAGGCCGAGCAGTTGCTATACTAGGCGGTGATGCAACAAGTCAGGACAGGATGCTCTCGATGGTGCAGCTGTATAACTTTGAGTATCTGAGGACCCATGCCAAATCTTTTCAGTCTCCTGAGGGGGAATAGGTTTTGTCGTGCCCTCTTCACGACCGTCTTGGTGTGCTTGGACCTAGTTAGTTTGTTGGTGATGTGGACACCAAATAACTTGAAGCTCTCAACCTGCTCCAATACAACCCTGTCGATGAGAATAGGGGCGTCCTCGAACCTCCTTTTCCTGTAGTCCACAATCATCTCCTTTGTCTTGATCACGTTGAGGGAGAAGTTGTTGTCCTGGCACCACACGGTCAGGTCACTGACCTCCTCCCTATAGGCTGTCTCACCGTTGTTGGTGTTCAGGCCTACCACTGCTCTGTCATCGGCAAACCATAATGATGGTGTTGGAGTTGTGCCTGGCCATCAGTCATTAGTGAACAGGGAATACAGGAGGGGACTGAGCACTCACCCCTGAGGGGCCCCGGTGTTGAGGATCAGCATGGTGGATGTGTTGTTACCTACCCTTACCACCTGGGGGCAGTCCGTCATGAAGACCAGGATCCAATTGCAGAGGGAGGTGTTTAGTCCCAGGGTACTTGTGGGCACTATTGTTTAGTCCCAGGGTCCTTGTGGGCACCACTATTGTGGGAACTATGGTGTTGAAAGCTGAGCTGTAGTCAATTAATAGCCTTCTCACATAGGTGTTCCTTTTGTCCAGCTGGGAAAGGGCAGTGGAGAGTGCAATAGCGATGACATCATCTGTGGCCCTAATCTATGGATTTAACACGACTTGGGAAGGGCGCAGCCATGGTTGGGCCAGGCCCAGCCAATCAGTGTGAGTTTCTCCCCACAAAAGGTCTTTATTACCCACAGAAATACACCTCAGTTTCATCAGCTTTCCAGGTGGCTGGTCTCAGACGATGACACAGGTGAAAAAGTCGGATGTGGAGGTCCTGGGCTGGCGTGGTTACACGTTGTCTGCGGATGTGAGGCCTGTTGGACCTACTGCCAAATTCTTTACAGCGACGTCGAGGCGGCTTATGATAGAGAAATTAACATTAAATTCTCTGGCAACAGTTCTGGTGGACATTCCTGCAGTCAACATGCCAATTGCAAGCTCCCTCAAAACTTGAGACATCTGTGGCATTGTGTTGTGTGACAAAACTGCACCTTTTAGAGTGGCCCTATTGTCCCCAGCACAGGGTGCCCCTGTGTAATGATCATGCTATTTGATCAGCTTCATGACATACCTGTCAGGTGGATGGATTATCATCTTGGCAAAAGAGAAATGCTCACTAACAGGGATGAAAACAACATTTAAGATACATATTTTATTTCCGCTCATGAAACACACTACATGTTGTGTTGATATTTTTGTTCAGTACATATAGTTCCAAAAATAATAGCAGCTGTTTTGATTGCCGTTGCCATGCCAATGGAGCCCTTCCATTACTTTGAGTTGGGAGCTCAGTTGGCTGAGGGCAGCATTGATTTAATCCAATATGATCGTTTTACTGCAGATGGATAAACAGTCAGCTGGAAACACAGATAAAACCTTGTGTTACGGTGAGTGTGTTTTGAACCTCGAGTGTGTTGTAATGAGGACAGAACAGCACAACCAAATTGAAAAAGAGAACACAATACATTGGTGTGTATGCGTGTGTGTTTCTGTTCATGCAAAGTAGTCATAGTACGTGACTGAAGCTCAATCGATATGAACAAGACTCTCTCGCACGCATGCATGCGCACAGCACAACACCCTTGATCAACAGTCACACAACACTCAACCCAGAGAGAGAAGCGTTCTTTCTTATAAGACGGAGATAACCTCGATATTTGAAGTGTCTCGTTTAGGAGCCATCTTAGCAGGGATCGCACGTGTAACAAACGAGCAGCTAGCAACTTTATTGCTAACTATCTAGTGACCTGCTCACTAGATTAATGGAGAGGGCTGGCTGCCAGTTAGGAGGTATTTTTGGAACATTTAAGCAGTGCACCATCTCTTTATTCAGTAGCTTAGCAACAAGTCCTACACACGCACACACCGCTTACCTCAGGCACACGATCATGATCTATCATTTTTTTTTAATCGAGTGTCACTTTCTTCAAATGACATGGCGAGGGGTTTTAAATGATTCCACTATCTGTTAATGATGTACGGTAATTGTCTCAAAGGGCTGAGATGTCAATTGAGGCATACTATGAGAAAATATGGTAACTTTTTTACTGTATGCAGTGGTTGTAGAGTATGGCTTCACGGCTCACTCAGAGTAAAACAAAGAGACAGGAGTGCGGGCACACAGACCACTACCCCCACCCGCAACACAAAAGCACGCACACAATTTCCATTTGTTCTGTCGTCACATTACTCTTGTCAATTAGCCAAATCGCATGGTGAGGTGAGAGAGGCTAATAGAATAAAACAACCAGAGGCACCTTTCTCCTCCTCTCCTCCCGAGGAATCACTCTCCTTTATCTCTCTCACTTCAATTAAATCCAGACGACTGTCTGTTTATTATTATGTGTTAACATTGGTTAGTCTCCCAGCCAGAGAGAGGTAGGTAGCGAGAGAGAGGGGAAGCGAGAGGTAGAGAGAGAGAGAGGTAGAAAGAGAGAGAGAGAGGTAGCGAGAGAGGTAGCGAGAGAGAGAGAGAGAGAGAGGTAGAGAGAGAGAGGTAGAGAGAGAGAGGTAGCGAGAGAGAGAGAGAGGTAGCGAGAGAGAGAGAGAGGTAGCGAGAGAGAGAGAGAGGTAGCGAGAGAGAGAGAGAGGTAGCGAGAGAGAGAGAGGTAGCGAGAGAGAGAGAGAGGTAGCGAGAGAGAGAGAGGTAGCGAGAGAGAGAGAGAGGTAGAGAGAGGTAGAGAGAGAGAGGTAGAGAGAGAGAGGTAGAGAGAGAGAGGTAGAGAGAGGTAGCGAGAGAGAGAGCGGTAGCGAGAGAGAGAGCGGTAGCGAGAGAGAGAGCGGTAGCGAGAGAGAGAGTGGTAGCGAGAGAGAGAGAGGTAGCGAGAGAGAGAGCGGTAGCGAGAGAGAGAGCGGTAGCGAGAGAGGTAGCGAGAGAGAGAGAGGTAGCGAGAGAGAGCGGTAGCGAGAGAGAGAGAGGTAGCGAGAGAGAGAGCGGTAGCGAGAGATGGCAATGCCAATGGCATGTACCAGATGCTCAGCAGGCTCTGCTCACACTTACTGGCCTGAGGCCAAACCACGACCAACAACATTGGACACTCTATGGAACAAAAAGCCTTCACTATATTATCCTGGAATATCCAAGGCCTGAGGTCATCTGCCTTTGGCCTAAAGAGCAGAAACCCGGACTTCACCAAAGAAATCGGTAATACAGACATTGTCATCCTGCAAGAAACCTGGTATAGAGGAGACGGACCCACTGGTTGCCCTCTAGGTTACAGAGAGCTGGTAGTCCCATCCACCAAACTACCAGGTGTGAAACAGGGAAGGGACTCAGGGGGTATGCTAATTTGGTATAGAGCAGACCTAACTCACTCCATTAAATTAATCAAAACAGGAACATTTTACATTTGGCTAGAAATTCAAAAGGAAATTATCCTAACAGAGAAAAATGTCCTCCTGTGTGCTACCTATATCCCCCCACTAGAATCCCCATAATTTAATGAAGACAGCTTCTCCATCCTGGAGGGGGAAATCAATCATTTCCAGGCCCAGGGACATATACTAGTCTGTGGCGACCTAAATGCCAGAACCGGACAAGAACCTGACACCCTAAGCACACAGGGGGACAAACACCTGCCTGGAGGTGACAGCATTCCCTCCCACATATGCCCCCCTAGGCACAACTATGACAACATAACCAACAAAAACGGGTCACAACTCCTGCAGCTCTGTCGCACGCTGGGTATGTACATAGTCAACGGTAGGCTTCGAGGGGACTCCTATGGTAGGTACACCTATAGCTCATCTCTTGGCAGTAGTACTGTAGACTACTTTATCACCGACCTCAACCCAGAGTCTCTCAGAGCGTTCACAGTCAGCCCACTGACACCCCTATCAGACCACAGCAAAATCACAGTCTACTTAAACAGAGCAATAATCAATCATGAGGCATCAAAGCCAAAGGAACTGAGTAACATTAAGAAATGCTATAGATGGAAGGAATGCAGTTTGGAAACCTACCAAAAAACAATTAGGCAACAACGAATTCAATCCCTTTTAGACAATTTCCTGGGTAAAACGTTCCGCTGTAATAGTGAAGGTGTAAACTTGGCAGTAGAAAATCTTAACAGTATATTTGACCTCTCAGCTTCCCTATCAAATCTAAAAATCTCAAATAGAAAACCGAAGAAAATTAACAATAATGACAAATGGTTTGATGAAGAATGCAAAAATCTAAGAAAGAAATTGAGAAACCTGTCCAACCAAAAACATAGAGACCCGGAAAACCTGAGTCTACGCCTTCACTTTGGTGAATCACTAAAACAATACAGAAATACACTACGGAAAAAGAAGGAACAGCATGTCAGAAATCAGCTCAATGCAATTGAAGAATCCATAGACTCTAACCACTTCTGGGAAAATTGGAAAACACTAAACAAACAACAAGAATTATCTATCCAAAATGGAGATGTATGGGTAAACCACTTCTCCAATCTTTTTGGCTCTATAACAAAGAATAAAGAGCAAAAACATATACATGATCAAATACAGATCTTAGAATCATCTATTAAAGACTACCAGAACCCACTGGATTATCCAATTACATTGAATGAGTTACAGGACAAAATAAAAACCCTCCAACCCAAAAAGGCCTGTGGAGTTGATGGTATCCTCAATGAAATGATCAAATATACAGACAACAAATTCCAATTGGCTATACTAAAACTCTTTAACATCATACTTAGCTCTGGCATCTTCCCCAATATTTGGAACCAAGGACTGATCACCCCAATCCACAAAAGTGGAGACAAATTTGACCCCAATAACTACCGTGGAATATGTGTCAACAGTAACCTTGGGAAAATCCTCTGCATTATTATTAACAGCAGACTCGTACATTTCCTCAATGAAAACAATGTACTGAGCAAATGTCAAATTGGCTTTTTACCAAATTACCGTACAACAGACCATGTATTCACCCTGCACACCCTAATTGACAACCAAACAAACCAAAACAAAGGCAAAGTCTTCTCATGCTTTGTTGATTTCAAAAAAGCCTTCGACTCAATCTGGCATGAGGGTCTGCTATACAAACTGATGGAAAGTGGTGTTGGGGGTAAAACATACGACATTATAAAATCCATGTACACAAACAACAAGTGTGCGGTTAAAATTGGCAAAAAACACACATTTCTTCACACAGGGTCGTGGGGTTAGACAGGGATGCAGCTTAAGCCCCACCCTCTTCAACATATATATCAACGAATTGGCGCGGGCACTAGAAAAGTCTGCAGCACCCGGCCTCCCCCTGCTAGAATCCGAAGTCAAATGTCTGCTGTTTGCCGATGATCTGGTGCTTCTGTCACCAACCAAGGAGGGCCTACAGCAGCACCTAGATCTTATGCACAGATTCTGTCAGACCTGGGCCCTGACAGTAAATCTCAGTAAGACCAAAATAATGGTGTTCCAAAAAAGGTCCAGTCACCAGGACCACAAATACAAATTCAATCTAGACACTGTTGCCCTAGAGCACACAAAAAACTATACATACCTTGGCCTAAACATCAGCGCCACAGGTAACTTCCACAAAGCTGTGAACGATCTGAGAGACAAGGCAAGAAGGGCATTCTATGCCATCAAAAGAAACATAAATTTCAACATACCAATTAGGATTTGGCTAAAAATACTTGAATCAGTCATAGAGCCCATTGCCCTTTATGGTTGTGAGGTCTGGGGTCCGCTCACCAACCAAGACTTCACAAAATGGGACAAACACCAAATTGAGACTCTGCACGCAGAATTCTGCAAAAATATCCTCCGTGTACAACGTAGAACACCAAATAATGCATGCAGAGCAGAATTAGGCCGATACCCACTAATTATCAAAATCCAGAAAAGAGCCGTTAAATTCTACAACCACCTAAAAGGAAGTGATTCACAAACCTTCCATAACAAAGCCATCACCTACAGAGAGATGAACCTGGAGAAGAGTCCCCTAAGCAAGCTGGTCCTGGGGCTCTGTTCACAAACACAAACACACCCTACAGAGCCCCAGGACAACAGCACAATTAGACCCAACCAAATCATGAGAAAACAAAAAGATAATTCTTTCCAATGTGTCAAGTAATTAACAAAAAAACTGAGCAAACTAGAATGCTATTTGGCCCTAAACAGAGAGTACACAGCGGCAGAATACCTGACCACTGTGACTGACCCAAAATTAAGGAAAGCTTTGACTATGTACAGACTCAGTGAGCATAGCCTTGCTATTGAGAAAGGCTGCCGTAGGCAGACATGGCTCTCAAGAGAAGACAGGCTATGTGCTCACTGCCCACAAAATGAGGTGGAAACTGAGCTGCACTTCCTAACCTCCTGCCCAATGTATGACCATATTAGAGAGACATATTTCCCTCAGATTACACAGATCCACAAAGAATTCGAAAACAAATCCAAATTTGAAAAACTCCCATATCTACTGGGTGAAATTCCACAGTGTGCCATCACAGCAGCAAGATTTGTGACCTGTTGCCACGAGAAAAGGGCAACCAGTGAAGAACACACACCATTGTAAATACAACCCATATTTATGCTTATTTATTTTATCTTGTGTCCTTTAACCATTTGTACATTGTTAAAACACTGTATATATATATATATATATATATATAATATGACATTTGTTTTGAAACCTCTGTATGTGTAATATTTACTGTTAATTTTTGTTGTTTTTCACTTTATATATTCACTTTGTATGTTGTCTACCTCACTTGCTTTGGCAATGTTAACACATGTTTCCCATGCCAATAAAGCCCTTGAATTGAATTGAATTGAGAGAGAGCGGTAGCGAGAGAGAGAGAGAGAAATTGGTAGCGAGAGAGAGGTAGCGAGAGAGAGAGAGAGGTAGCGAGAGAGAGAGAGAGGTAGCGAGAGAGAGAGAGGTAGCGAGAGAGGTAGCGAGAGAGAGAGAGAGGTAGCGAGAGAGAGAGAGAGAGGTAGCGAGAGAGAGAGGTAGCGAGAGAGAGAGAGAGGTAGCGAGAGAGAGAGAGGTAGCGAGAGAGAGAGGTAGCGAGAGAGAGAGAGAGAGAGGTAGCGAGAGAGAGAGAGAGAGAGAGGTAGCGAGAGAGAGAGAGAGAGAGAGAGGTAGCGAGAGAGAGAGAGAGAGGTAGCGAGAGAGAGAGAGAGAGGTAGCGAGAGAGAGAGAGAGAGGTAGCGAGAGAGAGAGAGAGAGGTAGCGAGAGAGAGAGAGAGAGGTAGCGAGAGAGAGAGAGAGAGAGAGAGGTAGCGAGAGAGAGAGAGAGAGGTAGCGAGAGAGAGAGAGAGAGGTAGCGAGAGAGAGAGAGAGAGGTAGCGAGAGAGAGAGAGAGAGGTAGCGAGAGAGAGAGAGAGAGAGGTAGCGAGAGAGAGAGAGGTAGCGAGAGAGAGAGAGGTAGCGAGAGAGAGAGAGAGGTAGCGAGAGAGGTAGCGAGAGAGAGAGAGAGGCAGCGAGAGAGAGAGAGAGGTAGCGAGAGAGAGAGAGAGGTAGAGAGAGAGAGGTAGCGAGAGAGAGAGGTAGCGAGAGAGAGAGAGGTAGCGAGAGAGAGAGAGGTAGCGAGAGAGAGAGAGAGGTAGCGAGAGAGAGAGAGAGGTAGCGAGAGAGAGAGAGAGGTAGCGAGAGACAGAGAGAGGTAGCGAGAGACAGAGAGAGGTAGCGAGAGACAGAGAGGTAGCGAGAGAGAGAGAGGTAGCGAGAGAGAGAGAGAGAGGTAGCGAGAGAGAGAGCGGTAGCGAGAGAGAGAGGTAGCGAGAGAGCGTAGCGAGAGAGCGGTAGCGAGAGAGAAGCGGTAGCGAGAGAGAGAGCGTAGCGAGAGAGAGAGAGTAGCGAGAGAGAAAGAGGTAGCGAGAGAGAGAGAGAGGTAGCGAGAGAGAGAGAGAGGTAGCGAGAGAGAGAGAGAGGTAGCGAGAGAGCGAGAGGGGTAGCGGTAGCGAGAGAGAGAGAGAGCGGTAGCGAGAGAGAGAGAGAGAGCGGTAGCGAGAGAGAGAGAGAGAGAAAGAGAGGTAGCAAGAGAGGTAGCGAGAGAGAGAGGTATGGAGAGAGAGAGAGGTAGCGAGAGAGAGAGAGAGGTAGCGAGAGAGTAGAGAGAGGTATCGAGAGAGAGAGAGGTAGCGAGAGAGAGAGAGGTAGCGAGAGAGAGAGAGGTAGCGAGAGAGAGAGAGGTAGCGAGAGAGAGAGAGGTAGCGCAGAGAGAGAGAGGTAGCGAGAGAGAGAGAGGTAGCGAGAGAGAGAGAGGTAGCGAGAGAGAGAGAGAGGTAGCGAGAGAGAGAGAGGTAGCGAGAGAGAGAGAGGTAGCGAGAGAGAGAGAGGTAGCGAGAGAGAGAGAGGTAGCGAGAGAGAGAGAGGTAGCGAGAGAGAGAGAGGTAGCGAGAGAGAGAGAGGTAGCGAGAGAGAGAGGTAGCGAGAGAGAGAGGTAGCGAGAGAGAGAGGTAGCGAGAGAGAGAGGTAGCGAGAGAGAGAGGTAGCGAGAGAGAGAGGTAGCGAGAGAGAGAGGTAGCGAGAGAGAGAGGTAGCGAGAGAGAGAGGTAGAGAGAGAGGTAGCGAGAGAGAGGTAGCAAGAGAGAGAGAGAGAGAGGTAGCGAGAGGAGAGAGGTAGCGAGAGAGAGAGAGGAGAGAGGTAGCGAGAGAGAGAGAGAGAGAGATATATATATATATATATAATATGACATTTGTAATGTCTTTACTGTTTTGAAACCTCTGTATGTGTAATATTTACTGTTAATTTTTGTTGTTTTTCACTTTATATATTCACTTTGTATGTTGTCTACCTCACTTGCTTTGGCAATGTTAACACATGTTTCCCATGCCAATAAAGCCCTTGAATTGAATTGAATTGAGAGAGAGCTGTAGCGAGAGAGAGAGAGAGAAATTGGTAGCGAGAGAGAGGTAGCGAGAGAGAGAGAGAGGTAGCGAGAGAGGTAGCGAGAGAGAGAGAGAGGTAGCGAGAGAGAGAGAGAGAGGTAGCGAGAGAGAGAGAGAGAGGTAGCGAGAGAGAGAGAGAGAGAGGTAGCGAGAGAGAGAGAGAGAGAGGTAGCGAGAGAGAGAGAGAGAGAGGTAGCGAGAGAGAGAGAGAGAGAGGTAGCGAGAGAGAGAGAGAGAGAGAGGTAGCGAGAGAGAGAGCGGTAGCGAGAGAGAGAGGTAGCGAGAGAGCGGTAGCGAGAGAGCGGTAGCGAGAGAGAGAGCGGTAGCGAGAGAGAGAGAGAGGTAGCGAGAGAGCGAGAGGGGTAGCGGTAGCGAGAGAGAGAGAGAGCGGTAGCGAGAGAGAGAGAGAGAGCGGTAGCGAGAGAGAGAGAGAGAGAAAGAGAGAAGTTCCGGAGTTCCAAATTGAGCAGCTGCTGAAAAAATGAGCTCCTGTATATATTGAGATTTAAATGGTTTTTTTAGAGTGAAGTACATCGAAAAAATCAAAAGAAAACTGCAAGACTCAATAGAAGACAATACAAGCAACAAACCAAAAAGACAGGATTTTGAAAAAGTAACTATTTTTCATAAAATTATACAGTTATCTTAGCTAGCTGAATTGTTAGCTGAATTGTTTACATGTTGCTAAGCAGTTGCTAGGGACTCTCCTGGAAGAAGCTAGCTAGCTTACAAAGAATAACAAAAAAAATATCTAGTTAACAGAAGAAAGGAAGACAAAATAAGGACAAAATAAGGACAGAAGAAAAAGGAAAAGAAAAAAGGACAACAAAGTGAAACAGTCCTCTGAAGAAACAAGAGAGCATTATACAAGAAACAGCACTTCTATTGCAACATTGTAGCCAACATCACCAGCGTTGCTATGGAAATTGTTTACCCACCAGACATCCAAACAGAGAAAGCTAAGAAAAGTTTCAAAGGTTTGTTGATGGGACAGAACCATGAATGCCTGTTTGCAGATCTTACCAGTTACAAAACAAGAGCAAATTTAATTTTTAATACCAATCGAGGGAACATATGGAAAAAGGTTATTTGCAACCATTTCCCTTTCTCAAAAAAGAGGGGCATCAGCCAAGGATGTCAGATCAGCATTTTTGAAGAAGCTGACCAGAGCAACACATATCAAACAGTAAACTTATATAATAATGGAACTGTATTGATACAAGGCAATGATTCAAGCCTCCAGGCTTTTGAGAATAGGTTTGCTACCCTAAAAGAAGACGCTGACATCATCTCAGAAAATGAGGAAAAAGTCAAGGAGGGAGATGGAGAAAAGCAGACCCCAATGGTCTCTGTGACCCAGCAGGAAGCCCTCAACGTCCCTTTACCTACCTCACCTGCAGCAGACAGAGTCAAGGACATGACAATTTCAATAAGAACACCTGCTATGCAACGTTTCCACAACACCCTCTCTCTAGTCGAAGCAGAGGTCATAGAACTCAGAGAGAAGAAGCTTCAAGAGGAGGACACTGTCCAGAAACTCAAAGAAGAGATGAAACAGTTCAGGGAGGAGAGCAGAGCATCCATAGCTAAATTAGAAAGCAGAATGGACAAGCTGAGTCAGACAAATGATGACCTCAGAGACCATCTGAGCACAACTAGAAAGGAGCTCGAACAAAAAGAGAGGTACATTGACACCCTCAACCGGCAGAGAGTCATTGTGTCCTCTGCATCTAGAAAACATGTCCACCAGCTTGGTACAACACAAGCAGAACCTGAGACCAGCATGGCCTCCACTACACAGCCGGATGACACTGCACCAGCCTACCAGTCTGCTCCAGCCCAGGTCAACCTACCAGCCTCTCAGTCTGCTCCAGCCCAGGTCAACCTACCAGCCTCCCAGTCTGCTCCAGCCCAGGTCAGAATACCAGCCTCCCAGTCTGCTCCAGCCCAGGTTAACCTACCAGCCTCCCAGTCTGCTCCAGCCCAGGTCAACCTACCAGCCTCCCAGTCTGCTCCAGCCCAGGTCAGAATACCAGCCTCCCAGTCTGCTCCAGCCCAGGTTAACCTACCAGCCTCCCAGTCTGCTCCAGCCCAGGTCAGAATACCAGCCTCCCAGTCTGCTCCACCCAGACAATCACCCACAACTGCAATTCTAATTGATTCAAATGGGAAGTTCTTAGTCCAGGAAAGATTATTCCCTAGACACCAGGTGTATAAGTTCTGGTGTCCTACAACTGAGAGTGCAATGCAGCTACTCAGTCAGACCAGGATTGACACCCCTGACAACATCATCATCCACACTGGCACAAACGACCTTCATGCCAAAGGTGAAAATGTATCTGGGGCAGTGAGAAGAGTGGCAGAACGGGCACAGGCTATGTTCCCAACAACCAATATAGTTGTGTCCACCCTCCTACCAAGAAAAGACTTCCCAGAAAAGTTGATCGACAAAATAAATCAACAGATCACTGTGGACTGTGCCTCACTGCTCAACGTCAGAACGGCTCACCACCCCACTCTGACATGTCAACACTTATATGATAATATACATCTTGATCAGGACAGTATCAGAACCTTTGCCAAGGACCTAAAAGATGCAACACTTGGCAGGGACCCACACACCCATCACCCCAGCAACAAAGGTCCCCCAGCCCCACCTTCTGAAACAACAGTACCTCCACCATCCCGAGGAGAAAAGAGCCAGACATGGCTTATTACAGCACAGCTCTACTAGACCAGGCCCAACACAGCACAGCTCTACTAGACCAGGCCCAACACAGCACAGCTCTACTAGACCCGGCCCATCACAACACAGCTCTACTAGACCTGGCCCATCACAACAAAGCTCTACTAGACCTGGCCCATCACAACACAGCTCTACTAGACCTGGCCCATCACAACACAGCTCTACTAGACCTGGCCCATCACAACAAAGCTCTACTAGACCCGGCCCATCACAACACAGCTCTACTAGACCCGGCCCATCACAACACAGCTCTACTAGACCCGGCCCATCACAACACAGCTCTACTAGACCCGGCCCATCACAACACAGCTCTACTAGACCCGGCCCATCACAACACAGCTCTACTAGACCCGGCCCATCACAACACAGCTCTACTAGACCCGGCCCATCACAACACAGCTCTACTAGACCTGTCCCATCACAACACAGCTCTACTAGACCCAGCCCATCACAACACAGCTCTGACCACTACTCCAGGGTCGGTCAGAACACTGCCCTTCAGGGAAGTAGACCACATGATGCAGTCCACACCATGTATCAATTAGATCGTCAGCCTACATATGCTGAGGTAACCTCTGGCAGAAGACCCCTAGAACAATCAGAGATAGGAGAGGTGCGCCAACTACTGCAACTAATATGCAGACTACTGAGCTAGACAGTCCCTTTAATTCACACACGGGCACGCACGCGCACACACACACACACAAACACACAGGGTTGCAGATTGCACATAACATAAGTACAATGCAATCTTATTCCATTCTTATTCATTTGTTTACAAATATTCCTAAATGTATTGACACCGGTATTATAATAATTATTATATGTAATGGTGTGTGTGTGTGTGTGTGTGTGCGCGTGTGTGTGTATGTATGTATGTATGTGTGTATATGTGTATGTGCATGTATGTGTGTATATATATATATATATATATGTATGTGTATGTGTATATATATGTATATATATATGTATGTATGTATGTGTGTGTGTGTGTGTGTGTATGTGTGTGTGTGTGTGTGTATGTATGTATGTATGTATGTGTGTATATGTATATGTATGTATATATGTGTATGTATGTGTATGTGTATGTATATATATATATGTATGTATGTGTATGTATATATGTATGTATGTGTGTATATATGTATGTATATATGTGTATATGTGTATGTATATATATGTATATATACATATTTTATTTTTTTTTGTTTTTTTCGATGTACTTTACTCAAACCAGTGAATATCACTTATTATAAATGAGATCATTAACTATCAGCTCTTGGAATATCCAGGGCCTATACTCTTCACATTTTGGTTATAAAACAACTAATCCAGAATTGATTAAAAACATCAAGGGACAGGACATCATAATCCTACTGGAAACATGGTGTCGTGGAGACATAGATACTCAGTGTCCCTCAGGCTATAGAGAAAGTTTACTACCATCAATCAAACATAAAAATGTTAAACGGGGCCGAGACTCAGGTGGAATCATCATTTGGCATAAGCAGGACTTAGCAATGAATGAAATGAAAAAAGGTACCACTCACATTTGGCTAAAACTTAACAAAGGTACAATCTATTGTGACAATGATGTATACATATGTGCAGCTTATGCTCCTCCTTCAGATTCATCATATTATGATGATCAGTTTTTTGACAATCTCCAGACAGAAATCATTACATTTCAGGCGCAGGGTAAAGTGCTTCTTTGTGGAGATTTCAATGCAAGAACAGGTTCTGAGCCTGACTACACTGATGCGGGAGGTAACCACCACATATTTGGACACCCCTCCTTGTACAGTAGCCCTATTATAAATAATAGAAACAGTCCTGACCAAATACTGAACAAAAATGGAAAAGAGTTAGTACATCTCTGTCGAGCCTTAGGCCTGTACATGCTTAATGGTAGAATCAGAGGGGACTCTTTAGGTCAGTTTACTTACTGCTCAGCTCTTGGGACAAGTGTAGTCGATTATGCCATCACTGACATTGACCCCTCCTCCATTAGTGCATTCACTGTCAGACCACAGACACCATTGTCAGATCACAGTCAGATCAACGTGTTTCTGAAGAAATTAACCGGCAATATTCATTCAAAAAAACAGCCCAATAAACTTTACAACATAAACCAATCGTTCAGATGGGCTCCAAACAGTGCAGAGGCATTCATTGAAACATTGAACTCAAATGAAATGATGAACTCTATACAGTTTTTCAATAACTCACAGTACCAAAACAATAAAGATGGTGTCAATTCAGCTACCCAAAACATCAACTGCATATTCCAAAAAGCAGCATCGAAAGCAAATTTGAGAAAACCAAAGCAATGCAACATCAGAAGCAAAAATCAAAATGTTACTGACAAATGGTTTGATAATGAATGTAAAACAATTAGAAAACACCTAAGACAAATGTCAAACAAAAAACATAAGCAGCAAAACAACCCAGAGCTACGATATGAATACTTTGAAACTCTGAAACAGTATAAACAAACACTGAAATGCAAGAAATGGAATTATACCAACAAGACACTTGATGAAATTGAAAACGCAATTGACCAAAATCAGTTCTGGGACATGTGGAACAATTTAAGCACAACAAAGCCACAAGAATTAGCCATACAAGATGTAGGAATTTGGAAAACTTACTTTGATAATCTATACAAAAACATCCCACAAAAAGACTTAAACCAGAACCAATTAGAAATTAAAGAAAAATTGAACATCCTGGAATCAGTCATTAAAAACAACCAAAATCCATTAGATTACCCAATAACCCAACAAGAACTAAATGAAAAGCTAAAATCTATTAAATCAAAAAAGGCTTGTGGTGTAGACAACATCAGAAATGAAATGCTGAAAAACAGCACACCTGAGTTGCAAAATGCTGTGCTTAAATTGTTCAACATGGTTTTAACTTCTGGCTGCTTCCCTGATGTCTGGAACCAGGGGCTCATCTCCCCTATCCACAAAAGTGGAGACAAATCAGACCCCAATAATTACAGGGGAATTTGCGTCAACAGTAACTTGGGAAAGATTTTCTGTAGCATTTTGAATTCAAGAATTCAAACCTTTCTTCAAGAAAAAAATGTAATAAGTAAATGTCAAATTGGCTTTCTCCCTAACCATCGCACTACTGACCATATATACACCTTACACACACTAATTAATAAACACGTCCACCAAAAAAAAGAGGGCAAAATCTTTGCTTGCTTTATTGACTTTAAAAAAGCATTTGATTCGATTTGGCACGAAGGGCTATTCTACAAAATTCTACAAAGTGGGCTTGGTGGTAAGGTGTATGACTTAATAAAATGTATGTACACAGAAAATAAGTGTGCAATAAAAATCAAAAACCAAAGAACAGAATTTTTTTCACAATGTCGAGGTGTGAGACAAGGCTGCAATTTGAGTCCAAATCTTTTCAACATTTATATCAATGAATTAGCAGACATGTTGGACCAATCTCCAGCCCCAGGACTCACACTATTTGACACAGAGGTGAAATACCTGCTATATGCTGATGACTTGGTACTTCTATCACCAACCAAAGAAGGTCTTCAACAAAACATTAATATTCTGGAGCAATATTGCCATAATTGGGCCCTGGCAGTAAATTTCCAAAAAACTAAAATCATGATTTTCCAAAAAAAACCCAGATGTCAGAAACAAAAATGTAAATTCACCCTGAACAACACCTTAATTGAACACACAAAAAATTACACCTACCTTGGTCTGACCATATCTGCATCGGGAAACTTTAATATGGCAGTGAAGGCACTCAAAGAAAAAGCCCGCAGAGCAATGTATGCAATAAAAATGAAATTATTCAAAATCAACATCCCAATTAGAATTTGGACTAAAATATTTGACAGTGTAATCCTACCAATAGCACTTTATGGAAGTGAGGTTTGGGGGCCACTCAATAAACTGGATTTTAAAATGTGGGACAAACATCCAATTGAAACCCTACATGCAGAATTCTGTCGGAAAATTCTACAAGTCCAGAGAAATACACCAACTAATGCATGTAGGGCAGAATTGGGCCGTTTTCCAGTAATAATGAAAATACAGAAAAGATCATTAAAATTTTGGCTACATCTAAATTCAAGTCCAAATTCGAGTCTGCAATTTAAAGCACTTCAAGCCCAAGAGCTGAGCCCAGAAACGAGCCCTCTCAGTCAGCTGGTGTTGGACCTCACCAATCAAGCTGACACCAGCACTGCTTCAAAAGAAAGAATTCCAATAAACAAAATCATGAACCAATCAAAGGAATCATACTTACAATACTGGAAAAACGAAACAAAATCCCAAAGCCGACTAAATTGCTATCTGACCCTAAACAGAGAATATGAATTGGCTGATTATCTCTACTCTGTCAGAGATACGAAGCAGAGACAGATCCTTACCAAGTACAGGCTGAGTGACCACCGATTGGCAATAGAAACCGGCAGACATAAAAAGACATGGCTACCCAAAGAAGAGCGTGTATGTGGTCACTGCATGACAGGGGAGGTAGAGACAGAGATGCACTTTCTCCTTTACTGTGATAAATATTCCTCACAAAGAGATTCATTATTCACAGAAATGACTACATATATTCCACATTTTTACAAATTGAACCCAGAGGAAAAACTAAGAATACTCATGGGCGAAGGAGCAATGGCTCCTCTTGCAGCCAAATATGTATTTTCCTGCCATAGCCTGAGGGACACTGAATAATAACATCTGCATAGTAAACAGTAACTTACTTATTATTACTATTATTGTTATTACTATAATTATTAATGTTTACTGTAGACTGTTACCATTTTATTGTATTTATTTTTGTATTATTATTTACTACCATTTTATATTATTATTTGCTATCATTTACAATTTTGTTACAATGTATATTGTATACATTGTTGCTTTGGCAATATTGACACAATGTTTTTCATGCCAATAAAGCAGCTTGAATTTGAATTTGAATTTGAGAGAGGTAGCGAGAGAGAGAGAGAGAGGTAGCGAGAGAGAGAGAGAGAGGTAGCGAGAGAGAGAGAGAGAGGTAGCGAGAGAGAGAGAGAGGTAGCGAGAGAGAGAGAGAGGTAGCGAGAGAGAGAGAGAGGTAGCGAGAGAGAGAGAGAGAGGTAGCGAGAGAGAGAGAGAGGTAGCGAGAGAGAGAGAGAGGTAGAGAGAGAGAGGTAGCGAGAGAGAGAGAGAGGTAGCGAGAGAGAGAGAGAGGTAGCGAGAGAGAGAGAGAGGTAGCGAGAGAGAGAGAGAGGTAGCGAGAGAGAGAGAGAGGTAGCGAGAGAGAGAGAGAGGTAGCGAGAGAGAGAGAGAGGTAGCGAGAGAGAGAGAGAGGTAGCGAGAGAGAGAGAGAGGTAGCGAGAGAGAGAGAGAGGTAGCGAGAGAGAGAGAGGTAGCGAGAGAGAGAGAGGTAGCGAGAGAGAGAGAGGTAGCGAGAGAGAGAGCGGTAGCGAGAGAGAGAGCGGTAGCGAGAGAGAGAGGTAGCGAGAGAGCGGTAGCGAGAGAGCGGTAGCGAGAGAGAGAGCGGTAGCGAGAGAGAGAGCGGTAGCGAGAGAGAGAGAGGTAGCGAGAGAGAGAGAGGTAGCGAGAGAGAGAGAGAGGTAGCGAGAGAGAGAGAGGTAGCGAGAGAGCGAGAGGGGTAGCGGTAGCGAGAGAGAGAGAGAGAGCGGTAGCGAGAGAGAGAGAGAGAGAGAGCGGTAGCGAGAGAGAGAGAGAGAGAGAGAGCGGTAGCGAGAGAGAGAGAAAGAGAGGTAGCAAGAGAGGTAGCGAGAGAGAGAGGTAGTGAGAGAGAGAGAGAGGTAGCGAGAGAGGTAGCGAGAGAGAGAGAGGTAGCGAGAGAGAGAGAGGTAGCGAGAGAGAGAGAGGTAGCGAGAGAGAGAGAGGTAGCGAGAGAGAGAGAGGTAGCGAGAGAGAGAGAGGTAGCGAGAGAGAGAGAGGTAGCGAGAGAGAGAGAGGTAGCGAGAGAGAGAGAGGTAGCGAGAGAGAGAGAGGTAGCGAGAGAGAGAGAGGTAGCGAGAGAGAGAGGTAGCGAGAGAGAGAGAGGTAGCGAGAGAGAGAGGTAGCGAGAGAGAGAGGTAGCGAGAGAGAGAGCGGTAGCGAGAGAGAGCGGTAGCGAGAGAGAGAGCGGTAGAGAGAGAGAGAGCAGTAGAGAGAGAGCGGTAGAGAGAGAGAGAGCAGTAGAGAGAGAGAGAGAGAGAGAGAGAGAGAGAGAGAGAGAGCGAGAGAGAGAGCGGTAGCGAGGGAGAGAGGTAGCGAGAGCGAGAGAGAGAGGTAGCGAGAGAGAGAGAGAGAGAGGTAGCGAGAGAGAGAGAGAGAGAGGTAGCGAGAGAGAGAGAGGTAGCGAGAGAGAGAGAGGTAGCGAGAGAGAGAGCGGTAGCGAGAGAGAGAGCGGTAGCGAGAGAGAGAGGTAGCGAGAGAGCGGTAGCGAGAGAGCGGTAGCGAGAGAGAGAGCGGTAGCGAGAGAGAGAGCGGTAGCGAGAGAGAGAGAGGTAGCGAGAGAGAGAGAGGTAGCGAGAGAGAGAGAGAGGTAGCGAGAGAGAGGTAGCGAGAGAGCGAGAGGGGTAGCGGTAGCGAGAGAGAGAGAGAGAGCGGTAGCGAGAGAGAGAGAGAGAGAGAGCGGTAGCGAGAGAGAGAGAGAGCGGTAGCGAGAGAGAGAGAAAGAGAGGTAGCAAGAGAGGTAGCGAGAGAGAGAGGTAGTGAGAGAGAGAGAGGTAGCGAGAGAGGTAGAGAGAGGTAGCGAGAGAGAGAGAGGTAGCGAGAGAGAGAGAGGTAGCGAGAGAGAGAGAGGTAGCGAGAGAGAGAGAGGTAGCGAGAGAGAGAGGTAGCGAGAGAGAGAGGTAGCGAGAGAGAGAGAGGTAGCGAGAGAGAGAGGTAGCGAGAGAGAGAGCGGTAGCGAGAGAGAGAGCGGTAGCGAGAGAGAGAGCGGTAGAGAGAGAGAGCAGTAGAGAGAGAGAGAGAGAGAGAGAGAGAGAGAGAGCGAGAGAGAGAGCGGTAGCGAGGGAGAGAGGTAGCGAGAGAGAGAGAGAGAGAGGTAGCGAGAGAGAGAGAGAGAGAGGTAGCGAGAGAGAGAGAGAGAGAGGTAGCGAGAGAGAGAGAGGTAGCGAGAGAGAGAGAGGTAGCGAGAGAGAGAGCGGTAGCGAGAGAGAGCGGTAGCGAGAGAGAGAGGTAGCGAGAGAGCGGTAGCGAGAGAGCGGTAGCGAGAGAGAGAGCGGTAGCGAGAGAGAGAGCGGTAGCGAGAGAGAGAGCGGTAGCGAGAGAGAGAGAGGTAGCGAGAGAGAGAGAGGTAGCGAGAGAGAGAGGTAGCGAGAGAGAGAGAGAGGTAGCGAGAGAGAGAGAGGTAGCGAGAGAGCGAGAGGGGTAGCGGTAGCGAGAGAGAGAGAGAGAGCGGTAGCGAGAGAGAGAGAGAGAGAGAGAGCGGTAGCGAGAGAGAGAGAGAGAGAGAGCGGTAGCGAGAGAGAGAGAAAGAGAGGTAGCAAGAGAGGTAGCGAGAGAGAGAGGTAGCGAGAGAGAGAGAGAGGTAGCGAGAGAGGTAGAGAGAGGTAGCGAGAGAGAGAGAGGTAGCGAGAGAGAGAGAGGTAGCGAGAGAGAGAGAGGTAGCGAGAGAGAGAGAGGTAGCGAGAGAGAGAGGTAGCGAGAGAGAGAGGTAGCGAGAGAGAGAGGTAGCGAGAGAGAGAGGTAGCGAGAGAGAGAGGTAGCGAGAGAGAGAGGTAGCGAGAGAGAGAGGTAGCGAGAGAGAGAGGTAGCGAGAGAGAGAGGTAGCGAGAGAGAGGTAGCAAGAGAGAGAGAGAGAGGTAGCGAGAGAGAGAGAGAGAGGGGTAGCGAGAGAGAGAGAGAGAGGTAGCGAGAGAGAGAGAGAGAGAGGTAGCGAGAGAGAGAGAGAGAGAGGTAGCGAGAGAGAGAGGTAGCGAGAGAGAGAGGTAGCGAGAGAGAGAGGTAGCGAGAGAGAGAGGTAGCGAGAGAGAGAGGTAGCGAGAGAGAGGTAGCGAGAGAGAGGTAGAGAGAGAGAGGTAGCGAGAGGAGAGAGGTAGCGAGAGAGAGAGAGGAGAGAGGTAGCGAGAGAGAGAGAGAGAGAGAGAGAGAGAGAGAGAGAGCGAGAGAGAGAGAGAGCGAGAGAGAGAGAGAGAGAGGTAGCGAGAGAGAGAGGTAGCGAGAGAGAGAGGTAGCGAGAGAGAGAGGTAGCGAGAGAGAGAGGTAGCGAGAGAGAGAGGTAGCGAGAGAGAGAGGTAGCGAGAGAGAGAGGTAGCGAGAGAGAGGTAGCAAGAGAGAGAGAGAGAGAGGTAGCGAGAGGAGAGAGGTAGCGAGAGAGAGAGAGGAGAGAGGTAGCGAGAGAGAGAGAGAGAGAGAGAGAGAGAGAGAGAGAGAGAGAGAGAGAGAGAGAGAGAGAGAGAGAGAGAGAGAGAGAGAGAGAGAGAGAGAGAGCGAGAGAGAGAGAGAGAGAGAGAGAGAGAGCGAGAGAGAGAGAGAGAGAGAAACAGAGGTAGCGAGAGAGAGAGAAAGTGAGGTAGCGAGAGAGAGAGAGGTAGCGAGAGAGAGAGAGGTAGCGAGAGAGAGAGAGGTAGCGAGAGAGAGAGAGGTAGCGAGAGAGAGAGGTAGCGAGAGAGAGAGAGAGGTAGCGAGAGAGAGAGAGAGGTAGCGAGAGAGAGAGAGGTAGCGAGAGAGAGAGAGAGAGGTAGCGAGAGAGGTAGCGAGAGAGAGAGGTAGCGAGAGAGAGAGGTAGCGAGAGAGAGAGGTAGCGAGAGAGAGAGGTAGCGAGAGAGAGAGGTAGCGAGAGAGAGAGGTAGCGAGAGAGAGAGGTAGCGAGAGAGAGAGGTAGCGAGAGAGAGAGGTAGCGAGAGAGAGAGGTAGCGAGAGAGAGAGGTAGCGAGAGAGAGAGGTAGCGAGAGAGAGAGGTAGCGAGAGAGAGAGGTAGAGAGACAGAGAGAGGTAGAGAGAGAGAGAGAGGTAGAGAGAGAGGTAGAGAGATGGAGATGGAGAAAAGCAGACCCCAATGGTCTCTGTGGCCCAGCAGGAAGCCCTCAATGTCCCTTTACCTACCTCACCTGCAGCAGACAGAGTCAAGGACATGTCAATTTCAATAAGAACACCTGCTATGCAACGTTTCCACAACACCCTCTCTCTAGTCGAAGCAGGGGTCATAGAACTCAGAGAGAACAAGCTTCAAGAGGAGGACACTGTCCAGAAACTCAAAGAAGAGATGAAACAGTTCAGGGAGGAGAGCAGAGCATCTATAGCTAAATTAGAAAGCAGAATGGACAAGCTGAGTCAGACAAATGATGACCTCAGAGACCATCTGAGCACAACAAGAAAGGAGCTCGAACAAAAAGAGAGGTACATTGACACCCTCAACCGGCAGAGAGTCATTGTGTCCTCTGCATCTAGAGAACATGTCCACCAGCTTGGTACAACACAAGCAGAACCTGAGACCAGCATGGCCTCCACTACACAGCCGGATTACACTGCACCAGCCTACCAGTCTGCTCCAGCCCAGGTCAACCTACCAGCCTCCCAGTCTGCTCCAGCCCAGGTCAGAATACCAGCCTCCCAGTCTGCTCCAGCCCAGGTTAACCTACCAGCCTCCCAGTCTGCTCCAGCCCAGGTTAACCTACCAGCCTCCCAGTCTGCTCCAGCCCAGGTCAGAATACCAGCCTCCCAGTCTGCTCAACCCAGACAATCACCCACAACTGCAATCCTAATTGATTCAAATGGGAAGTTCTTAGTCCAGGAAAGATTATTCCCTAGACACCAGGTGTATAAGTTCTGGTGTCCTACAACTGAGAGTGCAATGCAGCTACTCAGTCAGACCAGGATAGACACCCCTGACAACATCATCATCCACACTGGCACAAACGACCTTCATGCCAAAGGTGAAAATGCATCTGGGGCAGTGAGAAGAGTGGCAGAACGGGCACAGGCTATGTTCCCAACAACCAATATAGTTGTGTCCACCCTCCTACCAAGAAAAGACTTCCCAGGAAAGTTGATCGACAAAATAAATCAACAGATCACTGTGGACTGTGCCTCACTGCTCAACGTCAGAACGGCTCACCACCCCACTCTGACATGTCAACACTTATATGATAATATACATCTTGATCAGGACAGTATCAGAACCTTTGCCAAGGACCTAAAAGATGCAACACTTGGCAGGGACCCACACACCCATCACCCCAGCAACAAAGGTCCCCCGCCCCACCTTCTGAAACAACAGTACCTCCACCATCCCGAGGAGAAAAGAGCCAGACATGGCTTATTACAGCACAGCTCTACTAGACCAGGCCCAACACAGCACAGCTCTACTAGACCCGGCCCATCACAACACAGCTCTACTAGACCCGGCCCATCACAACACAGCTCTACTAGACCCGGCCCATCACAACACAGCTCTACTAGACCCGGCCCATCACAACACAGCTCTACTAGACCCGGCCCATCACAACACAGCTCTACTAGACCCGGCCCATCACAACACAGCTCTACTAGACCCGGCCCATCACAACACAGCTCTACTAGACCCGGCCCATCACAACACAGCTCTACTAGACCCGGCCCATCACAACACAGCTCTACTAGACCTGTCCCATCACAACACAGCTCTACTAGACCCAGCCCATCACAACACAGCTCTGACCACTACTCCAGGGTCGGTCAGAACACTGCCCTTCAGGGAAGTAGACCACATGACGCAGTCCACACCATGTATCAGTCAGATCGTCAGCCTACATATGCTGAGGTAACCTCTGGCAGAAGACCCCTAGAACAATCAGAGATAGGAGATGTGCGCCAACTACTGCAACTAATATGCAGACTACTGAGCTAGACAGTCCCTTCAATTCACACACGGGCGCGCGCGCACACACACACACACACACACACACACACACACACGGTTGCAGATTGCACATAAAATAAGTACAGTGCAATCTTATTCCATTCTTATTAATTTGTTTACAAATATTCCTAAATGTATTGACACCGGTATTATAATTATTATTATATGTAATGGTGTGTGTGTGTGTGCGCGCGTGTGTATATGTGTATATATATATATATATTAATATATATGTGTATGTATATATGTAGGTATGTGTATATATAAGTATTTTTTTTTTCTTTTTTTTTTCGATGTACTTTACTCAAACCAGTGAATATCACTTATTATAAATGAGATCATTAACTATCAGCTCTTGGAATATCCAGGGCCTATACTCTTCACATTTTGGTTATAAAACAACAAATCCAGAATTGATTAAAAACATCAAGGGCGGCAGGGTAGCCTAGTGGTTAGAGCGTTGGACTAGTAACCGGAAGGTTGTGAGTTCAAACCCCCGAGCTGACAAGGTACAAATCTGTCGTTCTGCCCCTGAACAGGCAGTTAACCCACTGTTCCCAGGCCGTCATTGAAAATAAGAATTTGTTCTTAACTGACTTGCCTGGTTAAATAAAGGTAAAATAAAAATAAAAAAATCAAGGGACAGGACATCATAATCCTACTGGAAACATGGTGTCGTGGAGACATAGATACTCAGTGTCCCTCAGGCTATAGAGAAAGTTTACTACCATCAATCAAACATAAACATGTTAAACGGGGCCGAGACTCAGGTGGAATCATCATTTGGCATAAGCAGGACTTAGCACTGAATGAAATTAAAAAAGGTACCACTCACATTTGGCTAAAACTTAACAAAGGTACAATCTATTGTGACAATGATGTATACATATGTGCAGCTTATGCTCCTCCTTCAGATTCATCATATTATGATGATCAGTTTTTTGACAATCTCCAGACAGAAATCATTACATTTCAGGTGCAGGGTAAAGTGCTTCTTTGTGGAGATTTCAATGCAAGAACAGGTTCTGAGCCTGACTACACTGATGCGGGAGATAACCACCACATATTTGGACACCCCTCCTTGTACAGTAGCCCTATTATAAATAATAGAAACAGTCCTGACCAAATACTGAACAAAAATGGAAAAGAGTTAGTACATCTCTGTCGAGCCTTAGGCCTGTACATGCTTAATGGTAGAATCAGAGGGGACTCTTTAGGTCAGTTTACTTACTGCTCAGCTCTTGGGACAAGTGTAGTCGATTATGCCATCACTGACATTGACCCCTCCTCCATTAGTGCATTCACTGTCAGACCACAGACACCATTGTCAGATCACAGTCAGATCAACGTGTTTCTGAAGAAATTAACTGGCAATATTCATTCAAAAAAACAGCCCAATAAACTTTACAACATAAACCAATTGTACAGATGGGCTCCAAACAGTGCAGTTCATTGAAACATTGAACTCAAATGAAATGATGAACTCTATACAGTTTTTCAATAACTCACAGTACCAAAACAATAAAGATGGTGTCAATTCAGCTACCCAAAACATCAACTGCATATTCCAAAAAGCAGCATCGAAAGCAAATTTGAGAAAACCAAAGCAATGCAACATCAGAAGCAAAAATCAAAATGTTTCTGACAAATGGTTTGATAATGAATGTAAAACAATTAGAAAACACCTAAGACAAATGTCAAACAAAAAACATAAGCAGCAAAACAACCCAGAGCTACGATATGAATACTTTGAAGCTCTGAAACAGTATAAACAAACACTGAAATGCAAGAAATTGAATTATACCAGCAAGACGCTTGATGAAATTGAAAACGCAATTGACCAAAATCAGTTCTGGGACATGTGGAACAATTTAAGCACAACAAAGCCACAAGAATTAGCCATACAAGATGTAGGAATTTGGAAAACTTACTTTGATAATCTATACAAAAACATCCCACAAAAAGACTTACAACAGAACCAATTAGAAATTAAAGAAAAATTGAACATCCTGGAATCAGTCATTAAAAACAACCAAAATCCATTAGATTACCCAATAACCCAACAAGAACTAAATGAAAAGCTAAAATCTATTAAATCAAAAAAGGCTTGTGGTGTAGACAACATCAGAAATGAAATGCTGAAAAACAGCACACCTGAGTTGCAAAATGCTGTGCTTAAATTGTTCAACATGGTTTTAACTTCTGGCTGCTTCCCTGATGTCTGGAACCAGGGGCTCATCTCCCCTATCCACAAAAGTGGAGACAAATCAGACCCCAATAATTACAGGGGAATTTGCGTCAACAGTAACTTGGGAAAGATTTTCTGTAGCATTTTGAATTCAAGAATTCAAACCTTTCTTCAAGAAAAAAATGTAATAAGTAAATGTCAAATTGGCTTTCTCCCTAACCATCGCACTACTGACCATATATACACCTTACACACACTAATTAATAAACACGTCCACCAAAAAAAAGATTTTGCTTGCTTTATTGACTTTAAAAAAGCATTTGATTCGATTTGGCATGAAGGGCTATTCTACAAAATTCTACAAAGTGGGCTTGGTGGTAAGGTGTATGACTTAATAAAATGTATGTACACAGAAAACAAGTGTGCAATAAAAATCAAAAACCAAAGAACAGAATTTTTCACACAATGTCGAGGTGTGAGACAAGGCTGCAATTTGAGTCCAAATCTTTTCAACATTTATATCAATGAATTAGCAGACATGTTGGACCAATCTCCAGCCCCAGGACTCACACTATTTGACACAGAGGTGAAATACCTTCTATATGCTGATGACTTGGTACTTCTATCACCAACCAAAGAAGGTCTTCAACAAAACATGAATATTCTGGAGCAATATTGCCATAATTGGGCCCTGGCAGTAAATTTCCCAAAAACTAAAATCATGATTTTCCAAAAAAAAAAAACAGATGTCAGAAACACAAATGTAAATTCACCCTGAACAACACCTTAATTGAACACACTAAAAATTACACCTACCTTGGTCTGACCATATCTGCATCGGGAAACTTTAATATGGCAGTGAATGCACTCAAAGAAAAGGCCCGCAGAGCAATGTATGCAATAAAAATGAAATTGTTCAAAATCAACATCCCAATTAGAATTTGGACTAAAATATTTGACAGTGTAATCCTACCAATAGCACTTTATGGAAGTGAGGTTTGGGGGCCACTCAATAAACTGGATTTTAAAATGTGGGACAAACATCCAATTGAAGCCCTACATGCAGAATTCTGTCGGAAAATTCTACAAGTCCAGAGAAATACACCAACTAATGCTTGTAGGGCAGAATTGGGCCGTTGTCCAGTAATAATGAAAATACAGAAAAGATCATTAAAATTTTGGCTAGATCTAAATTCAAGTCCAAATTCGAGTCTGCAATTTAAAGCACTTCAAGCCCAAGAGCTGAGCCCAGAAACGAGCCCTCTCAGTCAGATGGTGTTGGACCTCACCAACCAAGCTGACACCAGCACTGCTTCAAAAGAAAGAATTCCAATAAACAAAATCATGAACCAATCAAAGGAATCATATTTACAATACTGGAAAAACGAAACAAAATCCCAAAGCCGACTAAATTGCTATCTGACCCTAAACAGAGAATATGAATTGGCTGATTATCTCTACTCTGTCAGAGATACGAAGCAGAGACAGATCCTTACCAAGTACAGGCTGAGTGACCACCGATTGGCAATAGAAACCGGCAGACATAAAAAGACATGGCTACCCAAAGAGGAGCGTGTATGTGGTCACTGCATGACAGGGGAGGTAGAGACAGAGATGCACTTTCTCCTTTACTGTGATAAATATTCCTCACAAAGAGATTCATTATTCACAGAAATGACTACATATATTCCAAATTTTTACAAATTGAACCCAGAGGAAAAACTAAGAATACTCATGGGCGAAGGAGCAATGGCTCCTCTTGCAGCCAAATATGTATTTTCCTGCCATAGCCTGAGGGACACTGAATAATAACATCTGCATAGTAAACAGTAACTTACTTATTATTACTATTATTACTATAATTATTAAATGTTTATCATTACAAATATGGGTGGTAATGGTAGTGATAACAGTTTAGTGATGGTAGTAGTAGTCGTAGTAATGATGATTGTAGTTGTAGTACTGATATAAAGAAGAAGATGACCGTTATTTAGTTATAAGTTAGTTATAGTTTCATTTTCCATAATTTGATTTTATATTTATTGCATTTCTACTATTGACTGTTACCATTTTATTGTTATTATTTTTGTATTTAATTTTGTATTATTATTTACTACCATTTTATATTATTATTTGCTATCATTTACAATTTTGTTACAATGTATATTGTATACATTGTTGCTTTGACAATATTGACACAATGTTTTTCATGCCAATAAAGCAGCTTGAATTTGAATTTGAGAGGTAGAGATAGAGAGAGGGAGAGAGGGAGAGAGGGAGAGAGGGAGAGAGGGAGAGAGGGAGAGAGGGAGAGAGGGAGAGAGGGAGAGAGGGAGAGAGGGAGAGAGGGAGAGAGGGAGAGAGAGAGAGAGAGAGAGAGAGGGAGAGAGGGAGAGAGGGAGAGAGAGAGGGAGAGAGGGAGAGAGGGAGAGAGGGAGAGAGAGAGAGGGAGAGAGAGAGAGAGAGAGAGAGAGAGAGAGAGAGAGAGAGAGAGAGAGAGGTAGAGAGAGAGAGAGAGGTAGAGAGAGAGAGAGAGAGAGAGGTAGAGAGAGAGAGAGAGAGAGAGAGGTAGAGAGGTAGAGAGGTAGAGAGAGAGAGAGGTAGAGAGGTAGAGAGAGAGAGAGAGAGAGAGAGAGAGAGAGAGAGAGGTAGAGAGAGAGAGAGAGAGAGAGAGGTAGAGAGAGAGAGAGAGAGAGAGAGGTAGAGAGAGAGAGAGAGAGAGGTAGAGAGAGAGAGAGAGAGAGAGAGGTAGAGAGAGAGAGAGAGAGAGAGGTAGAGAGAGAGAGAGAGAGAGGTAGAGAGAGAGAGAGAGAGAGGTAGAGAGAGAGAGAGAGGTAGAGAGAGAGAGAGAGAGAGAGGTAGAGAGAGAGAGAGAGAGAGAGGTAGAGAGAGAGAGAGAGAGAGAGGTAGAGAGAGAGAGAGAGAGAGAGGTAGAGAGAGAGAGAGAGAGAGAGAGGTAGAGAGAGAGAGAGAGAGAGAGGTAGAGAGAGAGAGAGAGAGAGAGAGGTAGAGAGAGAGAGAGAGAGGTAGAGAGAGAGAGAGAGGTAGAGAGAGAGAGAGAGAGAGGTAGAGGTAGAGAGAGAGAGAGAGGTAGAGAGAGAGAGGTAGAGAGAGAGAGAGGTAGAGAGAGAGAGAGGTAGAGAGAGAGAGAGAGGTAGAGAGAGAGAGGTAGAGAGAGAGAGAGAGGTAGAGAGAGAGAGGTAGAGAGAGAGAGAGAGAGAGAGAGAGAGAGAGAGGTAGAGAGAGAGAGGTAGAGAGAGAGAGATAGAGAGAGGTAGAGAGAGGTAGACTGCAGCTTCACATGAACAAATTACAGAAAAGGAAAGACGAAAATGTAGAGGAGGAGGGAGGGAAAAAGGGGTGTGGTGAGAAAAGAGCTGGAGAAGAAAGAGACCAGGCAGTCAGGAAGTGGATAAGAGGGGGAGTAATGACTTGTGGTGACCAAGCAATACCTTGTGGAAGGGGTCTGTCCTCATGTTGCGAGAGGCCAGAGGCTCATCAAAGGGGAACACTACAGAGTAGTTCTTAGCATAGGACTCATGACTCCTCTCTCTGATCCACTTATTGTTGTCTGTCAGGGAGTGGTGGAACCGCCTGTTGAGGAGAACGAGAGCTTTGACAACCATCTCTCTGCGCGTGTGTGTGTGTGGTGTGTGGGTCCATACCTGATGTCATAGCCGTACATGTCCTTCTCAGGACGTCCATGGATGATCCAGTGGGCTAGCTCCCTGCCACAGCCTCCTCCCAGCATCATACCTGCAACACACATACAGATAGAGAGATCAGTATCACAGGCACTTAGAGACAGCTAGATAGGTTGGCTTCCATCTCCCACTATATCCTCTCCCATGTCTGGTATCACACACACACACACACACACGTCACAGATGTAACGTCAAAAAAGGGCCAGGTGACAGGGAAGGAGGTAGAGGATCACTCAACACAGACATCGGAAATGGGAATAGGTGGAGAAGGAAGGAGAGAGAGAATGGTGTAGATTAGAATACGGGGTGAGATGTGGCAAGGGGGGAGAGAGAGAGCGAGTGACCGAGAGAGAGGGGCTGTGTGTATAGCACAGCAGTCTAGCTAGGTGGCCCGGCTAGCAGTGTCTCTGAAGGACGTTTTGCATGTTAGCAGACAGACAAGACCGACTCAGCGAAACACTCGCAACACAGCCTCGCTAATTAACTAACGCCATCATCCTGCCCACCTGTCCAACTCCAACCCTCACCTGTCCCTCTCCGACAAATCTGGGACCCCCTGCAGAACCAAACAGGGCCGGAGAAGGCGGGGTAGATGACACTTAACGGGGGTGAGTTTCCAGAGTACTTTGTAGAGCTAATGTGGTCCTTTATGCCTCGACACTCATAGAACAGCAAAATACTACGTACTACTTCAAGTAGTTTATTGTAAACTCTGTACATTAATATTTATATTTCTGACAACTTTTACTCCACCACATTCCTAAAGAAAATAATGTACTTTTAACCCCATACATTTTCCCTGCCACCCAATATGATGTTACATTTTGAATGCTTAGATGAACAGGAAAATGGTCCAATTCACACACTTACCAAGACATCACTGGTCATCCCGACTGCCTCTGATCTGGCAGACTCACGAAACACACATGCTTTGTTTTTAAATTAAGTGTTGGAGTTAAAGCCTCTGGCTTTCCGTTTTAAAAAAAAAGAAAATTGTGCTGTCTGGTTTGCCTAATAAGGAATTTGAAATGATTTATACTTTCACTTTTGATAACGTACATTTTAACAATTATATTTACTTTTGATACTTAAAATACATCTAAAAACCTAATCATTTTACTCAAGTAGTATTTTACTGGGTGACGTTAACGTTTACTTGAGTCATTGTCTATTAATGCATCTTTACTTTTACTCAAGTATGACAATTGGCTACTTTTCCCACCACTGCTGTTGGCTAACTCTTAAGACAGCTGGAGAGGTATGGGTTGGGTAAAGTAACCTGGCAGCTCTCAGAGAGTGTTTGGTGCTGCCTCTGAAATTCTCCATATACACCCAAGGGGGCCAAACGGATTGACTTGAGTTAGAAGCAGCGGCATAGCTTTGTTTGTTACTAGTTTATATTGGTGTGAGGGTGCCAACGAGGTCCGCACAGCCTTCTGCTTTAGCACAAAGAGAGGGAGGGAGGGGACCGAAAGCGAGCGACGGGGTCTGACTGTTCTCGGTTCTCCTTTCAAAGGAACATCTGAATCAGAGAGGAGAAGAGAGAGAAAGTTTGATTACAGGCTCAAAATGGCCATAAACAAAGAACTTTCTTCTAAAACTCGTCAGTCTATTCTTGTTCTGAGAAATGAAGGCTATTCCATGCAAGAAATTGTCAAGAAACTAAAGAGCTCGTACAACGCTGTGTACTACTCCCTTCACAGAACAGCGCAAACTGGCTCTAACCAGAATAGAAAGGAGTGGGAGGCCCCGGGGCACAACTGAGCAAGAGGACAAGCACATTAGAGTGTCTAGTTTGAGAAACAGAAGCCTCACAAGTCCTCAACTGGCAGCTTCATTAAATAGTACCCACAAAACACCAGTCTCAATGTCAACAGTGAAGCGGCGACTCCGGGATGCTGACCTTCTAGGCAGAGTTCCTCTGTCCAGTGTCTCTATTCTTTTTCCCATCTTTATATTTCATTTTTATTGGCCAGTCTGAGATATGGCTTTTTCTTTGCAACTCTACCTAGAAGGTCAGCGTCCCAGAGTCGCCTCTTCACTGTTGACGTTGAGACTGGTGTTTCGCTCCACCCTTCCAACCATGAGAAGTGGAACTGCAACAATTTCGGTGTGTAATCTACCGTCTAATCCAGTCTACTTCTCTTCCTCCATCTCCTTTCCTTCATCTGCACCAATATACATAGACAGGACGTTTTCTTTCCCATCTGGCCTGTCATGATGCTTTGTCATTAGAGATCAGTGCAGATGAGAGAGGAAAGGTGAAACCCAATCAGAATTATTGGGGGGGGGCAGAACTAGTGACCTGGCCTTGGGGACACACAGACAGTGACCCAATCCCAAATCATCCCCTGAAAACACTTGTGGAAATCTGAGAGGATTGGATTGGTATAGGCAACATGGGGGAAACCAGCCTATCAGAGGGCAATGTGGAGCTACTACCAGATTGATTGCACCTGAAATCGACGAGTGCAGAGGTTGCAGGGTTTAGGGGATTATTTGGTATTGCAAAAGCTGGTAGGGAGGGGAAAGGGGGAAGGTGACACAGAGAAGAGAGGGGGGGGAGATCGCCTAGTGGTTAAGGGCAGGTTCAAATCCCTGAGCCGACTGGGTGAAATATCTGTCAATGTGCCCTTCAGAAACGCACTTAACTCTAATTGCTCACGTAAGTCGTTCTGGATAAAAGTGTCTACAAAATGACAATTTAAAAATGAGTGGGGGAAGGTAAAATGGAGAACAGAGGAGAGGGGGAAGGTGACACAGCTACAGCCGGTTGTGGGGGAGAAGAGGAAGGTGACACATGGAGGGTAATGGGTGCAGGAGTGACCCAGCGTTGGGGACGTATTCAGGGACACATCAGCACAACACTAGGAGGACAGAGCACGAGAACCACTATGCCACGGTCGTCTGCTGCCTCCGGGTTCAGCGTCTTTCACACCGCTCGCTACGCTCTGTCTTCTGTTCTCTCCCTTCTCAATCTATTTCTGTCCCCGCCAGTCTATTTCTCTGTCCCACTCAGTCTTTCTCCTCCCCACTTCCATCTTCCCCCCTCTTTAAAAGGCTCCTGGTAAAAGGAAGGCTATTGTGTGTGTGAGTGAGTGAGATGTATAGAAATATATGAATCCCCAGCTGAGCCAGCGGGCAAAAAGGCCATTTGTGCGTTCCAAATGGCACCCAATTCCCTAAGGGCCCTGGTCAAAAGTAGTGCACTAGAAAGGGAATACAGTGTCATTTGGGACACATGCTATGTGTTAAGTGTGCAAATGATTCAGACACAGCCAGAGCGGTACTGTGTGTGTGTGTGTGTGTGAGAGAGAGGAGGAGGGCGAGGAGTGGGACGCAAGGGAGAGGCATGACATTTTTTGCATTACCTCAGAGAAAGCGAGAGAGGAGAGGGAGAGAAACAGAACAGAGCAGGCAGCAGCACTGAGAACGTAGCTGGTGGTGGAAGTACCTGATCTGCCATAAACAGGGTTCGTTTAACCTCCCATGATGCACTGATATGTGAGGGTGTGGGGGGGGGGTGGACTATTGAAGTGTGACAGGAGTGCCCGTGTGTGTGTGTGTGTGTGTGTGTGTGTGTGTGGTCTCTCTGGACTCCGTGGGGAGTGGAGAGAGTTACAGCCCCTATCGGTGTGGTGCAGCGAGGCAGGCCTCTCTTCACTCATCCCTGCACTCTGTCCTATGTCTCTACACACCACTGTAACCACAGCGGCCTTAAGATAACCATTGATGGAGAGAGAGTGTGTGTGTGTGTGTGTGTGTGTGTGTGTGTGTGTGTGTGTGTGTGTGTGTGTGTGTGTGTGTACACGTAGTTTGGGTTCACTATAAGTTAGTCTGTTTTGGCGTGTGCTGGCAAGCATATGGTGGTTCCATGAAGGTTTAAACAGCTGTAACCTACATCCATGACATGTACATCCCATATACCCACCAACATCCACTCCTCCCTCTGACCATGTGCATCCCATATACCCACCAACATCCACTCCTCCCTCTGACCATGTGCAGCCCATATACCCACCAACATCCACTCCTCCCTCTGACCATGTGCATCCCATATGCCCACCAACATCCACTCCTCCCTCTGACCATGTGCATCCCATATACCCACCAACATCCACTCCTCCCTCTGACCATGTACATCCCATATACCCACCAACATCCACTCCTCCCTCTGACCATGTACATCCCATTTACCCACCAACATCCACTCCTCCCTCTGACCATGTACATCCCATATACCCACCAACATCCACTCCTTCCTCTGACCATGTACATCCCATATACCCACCAACATCCACTCCTCCCTCTGACCATGTACATCCCATATACCCACCAACATCCATTCCTCCCTCTGACCATGTACATTCAACCCCTGTGTCTGTGCGTGTCCTGGGGTTTTGGGTTAAAAGCAAAAAGACACATTTCTGTGGACTGTACGGAAATAGAGAAATATTTTTTGGGTTCCTCCAATACTCACCTGCACTATGTATGTTTCTATCTATCCGTAAAATGTATGTATATATCTAGCCGTAAAATGTATGTATATATCTATCCGTAAAATGTATAAATGTATGTATATATCTATCCGTAAAATGTATGTATATATATCTATCCGTAAAATGTATAAATGTATGTATATATCTAACCGTAAAATGTATGTATATATCTATCCGTAAAATGTATGTATATATCTATCCGTAAAATGTATGTATATATCTATCCGTAAAATGTATGTATATATCTATCCGTAAAATGTATGTATATATCTATCCGTAAAATGTATGTATATATCTATCCGTAAAATGTATGTATATATCTATCCGTAAAATGTATAAATGTATGTATACATCTATCCGTAAAATGTATGTATATATCTATCCGTAAAATGTATAAATGTATGTATATATCTATCCGTAAAATGTATGTATATATCTAACCGTAAAATGTATGTATATATCTATCCGTAAAATGTATGTATATATCTATCCGTAAAATGTATAAATGTATGTATATATCTAACCGTAAAATGTATGTATATATCTATCCGTAAAATGTATGTATATATCTATCCGTAAAATGTATGTATATATCTATCCGTAAAATGTATGTATATATCTATCCGTAAAATGTATGTATATATCTAACCGTAAAATGTATGTATATATCTAACCGTAAAATGTATGTATATATCTATCCGTAAAATGTATGTATATATCTATCCGTAAAATGTATGTATATATCTATCCGTAAAATGTATGTATATATCTATCCGTAAAATGTATGTATATATCTAACCGTAAAATGTATGTATATATCTATCCGTAAAATGTATGTTTCTATCTATCCGTAAAATGTATGTATATATCTATCCGTAAAATGTATGTATATATATATCTGTCCGTAAAATGTATGTATATATATCTATCCGTAAAATGTATGTATATATATCTATCCGTAAAATGTATGTATATATCTATCCGTAAAATGTATGTATATATCTATCCGTAAAATGTATGTATATATCTAACCGTAAAATGTATGTATATATCTATCCGTAAAATGTATGTATATATATATCTATCCGTAAAATGTATGTATATATATCTAACCGTAAAATGTATGTATATATATCTATCCGTAAAATGTATGTATATATATCTATCCGTAAAATGTATGTATACATCTATCCGTAAAATGTATGTATACATCTATCCGTAAAATGTATGTATACATCTATCCGTAAAATGTATGTATACATCTATCCGTAAAATGTATGTATATATCTATCCGTAAAATGTATGTATATATCTATCCGTAAAATGTATGTTTCTATCTATCCGTAAAATGTATGTATATATCTATCCGTAAAATGTATGTTTCTATCTATCCGTAAAATGTATGTATATATCTATCCGTAAAATGTATGTTTCTATCTATCCGTAAAATGTATGTATATATCTATCCGTAAAATGTATGTATATATCTATCCGTAAAATGTATGTATATATCTATCCGTAAAATGTATGTATATATCTATCCGTAAAATGTATGTATATATCTATCCGTAAAATGTATGTATATATCTATCCGTAAAATGTATGTATATATCTATCCGTAAAATGTATGTATATATCTATCCGTAAAATGTATGTATATATCTATCCGTAAAATGTATGTTTCTATCTATCCGTAAAATGTATGTATATATCTATCCGTAAAATGTATGTATATATCTATCCGTAAAATGTATGTATATATCTAACCGTAAAATGTATGTATATATCTATCCGTAAAATGTATGTATATATCTAACCGTAAAATGTATGTATATATCTAACCGTAAAATGTATGTATATATCTAACCGTAAAATGTATGTATATATCTAACCGTAAAATGTATGTATATATCTAACCGTAAAATGTATGTATATATCTAACCGTAAAATGTATGTATATATCTAACCGTAAAATGTATGTATATATCTAACCGTAAAATGTATGTATGTATGTATGTATGTATGTATGTATGTATGTATCTGTAAAAAAAAGAAAATTGTGCTGTCGGGTTTGCCTAATAAGGAATTTATTAGAATTGATTTACTTTGCCACTCACTGCTCTATTTAATTGACTGTGTGTATGTATAATATTACAGTCAATTAAATGTATGTATGTATGTATGTATGTATGTATGTATGTATGTATGTATGTATGTATAAATAACATTAGTCACTCACCTGCACTGTTGAACCCGCAGCCCAGGAAGAATCCCCTGACCTCTGGAGCCTCACCCATCAGGGGCTTGTGGTCCGCTGTGAATGATTCTGGGTAAAAACGATGCACGTAGTGTTAAGGGAACATTCCATCCATTCTGAACCACCATCAGAGCCATGTACAGTACAGAGATGTATATACAGTACCAGTCAAACATTTGGGCCCACCTATTCATTCAATGGTTTTTCTTTATTTTTACTATTTTCTTCATTGTAGAATAATAGCGAAGACACCAACACCATGAAATAACACATATGGAATCATGTAGTAACCAAAAAAAGTGTTAAAATAATCCAAATATATTTTAGATTCTTCAAAGTAGTCACCCTTTGCCTTGATGACAGCTTTGCAAACTCTTGGCATTCTCATAAACAGTTTCATGAGGAATGCTTTTCCAACAGTCTTGAAGGAGTTCCCACATATGCTGAGCACTTGTTGGCTGCTTTTCCTTCACTCTGCGGTCCAACTCATCCCAAACCATCTCAATTTGAGGTTGGGTCATCGGATGCAGCACTCTATCATTCTCCTTCTTGGTCAAATAGCCCTTACACAGCCTAGATGTGTGTTGGGTCATTGTCCTGTTGAAAAACGAATTATCGTCACACTGAGTGCAAACCAAATGGGATGGAGTATCGCTGCAGAATGCTGTGATAGCCATGCTGGTTAAGTGTGCCTTGAATTCTATATAAATCACAGACAGTGTTCCCAGTAAAGCACCATCACACCTCCTCCTCCATGCTTCACGGTGGGAACCACACATGCAGAGCTTATCCGTTCACCTACTCTGCGTCTCAACAAAGACACAGTGGTTGGAACCAAAAATCTCAAATTTGGACTCCACCGGTCAAATGTCGGACCACCGGTCAAATGTCCATTGCGCGTGTTTCTTGGCCCAAGCAAATCTCTTCTTTTTATTGGTGTCCTTTAGTAGTGGTTTCTTTGCAGCAATTCGACCATGAAGGCCTGATTCACGCAGTCTACTCTGAATAGTTGATGTTGAGAGGTTTCTGTTACTTTAACTCTGTGAAACATTTATTTGAGCTGCAATTTCTGAGGCTGGTAACTCTCTAATGAACTTATCCTCTGCAGCAGAGGTAACTCTGGGTCTTCCTTTCCTATGGTGGTCCTCAGAGCCAGTTTCATCATAGCGCTTGGTGGTTTTTGCGACTGCACTTGAAGAAACTTTCAAAGTTCTTGACATTTTCCAATTGACTGACCTTCATGTCTTAAAGTGATGGACGGTCGTTTCTCTTTGCTTATTTGATCTGTTCTTTCCAAAATATGGACTTGGTCTTTTACCAAATAGGGCAAGCGTCTGTATGCCATGCCTACCTTGTCACAACACAACTGATTGGCTCAAACGCATTGAGGAAAGAAATTTCACAAATGAACTTTTAACAAGGCACACCTGTTAATTGAAATACATTCCAGGTGACTACCTCATGAAGCTGGTTGAGAGAATGCCAAGAGTGTGCAAGACTGTCAAAGCAAAGGGTGGCTAATTTGAAGAATTTCAAGTATATTTGGATTTGTTTAACATTTTTATTTTGGTTACTACATGATTCCCTATGTGTTAGTTTTTATGTCTTCACTACTATTCCCCTCTAGAAAAAAGTCAAAATAAAGAAAAACCCTGGAATGAGTACAGTAGGTGTCCAAACTTTTGACTGATACTGTATGGCTCTGGTCACCACAGTGTGAATATCTACAGTCTCCAGAGTCTAATCCAATCACAATGCGGAGGACAAGGCATTTGTCCATCTAATTACAAAGAAGTATTACCACCCCCATAAACATGTCTTCTCCACTCTCAGCTAGTAGAGCCGAACGCTACTCTACTACGAGCTCCATCTTATCACGCGAGTGAGGGATCAAATCAAGCGAGAGCGAGAGCGTTAAGAGGGTAAGGAAAGAGAGACGGGAGATCGGAACACACCTTTGCCATTATTACACACGGGGGGATGAGTAATGAAGTACAAGAGCACACAGAGCTCGCCTCTCCAATAAGTAGGGAGTCTCCCGGAACAGAACAAGGCAGAATAGCGTCGCAGCTTATGCACAGCTCCTCAAACTAAAAAAGGTACCTTTACCAAAAATCAGTGACTTTCCCACTCATTGCTCTACTAGTCCTTTTTGGGCTTCCCACAAGGTCAGATTTCACTTGGACCCCTTAAGAAAAAAATAAACACGTATGCCTGTTGTAAAATCAAGTCTGGAGGTAGATGTCACATCTACACTGGCCTCTCTAGGGAGACGTGTAAGTGCCTATAAAAGGCATTCATTCGCCACTAACAAACAAAAACACAGTTGAGATAACAGGCTTGTGTTTGTTTTGTGGTGGCGAGATACACGACCCTCTCGCTGGGGAGTTAGCAGCCACGCCGTCTTAAAAACACAACATACATTTTGTATTTTGGACATGCATTAGGAGGCTCGTCGAAAACGCACACGTACTACACACAAGCGCATTAAAAATGGCGCACGCACGCACACAAGCTCATCAGTTAGTCTAAAAAGGCAGAGGTCCACAAGGAGCGCACATGAACACAGACGTGCACTGAGGGAGTGTATGTTTAAACGTTAAAAACATTTAAAGGGATACTTCGGGATTTTGACAATGGAGGCCCTTTAATTATCTACTTCCCCAGAGTCAGATGAACTCGTGGATACCATTTTTAATGTCTGTGTCCAGCACAAAAGCTAACTAGCATTAGCGCAATGGCAAAGTCTACGGGTATCTGCTGGCATCCTCTCATCATGTCCATTTCCAGTGAGTCAGGACCAGACAGATGACCGTTAACGAACTAGCATGATTCTAACAGACGCTAATTAAACACTGGTCGCCATCGATTAAAATCCAACCATTGACAGAAATACAGAAGGATGGAGCGAAAGAGAGACAGAGCGCGCGAGGGACAAGCCGACAGACCATCCAGACAACAAGGGAGCTTAAGTGTGAGTGCGCATGCCCGGAGACCCCGTCTACCACTAGAGGTGAGACCACCAGACAGTCAGTCTCTTACCAGTCTGTCACCTCTCTTCCCAAGAGAGAAAGTCACAACGTTTCACACCTGTCAGCTCTTATATCAGACAGTATTCCCTGGAGTCACATAGACTCAAGCCTCTCACAGGCAACGGGCCTGGAGCAGTGATATCCTCCAGTCTCAGAGAAACCAACCTCGATCAGTTCAGGTACCGTCTGCCCCAAGTCACCAGACTACGGTAAAAGGTCAACACTAATCCAAATGAGAGGCCACAGAGATGAGGAATACAAATATGACAAAGGGGGACCTATTGGGGTTGGCTGCCACAGCACAGAATGGACGCAGACAAATCATTAAAAACTGTAGGGGGGGATTAAATGATATAAAAGATATTTTCCACATCTCTCCATCTGTGAAGGACTATATATTAAATGAGTATTGATGTCTGTCAGTGTTGGTAATTGTGTGTGAAAGAATGTTGTACAGCAAAGAAGTGTGTTTTAGGAGTGTCGTAATTAATTGAATTGTAATACAGTGCCTTCAGATATGCACATTTTGTTGTGTTACAGCCTGATTTAAATGCATTCAATTGTAGTTTTTGTTCAAATTGATTGAAAATGACATGCAGAAATCTTGTTTACATAATTATTCACACCCCTGAGAAAATACATATTATAAATCACCTTTGCAGTGATTACAGCTGTGAGTCTGTCTGGGTAAATCTAAGAGCTTTGCACATCTGGACTGTGAAACGTTTGCACATGATTATTTATTTAGTCTATCGAGTGCTGTCAACTTATTTGTTATTGCTAGATAGTTACTTTCAAGTCTTGCCATAGACTTCAGAGTCGATTTTAGTCAAAACTTGATCTAGGCCACTCGGTAACATTCAATGTCGTCTTGGTAAGTAACTCCAGTGTATACAGCGCATTCGGAAAGTATTTAAACCCCTTCACTTTTTGTTATGGTACAGCCTTCTTCTAAAATTGATTAAATTGTTTCCCCACACTTCATCAATCTAGACAACACACCATAATAATTTTTAGCAAATGTATTAAAAAATATTTTAAAAATGGAAATATCACATTTACATAAGTATTCAGACCCTTTACTCAGTACTTTGTTGAAGCACCTTGGCAGCAATTACAGCCTCAAATATTTTTGGGTGTGACGGTGGGATTGGCACACCTGTATTTGGGGAGTTTCTCCCATTCTTCTCTGCAGATCCTCTCAAGCACAGCTATTTTCAGGTCTCTCCAGAGATGTTCAATCAGGTTTAAGTCCGGGCTCTGGTGGGGCCACTCAAGGACATTCAGAGACTTAGCCAAGACAATGCAGGAGTGGCTTTGGGACGTGTGCTTAGGGTCGTTGCCCTGTTAAAAGGTGAACCTTTGCCCCAGTATGATGACCTGAGCACAAAGAGCTCTCTGTGCTTTGCTCCATTCACCTTTCCCTTGATCCTGACTAGTCTCCCAGTACCTGCCGCTGAAAAATATCCCAACAGCATGATGCTGCCACCACCATGCTTCACCGTAGGGATAATATTGGCCAGGTGATGAGTGGTACCAGGTTTCCTCCAGATGTGACACTTGGCATTCAGGCCAAAGAGTTCAATCTTCGTTTCATCAGACCGGAGAATCTTGTTTCTCATGGTCTGAGAGTCATTTAGGTGCCTTTTGGCAAACTCCATGAGGGCTGTCATGTGCCTTTTACTGGTAAGTGGCTTCTGTCTGGCCACTTTACCGTAAAGGCCTGATTGGTGGAGTGCTGCAGAGTTTCTTGTCCTTCTGGAAGTTTCTCCCATCTCCACAGAGGAACTCTGGAGCTCTGTCAGAGTGACCATCGGGTTCTTGGTAACCTCCCTGACCAAGGCCCTTCTCCCCCGATTGCAGTTTGGCCAAGCAGCCAGCTCTAGGAAGAGTCTTGGTGGTTCAAAACCTCTTCCATTTAAGAATGGAGGCCACTGTGTTCTTGGGGACCTTCAATGCCGCAGACACTTTTTGGTACCCTTCCCCAGATCTGTGCCTCGACACAATCCTGTCTCGGAGCTCTACTGACAATTTCTTCAACCTCATGGCTTGGTTTTTGCTCTGACATGCACTGTCAACTGTGGGACCTTATATAGACAGGTGTGTACCTTTCCAAATCATGTACAATCAATTGAATTTACCACAGGTGGACTCCAATCAAGTTGTAGAAACATCTCAAGGATGATCAAAGTAAATGCATCTGAGCTCAATTTTGAGTCTCATGGCAAAGGGTCTGAATACGTATGTAAATAAGGTACTTGTTTGTTTTTTTATTTCTAAAAACCTGTTTTCACTTTGTCATTATGGGGTACTGTGTGTAGATTGATGAGGAAAATAATTTATTTAAATCCACAAGAAAAAGGCTGTAATGTAACAAAATGTGGAAAAGTGAAGGGGTCTGAACACTTTTAGAATTAACTGTATTTGGCTTTGTGTTTAAGGTGATTGTCCTGCTGAAAGGTGAATGTGTCTCCCAGTGTCTGTTTTACAGTGAAATCCCTGAGCGGTGTCCTTCCTCTCCGGCAACTGAGTTAGGAAGGACACCTGTATCTTTGTAGTGACTGGGTGCATTGATAAACCAACCAAAGTGTAATTATTAACTTCATCATTGTCATGATCCCTCCTACACCCAGGTTCTGTTATCTCAAGTCATAAATTCCTGGAGGAGACTCTCCCCCCATGGCCATGCAGAAAGAGACAGCGAGATCAAAGGATTTCACATGGCGAACTCCTAAATGATCTGGCATCATGGAACAACCCTTTTCTACTGTTATGAATAAAAAACCCACCTGAAGAAATCCTCTTCAGACCACGTGTACCTCGATGGGCGCAGGTTGAGTTCAGACCACAAAAACCTCAGTATAAGCGAAGGTTGGAATGGTTGTGGAATTCCTAACCATACCACGTGGCACATTGGCTACACGGCGGGAAATGGTTCAACTCTGAGACGATCGATCCCGACAGAATAAGAGCAAATCTTAGATACTAATTATTAGTCTGCAGCTAGAAATTATGTCAACCTGGGATGCGAAGACAGACAACATCTACACTATAAGAGCATTTCTGAATGGTACTCTGAAGTATCCATTCTAACAACGAAAGACAACGGAAGCAGAGAGAGAGACGATGATGAACTGACTCTCCAACAGGACGGACGATCCCAACAGAGATCACGATGACACACTGGGCGAAAATATATATATATTTATTGCAATTAATCCCGAATGAGTGAGTGCAAAGGATTAGCATTTCAATGAATATAATTATCAACTGTGTGGTGACTCATTTTGTCTTTCCCGCCATTCTCAGTCCACACCCACTTCCCTTTGTCCACCAAGCCATCATATCGGCTTAGCCCACTAGGGAACATCCCCTATCATTTCCTTGTTAGTTAGTTAGTAAATAAATGATTAAGACAATTGATGTATGGATGATTCATAGTGAAGGCTGGGTTCGTGCAGATAACCAACAATTTACAACGTTTGGAATGAGATTAACATGAGGTAAAGAATAATTCATTAATTAGAAGACTAATTGATTAGATAGTCAAATATCTGAAGAGTTGTATCAGGACAATTATAACTTCGTAATCTGAAGATTTCCCTTGGTGCCCCGACTTCCTAGTTAATTACAATTACATGATTAGTTTAATCACATAATAATAATTACAGAGAATTGATTTGATAAAATAACAGTCTTCACTTTAATGATGCCAAAGACACAACACCATGCTCAAAGGGAGATTCAATGTCTGCTTCATCATCATCATCATCATCTACCAATAGATGCCCTTCTTTGTGAGGCATTGGAAAACTCCCTCGTCTTTGTGGTTGAATCTGTGTTTTAAATTCACTGCTCGACTAAGGGACCTTACAGATAACTGTACAACATGTCTGGGGCACAGAGATGAGGTAGTCATTCCAAAATCATCTTATTAAACACCATTATTGCACACAGAGTGAGTCTACGAAACTGATTATGTGACTTGTTTGGGGTTTTAGGCTGGGTTTCTGTACAGCACTTTGAGATATCAGCTGATGTACGAAGGGCTATATAAATAAATTTTATTTGATTTGACTTGTTAAGCAGATTTTGACTCCTGAACTTACGTAGGCTTGCCATTACAAAAGGGGTTGAATACTTATTGTCTCAAGACATTTCAGCATTTCATGTGTTATTCATGTGGGAAAATTCCTAAAAACATCATTCCACTTTGACACTGTGTGGTTGTGTGAGTAGTCAGTGCCAAAATCTCAATTTAACCCATTTTAAAATGCAGGCTGTAACACAACAAAAATGTGGTAAAAGTCGAGGGTAGTGAATACTTTCTGAGGGCACTGGAAACGACTGACTGAGGGAGTTATTACGGGAGTGGGAACCATAGTGGGTGTGTGTATTGCATGTCCATACCTGGTCCACAGACAGTGGATTTGATGCCAGTCTGCTCCAGAGCAGGGACTCTGTTGATAGCTCCCTCTATGTGCTGCATGAACACATCCCAGTCCAGGTCAAACAGGCTGAAAGCAAACTTATCAGACACCTGCAACACAAGGACAACAACCAAAACAGTGTTCACTCGACCAAACTTATCAGACACCTGCAACACAAGGACAACAACCAAAACAGTGTTCACTCGACCAAACATATCAGACACCTGCAACACAAGGACAACAACCAATACAGTGTTTACTCAACCAAACTTATCTGACACCTGTGTTGGAGTCGACATTTTGAACATTGAGATATGAAAAGACATGACAGATCAGACGCATAGCATATTAAGGAGTGAGATCTGCAGAAAGACAAGAGTGGCTGTGGAAATGTGCTGGGTGGCCGGAAGGAGCTCAGGGGATTGCTAAAGGGGAGGCAGATGGACATCTGTGGACTAGAAGGAAGAGGCAGTGAGGTCAGGAGATGAGGTCAGCTCCCCTGAAGGGAGCAATAAAGGTTTACTACCCTCTTCCTGCGGAAGCATAAGATGTAAGGATTGGAGAGAAGGAGGAGCATCTTAAGTGGGATATGTATACACTGCTCAAAAAAATAAAGGGAACACTAAAATAACACATCTTAGATCTGAATGAATTAAATGTTCTTATTAAATACTTTTTTCTTTACATAGTTGAATGTGCTGACAACAAAATCACACAAAAATGATCAATGGAAATCAAATTTAATCAACCCATGGAGGTCTGGATTTAGAGTCACACTCAAAATTAAAGTGGAAAACCACACTACAGGCTGATCCAACTTTGATGTAATGTCCTTAAAACAAGTCAAAATGAGGCTCAGTAGTGTGTGTGGCCTCCACGTGCCTGTATGACCTCCCTACAACGCCTGGGCATACTCCTGGGCATACTCCAATTTCTAGATTTATTTTGGATTGGAGATGCTTAATGTGAATCTGGAAGGAGAGTTTACAGTCTAACCAGACACCTAGGTATTTGTAGTCCACATATTCTAAGTCAGAATCGTCCAGAGTAGTGATAATGGGCGGGTGGGTGCGGGCAGCAATCGTTTGAAGAGCATGCATTTAGTTTTATTTGCATTTAAAAGAAGTTGGAGGCCACAGAATGAGTGTTGTATGGCATTGAAGCTCGTTTGGAGGTTTGTTAACACAGTGTCCAAAGAAGGGCCAGAAGTATACAGAATGGTGTCGCCTGCGTAGAGGTGGATCAGAGAATCACCAGCAGCAAAAGCGACATCATTGATATATACAGAGAAGAGTCGGCCCGAGAATTTAACCCTGTGACACCCCCATAAAGACTGCCAGAGGTCCGGACAACAGGCCTATGTGAGAAGTAGTTGGTGAACCAGGCGAGGCAGTCATTTGAGAAACCAAGGCTATTGAGTCTGCCGATAAGAATGCGGTGATTGATAGAGTTGAAAGCCTTGGCCAAGTCGATGAAGACGGCTGCACAGTAATGTCTTTTATCGATGGCGGTTATGATATCGTTTAGGACCTTGAACGTGGCTGAAATGCACCCATGACCAGCTCGGAAACCAGATTGCATAGTGGAGAAGATATGGTGGGATTCAAAATGGTCGGTGATCTGTTCGTTAACTTGGCTTTCGAATATTGTAGAAAGGCAGGGCAGGATGGATATAGGTCTATAACAGTTTGGGTCTAGAGTGTCTCCCCCTTTGAAGAGGGGGATGACCGCGGCAGCTTCCCAATCTTTGGGGATCTCAGACGATACAAAAGTGTGTTGAACAGTAATAGGGGTTGTAACAATTTCGGCAGATCATTTTAGAAAGAGAGAGTCCAGATTGTCTTGCCCAGCTGATTTGTAGAGATACAGATTTTGCAGCTCTTTCAGAACATCAGCTGTCTGGATTTGGGTGAAGGAGAAGCAGGGAGGGGGGCTTGGGCAAGTTGCGGCAGGGGGTGCAGAGCTGTTGGCCGGGGTAGGGGTAGCCAGGTGGAAAGCATGGCCAGCTGTAGAAAAATGCTTATTATCATAGATTTAATCGGTGGTGAAAGTGTTTCCTAGCATCAGTGCAGTGGGCAGCTGGGAGGAGGTTGTTAACAAGGACACATCAACCCAACCAAGGACACAACAACCCCCACCAGTGTTAACTCAACCAAGGACACAACAATGCTGCGCTGCACTTGTGCCATCTTCAACAAGACACGGCTTTCGCAAACATTTAGTACACATCGGTGAACAGTTATGGAAGCACACACACACACACACACACAGTTCAACCCATCTTTCAAATGTCACAAACAGACAGAGAGAGAGCGAGAGAGATGATGCAGAGCACTCAGCAGGGAAATGCTGAACACATGAAACAGTGTGCATATGCCACAGTGGAGGAACTGATGCTGTAAAGAGAAGACGGGGATCAAGATTTAAAGAAAGAAAAAAAAAAATTGGGAGGCTGCAGGGCCAGCGAAGTAACTGTGACCTTTTCCCGCAAGAATGCACGTACGCACACAGTGATTTTCCGTCACAACAGCCCCTCATTACCAGTCGAGGCCTGGCCCCTAGGGAGCTCCCAACACCAGATTAAACTTTCAACTTCTCCTAAACTTCTCTAACATATTGATCCACAGACCCAGCTTCTCCCTCTCTGTACTAAATGCATTTTCCTTTTCTCGCTTCGTTTCCAACTCTTGAAAGCTCGTGCTGACAGAGCGGAAAGGACAAAAACGCTCCTTTATCCGGGTTGAGGTGTTAGGTAATTTAGCGCTGTTGAATTGTTTGGCTGGATGTGAATGTTAAACGGACTTGTGTGACGTGGTCTCCGGCTTCAGAGTTGGGGGTCAGAGGCGGTGTGTGAGACTAAAAAGCACATTTAGTACGGTACCTGCAGACTGAACAGGAACCACACCAACTGAGCACGCGCCACAGAGAGGAGTGAGGAGGGCATATTGACATTGAGCCGGTCAGAGCCAGTGTGCGCCGACAGAACACAACACTCCAGCTAGACCAACACAAAACACTCAGATCTCAATCTGTGTCCTGCTGTAACCTCATAAGGCTGCATACCCCCTAGCTAAAAGTGAGCGAGAGAGGGAATAAAAGTGCGGTAAAGGGGAAAGAGAGCCACAGACACTCAGCGGCTGGTGAAGTAATGAGTGTGTGTGTGTGTGTGTGTGTGTGTGTGTGTGTGTGTGTGTGTGTGCGCGCTTATCTGTGCACATCCTGCTGGAGCTTCTCCTCAGGCTGTGTGAGTAGGGAGCGGATACAACAATCCACTGACACGCCAGAGGAACAGAGCATGGCAATTAACTGGCCTGTGAAAGTGAGACATAGACAAGCAGCATGCCTCTCTGCGAGCTTCACTGCAGCGCGCAATATAAGCAAACACACATGGACAACCACACAAACATAAAGATTCTCACAGAGAGAGGTCAAATACTGTACACACAATCACTCACACAAGCACCCGTATAGTACACAACCCAATACACACAAACTACAGGAGGCTGCTGAGGGGAGGACGGTGCATAATAAATGGCTGTAACGGAGCAAATGGAATGGCATCAAACACCTGGAAACCATGGAAACCGTGTGTTTGATACCATTCCACCCATTCTGCTCCAGTCATCCTTACAAACCCATCCCCGTTCCCCCCAATGAAGGTGCCACCAACCTCCTGTGTCACAAACACCAATGACATCCCATTCACAGTATGTCAACACAGTGAAAACACACACACACACACACACACACACACACACAATACCTTGTCCCAGAAGACCGGGTTCTGTTCGTAACCCCCCACGGAGAGGGCGTCACCTTGGAGACGAAGGTAAACTGATGCATCATGGTCCCTCACATTGGGCATGTTCTAGAAGGGTGGCAGGAAGAGAGACATTCTTTAGATCTTCAAAACGGTATGCTCCAAACAGATCACAGGCACAATGATCATCTTAGAACAACAAACAGGACTATAAAACACGGCAGACATAGCCAACTTGCATAGCCTACTTACATAGCATACTTGGATTTCACATCTAACGCTTAACAAAACAGTAGATCAGCGATCATCAGGCTCCAAAACAGCATTCTGGGCAGTCTTATAGTTATGTCTCAGACTTGCCCGATAATAGTTCATCAAAAGACATGCCCCGCCGTAGAGAGGAGCAGCGGCATGCCCGTCCATGTGAGCATCTGCCGATACTCTTCCCCTGTACTGATTATGGTCTGGAAATGGTCACGATTGTCCCTCATCGACGATAGAAGTAGCTAGCTAGCCTCGCTCTCCCCATGCAGAACCCAATCAGTCTATACAATAGAGAACAGTCATCAGAAATCCGAGGATATGAATCAAAACGGGAGGTCACTACTGACCTACTAGTAGGCAGAAGGTTCACAATCACTGGCTGGCTGACTAGTGGCAGTTTGGTCTCCATGGATACCGGAGCAAAACATAACGCAGATGAAAAACGCTACAAAACTGCCCAAAAGTCCACTAGTTGGCCAATTGCTGTAGCCAAGTCTGCCAGTAGCCAAGTCAACCATTCGAATGCACTTTACAAAAATGTTTAGCCATAAAATAAATTACAACTATGATCAAAATAAAATAAAGACGGAGACTGAACCGACACAACCAGAATGATGAATATTTTATAGTAAATTGGCATATTTATGACATACTGGCCTTACCCAGGCCCATAGCCGCGGGAAGTAGGGGTGCAGTGGTGTAAAGTACTTAAGTAAAAATTACTATAAAGTACTATTTTTTGGGGGGTGGGGTGTCGTTCCTGTATATTACCATTTATATTTTTGGCAACTTTTACTACATTCGTAAATAAAATAATCTACTTTTTACTCCTTACATTTTCTCTGACACCCAAAAATTCTTGTTACATTTTGACAGGAAAATGGTCCAATTCACACAAGAGAACATCCCTGCTCATCTCTACTGCCTCTGATCTGGAGGATTCACTAAACACAAATTCTTTGTTTGTAAATTATGTCTGAGTGTTGGTGTGCCCCTGGCTATCGTCAATAAAAAAATAAAAAATGACAAATTGTGCCACCTGGTTTACTTAATATAAAGGAATTATGTTATTTATACTTTTTCTTTTTGATACTTAAGTACATTTGAGCATTTCCATTTACTTTTGATACATAAGTATATAAGTATATTTAACACCAACTACTTTGACTTTTACTCAAATAGTATTTTACTGGGTAACTTTCACTTGAGTCATTTTCTATTAAGGCATCTTTACTTTTACTCATGTATGACTTTTGACTACTTTTTTCACCATTGTGAGGGTTAAATAATCAAAAGTAGTGCACTGGGCCTTTACTAGTATTAGCAGACCAATATAGACCTGTAGCGTGGGCAAAAAACATTTCCAGCATCTCCGTTTTGCTATAAAAGGTAGTTGTATAATTAACAACATTATCTTGCAGGATTCAACAGTTGGAATTGTAAAAAAGTTGTTGCCCTGTCCCTTCCTCTGCGACTGTCATTCTAATGGAATACAGAAAGATAAAAACCCAGTCCTCAAAACATTTACATCAAAAAGGTGCAAAGCTATAGGCAAAGATGCCAAATTAAAAACAATATATTGATCAAATAACATGAAAACAAGCATTACCAACAGAGTGAATGTGAAAATTGATTCAAAAATGGTCTCACTTTGCTGGTGATTTGCAGTATGTGCAATGATACAAGTAAAAGGAGGACTGTGATTGGTTAAATTGTCTATAAAACAAAACTAGCAGACCCATTCTGTCGGTAGAGTATATATTATGTTCAACCATATAGATTTTGTTTTTGCCCAAATGTAAAAAAATATGTTGTTTATAATGTTGTTATAATATTGTTTAAAATGTTTATATTATTGAAATCAAAATACTACTCATATTATAGAGTAAGCAGTAAAGCTTCATTATGACACCAATTTTTGTAGCACCTACAGATGAAACAATATGGAGTCTTAGAGGCGTTGGTAAGGCCTTTATTTAATAAAATCAGTCAACTCCAATTCATTATTACTCAATTATGAAAAAAATGTCAAACAGAGTACCAGTCAAAAGTTTGGACACCTACTCAGTGAAGGGTTTTACTTTATTTTACATTGTAGAACAATAGTGAAGACATCAAAACTATGAAATAACACATATGGAATCATGTAATAACCCCAAGTGTTAAATCAAAATATAATTTTAGATTTTAGATTCTTCAAAGTAGCCACCCTTCGCCTTGAAGAACTTTGCACACTCTTGGCATTCTCTCAACCAGCTTCACAAGGAATCATTTCCAACAGTCTTGAAGGTGTTCCCACATATGCTGAGCACTTGTTGGCTGCTTTTCCTTCATTCCAAACCATCTCAAATTGGGTTGAGGTCGGGTGATTGTGGAGGCCAGATCATCTGATGCAGCACTCCATCACTCTCCTTCTTGGTAAAATAGCCATTACACAGCCTGGAGGTGTTGGGCCATTGTCCTGTTGAAAAATAAATGATAGTCCCACTAAGCGCAAACCAGATGGGATGGCGTATCTCTGCAGAATGCTGTGATAGCCTGCTGGTTAAGTGTGCCTTGAATTCTATATAAATAACAGTGTCACCAGCAAAGCACCCCCCCCACCTTGTTCTCCATGCTTCACGGTGGGAACCACACATGCAGAGAAAATCCGTTCACCTACTCTGCGTCTCAAAGACAGTGGTTAGAACCAGAAATCTCACATTTCCACCAGTCTAATATCCATTGCTCATGTTTCTTGGCCCATGCAAGTCTTCTTTTTAGTGTTCTTTAGTAGGTGGTTTCTTTGCAGTAATTCGACCACGAAGGCCTGCTTCATGCAGTCTCCTGAACAGTTGATGTTGAGATGTGTCTGTTACTTGAACTCTGAAGCATTTATTTGGGCTGCAATTTCTGAGGCTGGTAACTCTAATGAACTTATCCTCTCAAACAAAGGTAACTATGGGTCTTCCTCTCCTGTGGCGGTTCTCATGAGAGCCAGTTTCATCATAGGGGCTTGATGGTTTTTGCGACTGCACTTGAAGAAACGTTCAAAGTTCTTTACATTTTCTGCATTGACTGACCATGTTTTAAAGTAATGATGGACCGTCATTTCTCTTTACTTATTTGAGCAGTTCATAATATGGACTTGGTCTTTAAACAAATCTTCTGTATATCACCCCTACCTTGTCACAACACATCGGATTGGCTCAAATGTATTAAGAAGGAAAGAAAGCCCACAAATTAACTTTTACCAAGTTAAACACCTGCTACTTGAAACGCATTCCAGGTGACCACCTCTTGAAGCTGGTTGAGAGAATGCAAAGAGTGTGCAAAGCTGCCATCAAGACAAAGGGTGGCTACTTTGAATAATCTAAAATACCAAATATATTTTGATTTGTTTAACACTTCTTTTGTTACGACATGATTCCATACTTTACTTCATAGTCTGAATGTATTCACTATTATTCTACAATGTAGAAAATAGTAAAAATAAAGAAAAACACTTGAATGAGTAGGTGTGTCCAAACTTTTGACTAGTACTGTATACACACACATTTTTCCCCTAAGCCTACCACCCTTCCCCTAATTGGAGTAAACTAATAAACAATAACACTTAGGCTTCTACTTCCAGCTCATACATACTATATACATTTGACAGACAAAGTATAGTCATCTTGTTGTCATTGAGGAGACTCTCTCCATGCAGACACACTGTTAGATTTTGGTTGTGGCTTTTTCTGTGGCTGTTTGTTTGCTTTGGCACCTTTCAACACCCCTCATTATCACATTTATGCACATAAACACTCACACTACTGATTACTGACCACACAAACACACACCATTAATTGTATTTAGTTTACTTCTGTTAATAAATATATTTTTGTTATTCCTTATCTCCACATCGTCTCCCTTTTTTGTTAAGGACTTTGAGCCGGTTCGTGACAAGTGGGGTCTCGTCTGCGTTTCTCGCTGTGTGGGGCGAGTCACCCGGGATCATAATGTTGATTTGCTAGACATTTTGGTGTGTAGTATTTTGTTGCATATTGATGGGTTAATGCTTATTGGAATGTGCTTTGGTTGGTCTTCACGGCATATTCTAAAGTGGTTTGGTACAGTGCCTTAGATACGTATCAGTGGTCCGGTGACGTCATGAACCAAGTGTGTTGTCTGGTAGCGTATGCCAGTGGGCCGAATACTAGTGTTGTTGGGGCTTGTATTGTGTTTGGGAGAAAACGTAGAGTTAATGTTTGAGGACTCTAAGTGCTTTGTTTGTATCTTTTGTTACAGCTTTTTGAGTTGTAATGTTTGGTGGGCCCAGTGTGGGTTGGTTGCCTGTTTGGTAAACCTGCCACTGCGGTGGATGGTTGGTTGCCTGTTTGGTAAACTTGCCACTGCGGTGGATGGTTGGTTGCCTGTTTGGTAAACTTGCCACTGCGGTGGATGGTTGGTTGCCTGTTTGGTAAACTTGCCACTGCGGTGGATGGTTGGTTGTCTGTTTGGTAAACTTGCCACTGCGGTGGATGGTTGGTTGCCTGTTTGGTAAACTTGCCACTGCGGTGGATGGTTGGTTGCCTGTTTGGTAAACTTGCCACTGCGGTGGATGGTTGGTTGCCTGTTTGGTAAACTTGCCACTGCGGTGGATGGTTGGTTGTCTGTTTGGTAAACTTGCCACTGCGGTGGATGGTTGGTTGCCTGTTTGGTAAACTTGCCACTGCGGTGGATGGTTGGTTGCCTGTTTGGTAAACTTGCCACTGCGGTGGATGGTTGGTTGTGTGCTGCGTTGGAGAGAGTAACATTGGTTAGTATTCAGGCCCCTGCCCAGGCTGGAAACTCTTGCTCTACTCGCTGTTGGGACATCGGTCTGAGGTGAATACAATCTGCTGTGTACCTCAGTGGGATATTTGGGTAGGGTGCTACCCTTGCTACCCGGAGCTATAGCCTTTCTTTTTCCCCCCTGTTAGGCTTAGCGACGTGTTTCACTTTGGAATACGTTGGGCATCGTTATTTTGTTTATTTTTGTGTGGTGTCTGGACTGAGCAGTTGTCTCGGGGGCACATCCGTGGCTTGGGGGAATCTGCCAGTGTGCTGGGTGTTTCTCCCCCCCCCATATATAGATCTCATCTCTCTTCTGTGGTGCCCAGTGTGATTGTCATTTCTCTTGTTGTGGTCCGGTTTGGTGTGCTCAGCAGAGGGGAAGAGCATGAATTTACTTCTGACTATGGTGTCTAATGTAGACGAGTTCATTCGCTTTCCATCAGAGGAACTGTTCGATTTATGTACTAAAGAACAGCTGTTGAAGATCGTTTAACACTACAAGATTGAAATGAGTGATAAAAATAAAATTAAAATAAAAAAAACATTGATGTTTAAATCAGTTATGTTGATGTTGCCAAAATGTAATGAGAAGGACCCTGAGATGTTATTTTTGTTGGAGCTTGTTGCTGACGCGTTCTCTTGTTCCTGAATGTCTACGTGAGTGACCATTGTTTGGTTTTGTCCTGTTCCTGAATGTCTACGTGACTGACCATTGTTTGGTTTTGTCCTGTTCCTGAATGTCTACGTGACTGACCATTGTTTGGTATTGTTCTGTACTGTCGCTCCTGTCTGTTCCCATTTTCTTATTTCCTCTTAAAGGTTGCTTCCAATGCACAAAGGTTGCTGAGGTCTGGGGAGGACGAGGTTGGCTGGGGCAAGTGAAAGTGTGAACACGAAGCCCCTCATCAATTTGGGACGCAGAGGCGGGGTCAATTTGTTTGTGGGGGGGAAGAGACCCTCCCACTCTGTCTGCCGTATTCTCTCTTTGCTCTTGTTTTCGGCGGGCGGAGCTGGGAGGGTCGTCAGCGACATGGGACACACCTGGGCCCGGGTGTATCCCAGGATAAATGCACCACTTCCCCATTAATTTTTCTGTCCGTTTCTTTGCTTTGGCACCTTTCAACACCCCTCATTATCACATTTATGCACACAACCACTCACACTACTGATTACACACACCATTGTTAAATTGTATTTAGTTGACTTAGAGGACAACAAAATATTTATTAACTGATCTCCACGTTGTCTCCCTTTTTGTTACGGACTATGAGCCGGTTTCGTGACAAATAGTCCCTGCAAAACACCAGTCTCAATGTCAACAGTAAGAATAAGAAATTTAAGATTTTGTTCTTAACTGACTTGCCTAGTAAAATAAAGGTAAAAAATAAAAACCTGTGAAAAAGCAACTCCAGCATGCTGGCCTTCTAGGCAGAGTTCCTCTGTCCAGTGTCTGTGTTCTTTTGCCCATCTTAATATTTTATTTTTATTGGCCAGCCTGAGATATGGCTTTTTCTTTGCAACTCTGCCTAGAAGGCCAGCATCCTGGAGTCACCTCTTCACTGTTGAGACCTGTGTTTTGCAGGTACTATTTAATGAAGCTGCCAGTTGAGGAATTGGGAGGCATCGGTTTCTCAAACTAGACACTAATGTACTGTGGGTACACATACCCCAGTTTGAGAATACTGGCTCTACACTGAAGGGAAGTAGTAAGACAGGGGCCTGCAGTGTCACAGTGCCCCCTGCTGGGGAGACCTGGTGGTGGTGAGAGAGGAAAGGACTGGTTCACACTATATGGCCAAGCTGCAAAGTCAAAATTGGCTATATCGTAAAACAAATGTATGAAAAATTAAAGACAAATGTATTTTTGTTAAGGTTAGGCATAAGGTTAGCAGTGTGGTTGGGGTTATGGTTAGGTTGAACATTTTAAGAAGATAAATTGTAGAACCTCCAGCTTTGCAGCTTGGCCCGATAGTGACAACAGAGAGCCGACTGGAGCCTCAGCTGGCCCTCTAGTCAGCAGTACGACATGCATGAGCAAGCTGGATAATATTGCAGATCAAAGTTCCCGTCAAATAGCATGTGTCACCTGGACTTACCCTCTGGCAGAGCATATGTTTGTGGTGATAAATCAGTTTCCCAAGTTGGGATCAATAAATGAATACTGACGGGCTCTTCCTTTTCCTTGGATGCCCTCGATCCCTATGTCTGCATGGTGCTGTGTGTGTGTGTGTGTTTCTGTGTGTGTGCGGCACGAGTGCAACATGAGTGCCTACGGACGTACCTGGATGCCCTCGATCCTCTCAGTCACGACGTAGGCATGGTGCATGGCGACGAGTGGCACCTTGACTCCAGCCATCTCACCCAGCTTAGCGGCCCACACTCCTGACGGGGCAAAGAGAGACCGTGCGTGCTTAAGCTCCACGTTGCAGTCCGACTGTGCAGAATCCCTGACCTACAAAATCACCTTGCAACCCTAAATAACCACTCATCAATGAGCCGTCCAAATCAATTTTACTTCTTGTTAAGGGCTTTTTGTAATGGTTCAGTCATCTTGAATAGCGTCCAGATGCTTAAATAGGAGGCCAGAACATAGGCCTACTGGTAAAATGCACAAGAGGGGTACTTTGTGGGTTCTCCAGACAGAGCAAAATGTAATTTGGGGTACAGTAACCATTAAAAAAAAATAGTTGGGAATCACTGTGATAGACGACTGACTAACCTGCACAGTTTACCACCACGGGGGTCTGGATGGTTCCGTGGAAGGTCTCCACAGCCTTGACCCTCTTCACTCCCATGTCGTCTGTGCTCACCTGGATCCCCGTCACTGGACAGTTCTCTATCACCTGACAGAAGAGTGAGCCAATCAGAGATGAGGTGAAAGACAACCCCATGTACTGTATACCCATACGTATCTATAGTTATCGGCAGGAGTTTTTTCTGACTGTGTGACTTGACCAGAAACGATCCAAATTCATACCAGACCCGGAGTCAGGTTAAAGTGACTAAGAGGGCAGTTGAAAACGGTGAGGGGGCACAAATCTGGGGGGGGGGGGGGTTGTTCCTGCATTGGAATTTAATTCTGCTTATATCACGCCATACCACAATAAACAAAGTTCATTGAGTGCTTTTGAAGTGACAGGTAGGCGTGGAATCTGTAGCCTAATGCATCTCCGCTGCGCTGTGGCAGCATAAAATAGGGTCCTTCTAGCAGTTGTAAGGATAAAAGATTAATCAGGAGGCAGGCAGGTAGAGGTGCAAATGAGTGTTGGATTACTTTCACAGCGCTGGTGTTTCAAAGATGACGGTGATAATGACAAATATATACACCCAACAAAAATATAAAATGCAACACGTAAAGTGGTGGTCCCCCCCCCAAAAAAAAACATTTCTCTCACATTTGTTAGTGAGCATTTCTCCTTTGCCATGATAATCCATCCACCTGACAGGTGTGGCATGTCAAAAAGCAGATTAAACAGCATGATCATTACACAGGTGCACCTTGTGCCGGGGACAATAAAAGGCCACTCTAAAATGTGCAGTTATGTCACACAACACAATGCCACAGATGTCTCCAGTTTTGAGGGAGAGTGCAATTGGCATGCTGACTGGCATGACTGAATGCAGGAATGTCCACAAGAGCCATTGCCAGATAATTACATTTTCATTTCACTACCATAGGCTGCCTCAAAGGCGTTTTAGAGAAGTTGGCAGTACATCTTACCGGCCTCACAACCACCGACCATCTGTAACCACAACAGCCCAGGACCTCCACATCCGGCTTCTTCACCTGTGGGATGGTCTAAGACCAGACACCCGGAGAGCTGATGAAACTGTGGGTTTGCACAATTGAAGAATATCTGAATAAACAAATCAGAAAACGTCTCAGGGAAGCTCGTCTGCATGCTTGTTGTCCTCACCAGGGTCTTGACCCGACTACAGTTCGGTGTCGTAACTGCTCGCCTTCGAAGGCCACTGGCACGCTGTGTGCAAGTGTGCTCTTCAGGGATGAGTTCCGGTTTCAACTGTACCTAGCAGATGGCAGACAGCGTGTACCGTGTCGTGTGAGCTGGCGGTTGGCCGACATCAACGTTGTGAACAGAGTGCCCCGTGGTGGTGGGGTTAGGGAATTGGCAGGCATAAGCTACGGACAGCGAACACAACTGCATTGAATGCACAGAGATACCGTGATGAGACCCTGAGGCCCATTGTCGTGCAAGTAATCCGCCACCATAACCTCATCACCCCAACTCACCAGACTTGTCCCAAAAAAAAATTGACACAATGAAACAAATTGGCAGGGGTCGGTGCCCAATAGTGGAGAGAGAGACGTGCCTATAGTGTGTCTTCACCACATACCCCTCCCCTTATTCTGGTCTCGACATTATTAACGATGCTCGAGACATGTTCTTCACTCATAAGCAGCAACCTCAAAACATTGTCAGGACGTAGCAGTGGTCATTTTCCCTTTAACTGAAATCATTACAGCTCAGTATTTCTACCCAGCACCGTTAAAGGCACACTATACAAACTAACAGACATGTATCAGCAGGGCAGAATGTCACATTCCAACCGAGCAATGGGTACATTATACATATTGACCAACATGGTATGTCCATATGTTGGTAGCGCAAATAAAGGAACACCATAGCAGATTAACACTTTGCCCAGGCCCTAAACACTGTCCACTAACCTTTTGGCAATGTTAGGGCCCAAACCTCCCCGTATGGGCCTTTGTCGAAGCAGGTAAGGGAGCATTCTCTAACCAAACGATGCACAGTGGACACTGGGGTTGTCTCCTGACGCCCCCCAGCAGTGACAAGTTCCACACCCAGGGACATTTGCGGTGGAGTTATTTTCTCTCCAAGCATTGGGAAAGGGACACGGCACACCTCTCCAGGCACCGAAGAGAGCTCAGTCATAATCAATTCAGTGTCAATCAATGTTGAGTTGAAAACCTTACACATCCCATCATAGGTCAGACACTCCTGCAGAGCACCGCCCATAGGAACAGCAGAGGAGCAGAAAGGAGACCGTTCGACCCCGCCCTTAAAAAAAATCTAAATCAAATATTACAAGCAGAGGAGTATCACGTTACTCATTTAGCCTACCAGATGAGATGAGAAGCATTTTGTCCCGCTTTTATGGAAACCCAAAGGAATCATGCATAACCACCCCAGTGGCTTTCCATAGCCCCCCTACACACACCATGGCGTGCTCTGTCCATTGTGCTGACAGCGCAGTGGAGATTTTTGTTTTTTTATGCCAACCTGTCACTCAAATCATTTGAACTTTTTTTTGCCATTTTTATATAGGGATAAAAAATATATATAGTTTAGGGGTGCAAAAGTTTGAACTGAGGGGGCTAATCCCCTTTTAGTCCCCTGGTGGAGCCAGGTACGATCCATTATGCTATAACCAATGTTCCCTCTAATATTTCTAAGCACAGAGCCAATTTCAGGTCTGCTGAGCGCAAACTTGAACCTTGTGAAATTTCTGTGCATCTTCAGGCATGCGTGAAGACATTAACCAGTTTATCAGACAAAGAGGTGACTGAACATTTTGTTGTGTTGTTTGATGCAAGAAACCACAATTCATTATTATTTCCATACCATTATTACAGAGGCTCAGACAAATGATGCTCCCCTCTGCCTCCTGGCTACTTAGCTTATTCAAGCCTGTCTCAAAATAAAACACTGCCCCTTTAAGATACCTTTTATTGCATTTACCAGACTAGCTTTTCAGAGATGGCTAGAAATCTACACGTTTTGTGTCTTGTAGGAAGCAATCACTCCCACATTGCTGACTACAAATTAGCAATAACTGGGCTACTAAATCATTAACTAGCAAAGAATGTAAACACATGAGCACACGTGGCAGGCTACATGCTGCTCTCGCTTTGATCTGAAAACAAATGCATAATAATCATGATGCTCATGCTGTAAAACAGTCCAGTTTAAAGTGAATGGCACAAATCCATATATGGCAATGGTCTATTTGCTTATAGGCCTACTGCAGCTCTGATTGGTTATGGCGCACCGGTCTGTGTATTGCTTGTCAATACAATAGAATCATACACCGATACGCTCTGCCTACAACAAAATCTCTTGCATAGTTTGTTTTGTTTTGGTATGTTGCATTGAAAGTGGCAAAATATTGCATTGATTCGATCACAATTCCCACAGTAAAAGGGAAAAGTTGATAGTGTTACCTAAACGGGGAAAACTCGAGAAAGTTGAGTGAAGTTCAATCTCGTGCTTCTCTGCGTGGGCTGATTTTTCACTCTGCATGGCAGTCTCTGGGGAGCTACAGCCACCGCTTAGAGGGAACATTGGTTATAACATACAATCACATAATAGTTACATGGTAAAACCATAATAGCATAGAGGTGAATTCTTCAGGAGCTTTTTGTGCCATTGAGGGTACCGGACTATAAACCGCTACTTTATTCCCACGCTTTGAACCTCGCGGTTTATACAATGACGCGGCTAATTTATGGATTTTTCCCGCTTTCACAAGATTCATGCCGCCAAAAAACTGAGCACCGTCACATAATGTGACGTAAATCGAGCGCGCTCAAACTTCCCATCATTCTGAATACGGTAGTCATTTTGTCACCCTCATCATGGCAAAGACACGGAGAAATGCATATGATGCAGCTTTCAAGTTGAAGGCGATCGATCTGGCTGTTGGAAAAGGAAATAGAGCTGCTGCATGGGAGCTTGGCCTTAATGAGTCGATGATAAGACGTTGGAAACAGCAGCGTGAGGAACTGACTCAGTGCAAAAATACAACAAAAGCTTTCAGAGGGAAGAAAAGCAGATGGCCCAAAGTATTTTCAGCCACTCGACATCAGTGTAAATCGTGCAGTTAAGGTGGCGCTCCTTGTTCAGTGGGAGGCTTGGATGACAAGTGGGGAGAAATCCTTCACTAAAATGGGCCGCATGCGAAGAGCAATTTATGTTCAAGTCTGCCAGTGGGTCCTGACAGCGTGGAGCATTGTCAAAAAATCCACTATCATCAACGGGTTTCGAAAGGCTGGACTGCTGCGTGTTGAAGGGGCAGCATGAGCTCAGCGGGGAATTTGCCTCCGGATGAAAGTGACGAGAGCGACAATGAAAACGATCCAACATCGGATGAAGCAATTCTGAGGCTATTCAACTCCGACACCGAAGGAGATGACTTCAGTAGTTTCAGTGCACAGGTGGAGGAAGATAGTGACCAAGTTCATTTGTTTCAATGTACCGGTAAGCACCTGCGGCTTATTTATGTACAAAATACATATTTTTTAATAATTCAGTGGGTGCGGTTTATATTCAGGTGCGCTTAATAGTCCAGCAATTATGGTAGGTGTTACAGGAGCAATGCCAACAGTAGTGAAAACGGAGTATAAAGTGCCATAGTTTGGTATCTATCGCTGGCCACCTAAAGGCTTTACTGTCTAATATTCATTAGTATCACTAATAGCAGAAAAGAGAATATGGAACAGTAGGCTGGAGCCTGCACGAGTTGATGCTCAGGCTTCACCGACCTCCCTACACTACACAGATAAACTGGACAGAAGCTCTGCCCCCTGAGCCGTTTAGAAAAAAAACATACCTTAAGGAACTGCAGATTTATAGCCCACTCAATGTCTTTTACTGACCATTAAAATGTGCAACTGTACACCGGTGTCAAGATAATGTTTCCATCTTTAATAGTACACAAGTGGGAAGAGAATAATTAAGCAAATAACTGTCAATACTCAAGCCATGTAACGCTTAAGTAACTTGGCATATTTGTGTGAGTGCGTGTCACGCTGGTCTCCCATGGGAGAAACTAACGTCTTAAACCGTTAGCCCAATAGGAGATTCCCCTCTTGGGCCGAGGGTGACACTGATTCTGAAGTCGCAGGCCAGGCTTACTCATCACAAGACCATGAGCCTGTGTATGCATGCATGCGTGTTATTTTTACCGTGGCACCACGGGCAGTGGCTGCCCTGGACAGGGTGGTGCAGGTGCCAGCGGGGTCCATGGTGCCATCCTTGGGGACGTACAGCGTGCCATAGAGGTCATCTACGTTCATCAGTGGGTACAGGTCTTTGGTCTCAGCGGGGGACAGGACGTGGGACTCAATACCGTACACCTTCCCCAACTGGAGAGAAAAACAATAAATGACATCATCCTCGTGAGACAGCACCACACTTCCATTTTGCATGGAACCTCTATTAAATACAGGTTATTCTCACTGTGGGCAATTCCACTCAAAAGGTCTGTTATTAACATGTTTTAACCACTCTCTTAAAAATGCTAGACAATCAGATACTGAGCAAGAAGGTCTGATTTCAACATTACTGAAACAGGACCCAGATGGTAAATATAAAGATACAGTCCACTTAAAAAACAGGAGATCCCTTACACTTCCGTGTTATGACGCCAAAAATGTAGCAAAATGCATAGAAAAAAAAAAAAGGTATTGTCGGATATTATTCATCCTAAATCAGACAATACTTCTTACATGGACGATACATTGGAGATAATATTAGACAAGTACTGGAAACAATAGAACAATATGAAAAATCTGGGGAAACAGGCCTGGTATTCATAGCTGACTTTGAAAAGGCTTTTGATAAAGTATGAATGACTGAAATGTATATATAAATGCCTGGACTATTTTAATTTGGGAGAATCTCTTATACAATGGGTTGAAGTTATGTATAGTAACCCCAGGAGTAAAACAGTAAATAATGGCTACTTCTCAGAAAGCATTAAACTGTCGAGGAGTAAAGCAAGGTTGTCCACTATTGGCATACAGTGCCTTGCGAAAGTATTCGGCCCCCTTGAACTTTGCGACCTTTTGCCACATTTCAGGCTTCAAACATAAAGATATAAAACTGTATTTTTTTGTGAAGAAACAACAACAAGTGGGACACAATCATGAAGTGGAACGACATTTATTGGATATTTCAAACCTTTTTAACAAATCAAAAACTGAAAAATTGGGCGTGCAAAATTATTCAGCCCCTTTACTTTCAGTGCAGCAAACTCTTTCCAGAAGTTCAGTGAGGATCTCTGAATGATCCAATGTTGACCTAAATGACTAATGATGATAAATACAATCCACCTGTGTGTAATCAAGTCTCCGTATAAATGCACCTGCACTGTGATAGTCTCAGAGGTCCGTTAAAAGCGCAGAGATCATCATGAAGAACAAGGAACACACCAGGCAGGTCCGAGATACTGTTGTGAAGAAGTTTAAAGCCGGATTTGGATACAAAAAGATTTCCCAAGCTTTAAACATCCCAAGGAGCACTGTGCAAGCGACAATATTGAAATGGAAGGAGTATCAGACCACTGCAAATCTACCAAGACCTGGCCGTCCCTCTAAACTTTCAGCTCATACAAGGAGAAGACTGATCAGAGATGCAGCCAAGAGGCCCATGATCACTCTGGATGAACTGCAGAGATCTACAGCTGAGGTGGGAGACTCTGTCCATAGGACAACAATCAGTCGTATATTGCACAAATCTGGCCTTTATGGAAGAGTGGCAAGAAGAAAGCCATTTCTTAAAGATATCCATAAAAAGTGTTGTTTAAAGTTTGCCACAAGCCACCTGGGAGACACACCAAACATGTGGAAGAAGGTGCTCTGGTCAGATGAAACCAAAATTGAACTTTTTGGCAACAATGCAAAACGTTATGTTTGGTGTAAAAGCAACACAGCTCATCACCCTTAACACACCATACCCACTGTCAAACATGGTGGTGGCAGCATCATGGTTTGGGCCTGCTTTTCTTCAGCAGGGACAGGGAAGATGGTTAAAATTGATGGGAAGATGGATGGAGCCAAATACAGGACCATTCTGGAAGAAAACCTGATGGAGTCTGCAAAAGACCTGAGACTGGGACGGAGATTTGTCTTCCAACAAGACAATGATCCAAAACATAAAGCAAAATCTACAATGGAATGGTTCAAAAATAAACATATCCAGGTGTTAGAATGGCCAAGTCAAAGTCCAGACCTGAATCCAATCGAGAATCTGTGGAAAGAACTGAAAACTGCTGTTCACAAATGCTCTCCATCCAACCTCACTGAGCTCGAGCTGTTTTGCAAGGAGGAATGGGAAAAAATGTCAGTCTCTCGATGTGCAAAACTGATAGAGACATACCCCAAGCGACTTACAGCTGTAATCGCAGCAAAAGGTGGCGCTACAAAGTATTAACTTAAGGGGGCTGAATAATTTTGCACGCCCAATTTTTCAGTTTTTGATTTGTTAAAAAAGTTTGAAATATCCAATAAATGTCGTTCCACTTCATGATTGTGTCCCACTTGTTGTTGATTCTTCACAAAAAAATACAGTTTTATATCTTTATGTTTGAAGCCTGAAATGTGGCAAAAGGTCGCAAAGTTCAAGGGGGCCGAATACTTTTGCAAGGCACTGTATCTATTCATTATGGTCATCAAAATGTTATCTATTAAAATCAGATCCAACAATAATAATCAGGGGCCTAGAAATGCAGGGCTTAAAAACAAAAAGCTGTAATTTTGTTATAATTGAGGAGAGAGATCTTGCTGGCTCAACCCCCAAACCTTATATGGACTTCCTGCCCAAATGAGGCAAGACTGACTCATTATTCCAGGGAGTGTTTGGGGACAAAGGGGCAGAGGAGGTGAGAGAAACGAGAGCTATGAAGAGTGAGAGCAAAATCTGTGTGATTTCTCGTTGTGACCTGGACTGTTGGACTACGTCCCCCCCCCCCCCCCCCCCCCCTTTGTGTTCCATACAAAGAGACCGGTGAGGTGATTGGTGAATTCCCCCTTCTTTCCCCATGTACCAAAATCCTTGCCTTCTATTTGGGCTACTGGTGCCTGTTGTTGTTGAACTTGTTTGACGTGGAAACCTCACACTCTTGAGCTTGCTACAACGTTGTGTTTTTTTTTTTATACACAACTGCTAACTTCAAGGATTAGGGCATTTGGGATGTCATCGGCCTCCCCTTGCTTGAAGAAAAATCTGCTATGTCATGAGAATACCTGGACCACCTATTGAGCTATGCCTTAAGTAAATCAGGTGACGAAGGAGACTGGAGTAGGACTAACTTTGCAATAATTATTTTGTTTGGCATACATTTTAAAAGTGAAAAATCTAAGTCTCAGCATAATTCTGTTACCATGGAATTTCCCTAGTTCAAAGACTGAAATGTTGACGCCGCAATATTACATTTCATAAATCCTCTATTTGCTAACTTGTCTCCCCCTGTCCCATATGGGAGTTGTGTGATTTGATTTCTAGATTATTTGTGCAATAATCAAAATGGTCAAGTGCTCCAAAGAAAGACCTAGTTAAGCTGCAGCTGGCCCAGAACAGAGCGGCACGTCTTGCTCTTCATTGTAATCAGAGGGCTAATATAAATACTATGCATGCCAGTCTCTCTTGGCTAAGAGTTGAGGAAAGACTGACTGGGTGCGTCATTGCTTGTTTTTATAAGAAACATTAACAAAAGTGTTGGAAATTCTAAACTGTTCGCATAGTCAACTTACAGACACACACTTTACCCCACCAGACATTCCACCAAGGGTTTTTCACAGTCCCCAGGTCCAGAACAAATTCAAGGACACCTACGGTATTTTACAGGGCCATGAGTACAAGTGAACAGCAAACCTGGTTTCAAAAAACAAATAAAGCAACCTCTTCCCCATGTGACCTACTCGTTGTCTGTATGTGCCGACATGTGTAACTGATAGATACAATTTGCGTACATTTAAAAACATTGTGTAAAGCCTTTTGTCAAATGTCTTTTTCACTATATATGTCGAACCCCAGTAAGACTAGCTGTCGCCATTGGCGTCGGCTAAAGGGGATCTTAAATCAAATCAAACTGGGCATTTCATCTCACACCCACACTACAAGTTAACTCTCCAGCGAATTCAGTAAATAGACCAGAGGTAGGTGACTCAGTCTAGTCTGGCACATAGGTACAGTACCCAGCCTCTACCCCAACAAGTTATACAAGTTCACCCAATTGTGTCGTCTAGTCTTGAGCAGCAGGGCCCAGTCTACAATACGTACCGATGTGAGGAGTTTGTACTCTGCTTGTTAGAGAGGGACACCTCTACCCCAACCAGTCTAACCTAAGACCCCAGTGTAGTCTGGTCCTGTATTGAGCGTACCGACATGAGGCGTTTGTACTCGTCCAGCCTCTGCTTGTTGGACGCGATGAAGAGGCCTCCGTTCTGGATCCAGCCAGTCTCTAGACCGGTCTCCTGCTCCAGGTCATGGCTGATCACCTGTCTGGTGTGGGCTAGCAGCTCCACCTCCACATCACTGGGCCTCAGCTGCCACAGCAGACCTGGGACAGAGATAGGGACGATTAGTGAGGGAGAAGGAGAGCGAAAAAGAACCCAAAAGGGAGAGAAAGATAGACGAAGAGAGAGGGGGGGGGACTAATATGTAAGTAAATGTGTTTCCCGGCCAATTAGACTCCCCTTTAACAATCCCAGAGGTTATATTTTTCTCCTTTAAAACCTGTTAAACTGCGTGGTTGTTTTGGACCCAGTCTCGGGTCCGCAGTGCGTCAATATCAGTGGCATTTAACACGAAAGCTACAGAACTTATCTTTTTGGAAATTGAGCTCAAATTTTTAGCTGGCAATGTCATAAGAATGCCCCTGTCACCACCCCCCCAGAGGCTATAAATCATGCTCTATGGTTATTTTCATAGAGTATGCGATTTAGGTCAAGTAACCAAAAATGAAAAAAAATCTGTAAGCATGGTAAGGGTACACCCTAAAAGTGGTCAGTGGTCATTATGCATTTATTTTTCTATCGGCATTTAATGTGACATTACCTTGAATGCATCCTCCATATTACCCTTTGGGTCCCCAGGACCAGGATTTAAAAAAAACACTGATATGCATTACGGATCCATTTACAAAAACAACCCTACACATGAATGAATCCATAGTAGCAAAAGCCACAGCCCGGATAGGCTTCTAGGTGGTTAGGTGGGTACGACCTACCTGCTGTGTGCCAGGTGGTTCCGGCAGTCAGTCGGTCTCTCTCCAGCAGCACCACGTTGGTCATGCCCATCTTGGCTAGGTGGTAGACTGTCTGGCATCCCAGGCTTCCCCCTCCGATTACCACAGCCTCTGCTGACTTGGGAAGGGGCTTGGTAGGCCCACTGCCACCCTCCTCCACCTACCATGAGATTTGTTTAAATGTTGTTGTTTTTTTAAAAGGTACATATAGTAAAACTACATTTCTTATTAGATTTTTTCTTTATGAAATGTTTATATTTTTTTACAAGCAACAGATTGTTATTTGGCACTTGTGTAGACCTTACAGTGAAATGCTTACTGAAAAATAAGTGTTAAGTAAAAAAGAAATAACTAATTAAAGAGCAGCTGTAAAATAACAGCGAGGTTATATACAGGGGGGTACCGGTACAGAGTCAATGTGCGGGGGCACAGGTTAGTCGAGGTAATATGTACATGTAGGTAGAGGTAAAGTGACTACGCATAGATAATAACAGAGTAGCATCAGCATAGGGGGGGGGGGGGGGGGGGGGGGGGCAATGGAAATAGTTTGGGAGCCATTTGATTAGATGTTCAGGACTCTAATGCTTGGGGCAGAAGCTGTAAACACATACGTTCGAGACATTACCATTGTGGTCCTCATTTAACTTATGTATTTATTTAACCAGGCTAGTCAATTGAGAACAAATACTTATTTACAATGACGGCCTTGCAACGTACATAAATAAAACGGTATACACTAGGATAGAAAACCTTAAACACCTGCTCTTTCCCATGACAGACTGACAAAGTGAATACAAGGTAAATACAAGTTAATGCTATGATCCCTTATAGATGCCTCTTGTTAAATCCACCTCAATCAGTGTAGATGATGGCGGGGGGGACTAGACGTCGGCCGATTATGATTTTTCAACGCCGATACCGATAATTGGACAGCCTAAAAAGTTTAATATATTTATTTGTAATAATGACAATTACAACAATACTGAATGAACACTTATGAAATAAATAATGAAACATGTTCAATTTGGTTTAAATAATGCAAAAACAAAGTGTTGGAGAAGAAAGTAAAAGTGCAATATGTGCCATGTAAAAAAAGCTCAAGTTTAAGTTCCTTGCTCAGAACATGAGAACATATGAAAGCTGGTGGTTCCTTTTAACATGAGTCTTCAATATTCCCAAGTAAGACATTTTAGGTTGTAGTTATTATAGGAATTATAGGACTATTTCCCTCTATACCATTTGTATTTCATATACCTTTGACTTTTGGATGTTCTTATAGGCACTTTAGTATTGCCAGTGTAACAGTATAGCTTCCGTCCCTCTCCTCACTCCTACCTGGGCTCGAACCAGGAACACATCGACAACAGCCACCCTCGAAGCAGCGTTACCCATTGCTCCACAAAAGCCGCGGCCCTTGCAGAGCAAGGGGAACAACTACTTTAAGGTCTCAGAGCGAGTGACGTCACCGATTGAAATGCTATTAGCGCGCACCCCGCTAACTAGCTAGCCATTTCACATCGGTTACACTAGCCTAATCGAGAGTTGATAGGCTTGAAGTCATAAACAGCTCAATGCTTGAAGCACAGTGAAGAGCTCCTGGCAAATGCACAAAAGTGCTGTTTGAATGAATGTTTACGAGCCTGCTGCTGCCTACCACCACTCAGTCAGACTGCTCTATCAAATCATAGATTTAATTATAACATAATAACACACAGAAATACGAGCCTTAGGTCATTAATATGGTCAAATCCAGAAACTATAATTTCAAAAACAAAATGTTTATTCTTTCAGTGAAATACAGTATTTATGCTGCAGTAGTTTGTGTCGGGGGGCTAGGGTCAGTTTGTTATATCTGAGTACTTCTCCTGTCCTATTCGGTGTCCTGTGTGAATTTAAGTGTGCTCTCTCTAATTCTCTCCTTTCTCTCTCTCGGAGGACCTGAGCCCTAGGACCATGCCTCAGGACTACCTGACATGATGACTCCTTGCTGTCCCCAGTCCACCTGGCCGTGCTGCTGCTCCAGTTTCAACTGTTCTGCCTTATTATTTGACCATGCTGGTCATTTATGAACATTTGAACATCTTGGCCATGTTCTGTTATAATCTCCACCCGGCACAGCCAGAAGAGGACTGGCCACCCCACATAGCCTGGTTCCTCTCTAGGTTTCTTCCTAGGTTTTGGCCTTTCTAGGGAGTTTTTCCTAGCCACCGTGCTTCTACACCTGCATTGCTTGCTGTTTGGGGTTTTAGGCTGGGTTTCTGTACAGCACTTTGAGATATCAGCTGATGTACGAAGGACTATATATCTCCTTGTCTCATCGCGCACCAGCGACTCCTGTGGCGGGCCTGGCGCAGTGCGCGCTAGCCAAGGTTGCCAGGTGCACGGTGTAGCCTCCGACACATGGGTGAGGCTGGCTTCCGGGTTGGATGCGCGCTGTGTTAAGAAGCAGTACGGCTGGTTGGGTATCGGAGGACGCAGCCTTCGTCTCTCCCGAGCCCGTACGGGAGTTGTAGCAATGAGACAAGATAGTAGCTACTACAACAATTGGATACCACGAAATTGGGGAGAAAAGGGGTAAAATTCAAACAAAAAAAACAAAAACAAAATTATTAACTAAATATTAAATACTAATATTTAATAATTTGTGTCCTGTGTGAATTTATTGAATTTATTGATTTTAAGAAAGGTGTTGAAGTGTTGAAGGTGTTGATGCAACAACAGTGATTTTTTTCTCACAAAAGCACTTAAATCACCTGTTTGGCAAAGTAGGCTATGATTCAATTATAAATTAACAGGCACCGCATCGATTATATGCAACACAAGACAAGCTAGATAAACTAGTAATATCATCAACCATGTGTAGTTAACTAGTGATTATGTTAAGATAGGTTTAATGCTAGCTAGCACCTTACCTTGGCTCTTTGCTGCACTCGCATAACAGGTAGTCAGCCTGCCATGCAGTCTCCTCGTGGAGTGCAATGTAATTGGCCATGATCGGTGTCCAATAATGCCGATTGTTATGAAAACTTGAAATCGGCCCTAATTAATTGCCATTCCGATTAATCTGTCAACCTCTAGAGGACACAAGTTTCAGAAGGATTTTTAAGCCAGGACAGGGACTGTGTATGTGTGCGCCATTCAATGGGCAAGACAAAAGATTTAAGTGCCTTTGAACGGGGTACGGTAGTAGGTGCACCGGTTTGTGAAGAACTGCAATGCTATTAGTTTGGCTGCTCAGTCTAACTTAGTGGTCACTCAAAAATCATAGTACTGCTATTCCAAACCAATCAGAGCGCTTGGAAATGTGCATCTGGACACTGCACCGCCCACTCAGGTCAGAGTGTTATCATCATCTGAAAAGAGTACGGTTTCTGAGGATTTTTTTTGTCGACAGTAACACGAATGTCAATGTTGTGCGAACATCGAAATAACCACAACAAGTAAGATCCCAAGTTATTACAAGATCCATCGTAAATACCTGAAGTGTGTGTGTGCCTAATTTGTGGTGGTGAGGAAGAAAGGTAATAAAAACATCCCGTAGAGCAGCGTTTCCCAAACTTGGACCTGGGGACCCAAAAGGGGAACACGTTTTGGTTTTTGCCATATCACTACACAGCTGATTCAACTAATCAACTCATCATGAAGCTTTGATTATTTTAAATCAGCTGTGTAGTGCTAGAAAGTGTACACCTTGGGGTCAGCTGTGTAGTGCTAGAAAGTGTACACCTTGGGGTCAGCTGTGTAGTGCACCAAGAAGTGTACGCCTTGGGGTCCCGAGGACCGAGTTTGGGAAACGCTGCTGTAGAGGGTCTGAATCAGCACTAAGTACTGGACATAGCAGGTGAGGGCTCAGAAGCCAACCGCTCAGACGAGCTCCTGCTAGCCGTTCTTTCACCGTGTGTATCAAGAATGGTCCACCACCCAAAGGACATCCAGCCTTGACACAACTGTAGGAAGCATCGGAGTCAACATGGGTCAGCATCCCTGTGGAACGCATTCGACACCTTGTAGAGTCCATGCACCGACAAATTTTATTTTGTATTTTTTTATTTCACCTTTATTTAACCAGGTAGGCTAGTTGAGAACAAGTTCTCATTTACAACTGCGACCTGGCCAAGATAAAGCATAGCAGTGTGAACAGACAACAGAGTTACACATGGAGTAAACAATAAACAAGTCAATAACACAGTAGAAAAAAAGAAAAAAAGAGAGTCTATATACATTGTGTGCAAAAAGCATGAGGAGGTAGGCGAATAATGAAAATTTTGCAGATTAACACTGGAGTGATAAATGATCAGATGGTCATGTACAGGTAGAGATATTGGTGTGCAAAAGAGCAGAAAAGTAAATAAATAAAAACAGTATGGGGATGAGGTAGGTAAATTGGGTGGGCTATTTACCGATAGACTACGTACAGCTGCAGTGATCGGTTAGCTGCTCAGATAGCAGATGTTTGAAGTTGGTGAGGGAGATAAAAGTCTCCAACTTCAGCGATTTTTGCAATTCGTTCCAGTCACAGGCAGCAGAGAACTGGAACGAAAGGCGGCCAAATGAGGTGTTGGCTTTAGGGATGATCAGTTGAGGCTGTTCTGAGGGTAAAACGGGGGGCAACTCCTAATGTTCCTAATTCCTAATGTTTGGTCTAATCAGTGTAAATGCACTACTTTTGACCAGGGCCGATAGGGACTAAGGATTAGGGTACCATTTTCGGACATAACCATAGAAGATGACACAAAAACCATCACACAGACCTTGAGTACGTTCTCGTAGGGGACGCTCTTCTCCGTGGTGGGCTCTGAACTGGAGCTGTAGCGACGGGAGGTGGTGGCAGAGCGGCACAGCGGGGAGAGGGCCGGACGGCAGCTAGCCACCTTCCGCACTGCTGTCCCCAGGAAGGCCATGGCCCCTGCACACAGAGACACATATCGGTCTGATTCTGGCCTGGCTACACAGCTACCAGGGCTATGCCTCCTGCAAACAGTCAAATATAGTCAAAAATCACATCCCTTTAAGGTGTCAAACTTATCCCATGGAGGGGCCTAGTGTCTGCAGGTTTTTGTTTTTTCCCCTTTCAATTAAACCCTAGACAACCAAGGTGTGGGGAGTTCCTTACTAATTAGTGACTTTAATTCAAATCAAGTACAAGGGAAAAGCAAAAAACCCGCAGACACTCGGCCCTCCGCGGAATGAGTGTGACGCCTGTGCTTTAGGGGGTCGTTCTAGGCTATGGAAAACAAATAGGGAGATGAACAGGACCCACACACTATTGCAGGAACGGTGGAGCAACAGTGTGCGCGCACGAGTCCTAGTCATCCGTGCAAGACAATACAGATATCTGACTCGTATACCACAGAGCCAACCTGAGCCGGAACCTGCTCCTGAACCTTGTGCCATGACAACCATCACGCGAGTCTCGATGTGAGGCACAGCATGTAAAACAAACGCCACGGGGCCAAAGCCATTTCACCGATTCTCTTTGTGCTGCATGGCATTGACTACCCATATCTGGGAAGAAAAAGTGTTATTCTTTATCCCAAGTGTCACCATATTCACTATGTAGTGTAATACTTTTGACAAGGGTTCCATACGGCTCTGGTCAAAAGTAGTGCACGATGTAGGGAATAGGATGCCGTTTTTTAAAGCATCCTCAATACTCGATGTCAACAAACCTTATAGCCATAGATCAATCTCTTATGTCAGACGTACAGCTAGTGAAAGGGTGATACCTAGTCAGTTGTAGAACGGAAATGTGTCTTCCGCATTTACCCCAACCCCTCTGAATCAGAGAGGTAAGGGGTGCTTCCTCAATATTCAGAGACATCCTTGTCTGGTTACATGAGACTGAGACCAAAACCACCATTGACTGACAGACACGAAATGGCGGGGGGGGGGGGGGGGGCTTAACGATTGCCATATATTTTATTACTCAACCAAGTTACACATCCACCAAACTCTGAAAATCGAGACCTTGGCCAAAAAAAACATTACTGGAAGCCAAGAGACTATATATTTATTTAGAAATTAAAGCATATGTACATTTCCATCCTAAAAATGTGGAATAATTAAACGCTTTGATTTATGGTCAAACAGATGGAAAAGGGGTCTTGGAAAAAGTCCAAAAAGGGTATTGCACAATAATGTTGAAGTAAAGACCCCTGCAAACAAAAACATTTATATTTAGTTTTGCCTTCTGTAAATTTAAGAAATATTGTCTAGTGTCTTGTCATTCTGTTACAAAAAAAAACACATGGAAAATATTTTAAAGCTAATACCAATTACACTAATCATAAAACGCAACATGCAACAATTTCAAAGAGTTTACTGAGTTACAGCACATAAAAGGAAATCAGTCAATTGAAATGAATTCATTGGGCCCTAATCTATGGATTCCACGTGACTGGGAATATAGATATGCATCTGTTGGTCACATATACCTTAAAATAAAGATAAGGGCGTGGATCAGAAAACCATTCAGTATCTGGTGTGACCATCATTTGCCTCATGCAGTGAGACATCTCCTTCACATAGTTGATCAGGCTGTTGATTGTGGCCTGTTGTCCCATTCCTCTTCGATGGCTGTGCGAAGTTTCTGGATTTTGGCATGAAGAGGAACACACCGTCGTCCACGTCGACCAAGAGCATCCCAAACATACTCAATGGGTGACAGGTCTGGTGAGTATGCAAGCCATGGAAGAACTAGGACATTTTCAGGGAATTGTGTACAGATCCTTCCAACATGGGGCCGTGCATTAGCATGCTGAAACATAAAGCGATGGCAGCAGATGACTGGCACGACAATAGGCCTCAGGGTCTCATCACGGTATCTCTGTGCATTCAAATTGCCATTGATAAAATGCAATTGTGTTTGTTGTCCGTAGTTTATGCCTGCCCATACCATAACCCCACCCCCTCGGGGCACTCTGTTCACAACGTTGACATCAGCAAACCGCTTGCCAACACGATGCCCGATACAGTTGAAACCGGGATTCAGCTGTGAAGAGCACACTTCTCCAGCATGCCAGTGGCCATCGAAGGTGAACATTTGCCCAATGAAGTTGGTTACGACACCGAACTGTAGTCAGGTCAAGACCCTGGTGAGGACGAAAAGCACGCAGATGAGTTTCCCTGAGACAGTTTCTTCATAAATTATTTATTTTGTGCAAACCCACAGTTTCATCAGCTCTCCGAGTAGCTAGTCTCAGACCATCCCACAGGTGAAGAAGCCAGATGTGGCGGTCCTGGGCTGGCGTGTATACACATTGTCTGCAGGTGAGGCCGGTTGGACGTACTACCAACTTCTCTAAAATGACGTTGGAGGCGGCTTATGGTAGAGAAGTGAACATTAAATTATCTGGCAACAGCTCTGGTGGACATTCCTGCAGTCAGTATGCCAATGGCAAGCTCCCGCAAAACTTGAGACATCTGTGGCGTTGTATGACAAAACTACACATTTTAGAGTGGCATTTTATTGTCCCCAGCACAAGGTGCTGCAATGATCATGCTTTGCAATGTAACAGTAGTGACATCACAGCCATCATACATATAAAGGTGAAATAAATACATAACGTTTTTCTTCTTTCTCCTTAATGTTGTTGTTTTTTTACTGTAAAGTGTGTTATGTTTTAAAATTCACTTTAAATCATGTTTGATTTAAACAGAGGGCAGCTACCAATACTTGACCTGGGCTCTAATGGGAGAACCTGTAGCACTGCATCGTGCATCCACAGAAAAAACATTCACTTTAGTATAAATGGAATAGCCTAGTGAAAATGTTCCACTTGAGTTTGATGTGTTATTAGCCACATAGGCCTTCGCAAATAAACAGTAAATATTTTTACCAATGTTGACTGAATTTGTTAGCCTGAAATCTGATACCGGTTTTCCTTATACTCCGTGTCATGCCAATTAAACATTCGACAACATTTGTTTATACAAATCTCCGCTATTGAAAGCCAAGTGCTAGTCTAAAATAAATGGGAGAATATGTCTAGATGCGTTTTACACTGGAGACCAAGCTCACAAATTGTCTAGTTTGGTTGATATGACAATTGATTACCCAGTCAAATCGAAGAGGACATAGGCATTTCAACTTCATAGTTTTAGCCGGTGGTAATTTGTGGAATAGACAGAGGCTGGAAAGCGGTTTTAACCAATCTGCATCCAGGATTAGACCCACCCGTTGTGTAATATAAAAAGTTAGTTAACTGTGTTGTGTGCTCCCCTACACGCAAACACTTACTTTACTCCTATACGCTTCTGTTCTTGGTTAAAGTTGACCCCCAAAAATGCAATAGCAGGGGAAAAGCATACAGCCGGAGACCGTTTATATGAAGCTCACTCGAAAATGGCCGTGTGGTGTCTGAGCCCGAGCTCAAAGTGTGGTTATCGCTGGCAGCAGCAGCTTGATCATCCCTAACCTAAAACGAAGCAGGCGTAAAATAAACGCCTGGAACTAGATCCACTAGGTACTGACGATGAGGAGAAGAAAAAACTTTCGAGGAGATCGTCTTCTGCACTGTTCAACCAATCCAGTAAATGTGGAGGAGGGGTTCAAATTGAGTGTCGCCTTGTTATAACAAAGATTTTTTAGAACTAACCCATGATAGACCACTGCCTGTCGTTTCCAATGGGAGCAAATTAATCATAGTGACCGGAAGAAAGAGGAAGTTGGCAGAGCCAAGCACGAGCTAGCGAGATCCTATTGGAGCGTTCTATCATATATTTGCAGCTCGGTGAGCCTCTAGCATGAGTGGAGTGAGTTTGGAACCCGTGTATGAGTCTTTGAAGTACTTTTCACATACAAACTTTATATGTCCGAACTCAAAATCAGATATACTTCCAAAAATAACATGGTCGCTGTAGTAGAACGTTTATTTTCTGCATTTTATTAGAGTGCCATCAGGTAGCCTGCTTTCAGATGTGACCATGTAAACAGGATTATTAGGGAAATCGTTCTTGCAAAGCATCTAAACGTTTTAATAGAACTATCATATTAATCAGACTATCTACAATAATCACATTATTTTGTGTATGTAACCATACTCAATTGGGCGTTAGCTCAAAAACCCAACATTAGCATAAATTTCGTCAACAACAAGTTCAACATTACAAATATTTTATTTTCGACTGATTTTGAAAAGGGATTGAAAGCGATTCTACAGTCTGCTGGGTGAAGCGTTATATGCTCGTCATTCATTGCAATGGGATTCCTGTCTCGTTTCTCTAATATCTCAGTAGAGGCTAGTTCATCACAGACAACTTCAGGAGGAGAATATTGGGTAATCAGCACTGAAACATTCGATGACAAGAAGTAAGGATGAAGATACAATGTTGTCCGCTGAGAGCACCAACTGCTGAAACACTTTTGCATTATTTCAACCAGCTTTTTCATTCATATTTGCCTTTTATCGCCTATCTTGAAATATGTAGTTGTCACTTAAATACACTTAACATTTTGTACACCTTATTTGACCATCTAAGTAACCGTCTAAAAATAAAGGTTGATTGTTAGAGCCAGGATAATTTGTGGCTCCTGGGGTGTATTCATTACAGAAACCGTTTATCGTTTATGAACCAAACGGAAGCAAACAGAGCAAGACGAGTTTCTTTTGGACAAATTCAGGTAGGTCCCTAGTAACTGAAATGTTGCTGGTTTTAATACCTGGCCTACAAGGTGAAAATCTGTTGATGTGCCCTTGAGCAAGGCTCTTAACCATCATTTGCTCCAGTGACGCTGTAATAATATGGCTGACCCTGTAAAACAGCACATTTCACTGCATGTGACCATAAAACATATATATATTTATATATATAAATATTTTTAATTAAAACAAATTTTGCTGAGCAGAGCAGTGTGTGTGTGGTTGATGAGAGATGGGGTTAACCCTGCACATGGCAGGAGAAGCCCCCAGCAGGGGCCACAGCTGTTTCTTCTCCCCCCCTCTTCTCAAAGCCTGGACCAAATCATGCAGAGCCCGGACCAAACCATCAGCCACTCTCATAACATGACTGAATAATCATAACAAAATGGCTGAATATGCTAAGACCTAGGGACGTAGTTGAAGCATAGAACTAATGGAAATATTGTATTACCTGTATTGTATAGGCTATAGTGTATTGTCTATTGTATTGCCTGTCTTGTGTACTTGTGTAGGCTATAGTGTATTGTTTATTGTGTTACCTGTTTTGTGTAGGCTATCATGTATTGTGCATTGTATTACCTGTTTTGTATTGGCTATAGTGTATTGTATTACCTGTTTTGTGTAGGCTATAGTGTACTGTGCATCGTATTACCTGTAATGTGTAGGCTATAGTGCATTGTATTACCTGTATTGTGTAGGCTAAAGGTGTGGGCTATAGTGTATTGTAATACCTGTATTGTATAGGGTATAGTGTATTGTGCATTGTATTACCTGCTTTGTGTAGACCATAGTGTATTGTGCATTGTATTACCTCTATTGTGTAGGCTAAAGGTGTAGGCTATAGTGTATTGTATTTAGTACACCAGTATTGTGAATACGGGAGATTATTGGGAGATGTTTACACAAGGTGTGTACCCTCCAGAGTTGTGGATATCAAATAGAAATAAATCAAATGCAATGTGTAGGCTAAAGGTGTAGGCTATAGTGTATTGTATTTAGTACACCAGTATTGTGAATACGGGAGATTATTGGGAGATGTTTACACAAGGTGTGTACCCTCCAGAGTTGTGGATATCAAATAGAAATAAATCAAATGCAATGTTATTGGTCGAGTACAGATACAGTATTTAGCATACGTTATCGCAGGTGTAGCAAAATGCTTATGTTTCTAGTTCCAACAAGTGCAGTAATACCTGACCATACAAAACAACACATGCAAATCCCAAAATTAGACCAAGCAATGTCAGAGTCCAGAATATAAATATAAAAGTAACCTATATGATGGTGTGTATAGACATTATGGGCAGTAAATTAATTGAAAAGGTGTGTACGGCAGTAGTTATATAGGATGGGCCTGGACTATAATACAATATATACATATGAAGTGGGTAAAACAGTATGTAAACATTATTAAAGTGACCAGTGTTCAATTACTATGTACACAAGGCAAAAGTCTCTAGGTGCAGGGTAGAGTACCGGGTGGTAGCCGTCTAGTAACAGTGACTAAAGTTCAGGGCAGGGTATTGGGTGTAGGCCAGCTAGTGGTGACTGTTTAACAGTCTGGTGGTGTGGAGATAGAAGCTGTTTTTCATTCTCTTGGTCCCAGCTTTGATGCACCTGTACTCTCTCTGCCTTCTAAATGGTGGCGGGGTGAACAGGCCATGGCTCGGGTGTGGCGCATACGTTGGATTAATCAAATGTATGCATCAGACTGTGTGCGTAGACGGCTTGACAGAAATGGTAGCATGTTGAACTTTTGTTGCACCTATATCCAGATGATACTGCGTACCATTTTGCTCAATGACACTATTGGTGTGATCAAGGTGTAAAACCTTCACAAACTGCTACAGATGCACCATTGAAAGCATCCTGTCGGGCTGCACAGCAACTGCACTGTCCGCAACTGCAAGGCTCTCCAGAGGGTGGTGCAGACACCCTAATGTTTCACCAAGGCACACTGACTACAGCACCTGGTGTCACAGGAAGGCCAAGAAGATCATCAAGGACCTCAGCAACAGAACGCACTGCAACTGCCTCTGCACACATTGGCAACACAAAGGCAAACGGAGCGTTCCATTGGAAATGAGTGTACCATGATACCATGATGCTATCAAATGCTCACCTTCAGTGGCCACTGGCACACTGGAGAAGTGTGCTCTTCACAGATGAATCCCGGTTTCAACTGTACCGGGCAGATGGCAGACAGATGGCAGATGGCGTTGTATGGGTGAGTGGTTTCTGATGTCAACGTTGTGAACAGAGTGCCTCATGGTGGTGGGGTTATGGTATGGGCAGGCATAAGCTATGGACAACGTACACAATTGCATTTCATCTATGGCAATTTGAATGCACAGTGATACCGTGACGATATTCTGAGGTTCATTGTCGTGCCACCATCACCTCATGTTTCAGCATGGTAATGTACAGAATTCCTGGATACTAAAAACGTCCCAGTTCTTCCATGGCCTGCATACTCACCAGACATGTCACCCATTGAGCATGTTTGGGATGCTCTGGATCGACGTGTACAACAGCGCGTTCCAGTTCAAACCAATATCCAGAAACTTCGCACAACCATTGAATAGGCATGAGACGACATTCCACAGGTCTGATAAACTCTATGTGAAGGAGATGTGTCGAGCTGCATGAGGCAAAGGTCACACCAGATACTGACTGCTTTTCTGATCAACGGCCATACATTTTTTTAAACGATATCTGTGACCAACGGATGCATATCTGTATTCCCTGTCATCTGAAATCCATAGATTAGGGCCTAATTAATTTATTTCAATTGACTGATTTCCTTATTTGAACTGAAACTCAGTAAAATTTTGGAAATTGTTACATGTTGCGTTTATATTTTTCTTCAGTGTGAAAGGACGCATGAGCACAAAACATGTTCACAGGAGCATGTCAAATAGTCTATCAAATGAAAGCTAAGAGTCTATATTTTTTTTTACATAAGGCATATATACATTTTCCCACCATTTTCTATTCTAAAAAAAATGTAATAAGCAAAGGCTACCAGATGAGCCAAATGCCTTCTATATTTGCTTCGAGGCAAACAACACTGAACCATGCATGAGAGCACCAGCTGTTCTGGACGACTGTGTGATCTCACTCTCCGTAGCCGATATGATCAAGACTTTTAAACAGATTAAACTTCATAATGCTGCGGGGCCAGATGGAATACCAGGACACGTCCTCAGAACATGTTCTGACCAACTGTCTTTACTGACATTTCAACCTATCCCTGACCCGGTCTGGAATACCAATGTCAAGTCTCAGGAGAAGACCCAGATGCAGACAGTTTTGAAGTAACAAAAGTGTATTACAAAAACAGGGGGGCAAGCAAACAACAGGTCAAGGGCAGGCAGAGGTCAGTAATCCAGGGTGGTGTGACAAGGTACAGCATGACAGGCAGGCTCAGGGACAAGGCAGACAGAATGGTAAAAAAACAAACAGGAAAGCTAGAAAACAGGAACTACAGACAACAAGGAGCACGGGAAAAAAACGCTGGTAGGCTTGACGAAACAAAACGAACTGGCAAAAGACAGAGAACTCAGGTATAAATACACTGGAGATAATGAGGATGATGGGCTACACCTGGAGGGGGGTGGAGACAAGCACAAAGACAGGTGAAACAGATCAGGGTGTGACAACCAACTTGTTTCAAGTAGACCACCATAGTCCCCCTGCACAAGAAAGCCAAGGTAACCTGCCTAAATGACTATCGCCCTGTAGCACTCACATCTCTCATGCGTTCCTGGTGTAACTCGGGTAGTTGTTGTTGCCATCCTGTACCTGTGATGTTCGGATGTACCGATCCTGTACCTATTTACACGATCCTGTACCGTTTTGTTACACGTGGTCTGCCACTGTAAGGATGATCAGCTGTCCGTCTTGTCTCCCTGTAGCGCTGTCTTGGGATTCTCGCAGTACGGACATTGTAATTTATTGCTCTGGCCAGATCTGCAGTCCTCATGCCTCCTTGCAGCATGCCTAAGGCACATTCTCGCAGATGAGCAGGGACCCTGGGCATCGTTCTTTTGGTGTTTTTCAGAGTCAGTAGAAAGGCCTCTTTAGTGTCCTAAGTTGTCATAACTGTGACCTTAATTGACTACCGTCTATAAGCTGTTAGTCTCTTAACGACCGTTCCACAGGTGCATGTCCATTAATTGTTTATGGTTCATTGAACAAGCATGGGAAACAGTGTTTAAACCCTTTACAATGAAGATCTGTGAAGTCATTGGGATTTTTACGAATTCTCTTTGAAAGACAGGGTCCTGAAAAAGGGACGTTTCTTTTTTTGCTGAGTTTATGTTCGCTGACATGTAGATTAAGGGATCGTGTCCTCTCTATTCATGAAGTTTCTATCCACAACGTTCCACAGCATCTACCCACTGAACATGGCCCATCAAGTTCTTACCATTACTACAGTTACCATAATGATCTAGAGCTATATATATACAGTGCCTTGCGAAAGTATTCGGCCCCCTTGAACTTTGCGACCTTTTGCCACATTTCAGGCTTCAAACATAAAGATATAAAACTGTATTTTTTTGTGAAGAATCAACAACAAGTGGGACACAATCATGAAGTGGAACGACATTTATTGGATATTTCAAACTTTTTTAACAAATCAAAAACTGAAAAATTGGGCGTGCAAAATTATTCAGCCCCCTTAAGTTAATACTTTGGAGCGCCACCTTTTGCTACGATTACAGCTGTAAGTCGCTTGGGGTATGTCTCTATCAGTTTTGCACATCGAGAGACTGACATTTTTTCCCATTCCTCCTTGCAAAACAGCTCGAGCTCAGTGAGGTTGGATGGAGAGCATTTGTGAACAGCAGTTTTCAGTTCTTTCCACAGATTCTCGATTGGATTCAGCTCTGGACTTTGACTTGGCCTTTCTAACACCTGGATATGTTTATTTTTGAACCATTCCATTGTAGATTTTGCTTTATGTTTTGGATCATTGTCTTGTTGGAAGACAAATCTCCGTCCCAGTCTCAGGTCTTTTGCAGACTCCATCAGATTTTCTTCCAGAATGGTCCTGTATTTGGCTCCATCTATCTTCCCATCAATTTTAACCATCTTCCCTGTCCCTGCTGAAGAAAAGCAGGCCCAAACCATGATGCTGCCACCACCATGTTTGACAGTGGGGATGGTGTGTTCAGCTGTGTTGCTTTTTCGCCAAACATAACATTTTGCATTGTTGCCAAAAAGATCAATTTTGGTTTCATCTGACCAGAGCACCTTCTTCCACATGTTTGGTGTGTCTCCCAGGTGGCTTGTGGCAAACTTTAACAACACTTTTTAGGGATATCTTTAAGAAATGTCTTTCTTCTTGCCACTCTTCCATAAAGGCCAGATTTGTGCAATATACGACTGATTGTTGTCCTATGGACAGAGTCTCCCACCTTAGCTGTAGATCTCTGCAGTTCATCCAGAGTGATCATGGGCCTCTTGGCTGCATCTCTGATCAGTCTTCTCCTTGTATGAGCTGAAAGTTTAGAGGGACGGCCAGGTCTTGGTAGATTTGCAGTGGTCTGATACTCCTTCCATTTCAATATTATCGCTTGCACAGTGCTCCTTGGGATGTTTAAAGCTTGGGAAATCTTTTTGTATCCAAATCCGGCTTTAAACTTCTTCACAACAGTATCTCGGACCTGCCTGGTGTGTTCCTTGTTCTTCATGATGCTCTCTGCGCTTTTAACGGACCTCTGAGACTATCACAGTGCAGGTGCATTTATACGGAGACTTGATTACACACAGGTGGATTGTATTTATCATCATTAGTCATTTTGGTCAACATTGGATCATTCAGAGATCCTCACTGAACTTCTGGAGAGAGTTTGCTGCACTGAAAGTAAAGGGGCTGAATAATTTTCCACACCCAATTTTTCAGTTTTTGATTTGTTAAAAAAGTTTGAAATATCCAATAAATGTCATTCCACTTCATGATTGTGTCCCACTTGTTGTTGATTCTTCACAAAAAAATACAGTTTTATATCTTTATGTTTGAAGCCTGAAATGTGGCAAAAGGTCGCAAAGTTCAAGGGGGCCGAATACTTTCGCAAGGCACTGTATATATTAGGAGCATCTGCTCTTTCCATGACCAAGACTGATCAGGTGAAACCTATGATCCCTTATTGATGTCACTTTTTAAATCCACTTTGGGTGACAGGTTAAAGAAGGATTTTTAAGCCTTGAGATTTTTGAGAGATGGATTGTGTATGTGTGCCATTCAGAGGGTGAATGGGCAAGACAAAGGATTTAAGTGCCTTTGAAACAGGGTATGGTAGAAGGTGGATCAGTTTGAATAGCCGGATGTGGAGGCCCTGTGCTAGCGTGGTTACATGTGGTCTGCGGTTGTGAGGCCGGTTGGACTGACTGCCAAATTCTCTAAAACGATGTTGGAGGCAGTTTATGGCAGAGAAATTAACATTAAATTATCTGGCAACAGCTCTGGTGGACATTCCTGTAGTCAGCAAGCCAATTTCAGTTCTTAACGATTGCAAGCATACCCATAACATGATGCAGCGACCACTATGCTTGAAAATATGGAGAGTGATACTCAGTAATGTGTTGTAATGGATTTGCCCAAAACATTACACTTTGTATTCAGGACCAAATATTAATGGATTTGACAAATATTTTGCACTATTACTTTAGTGCCTTGTTGCAAACAGGAATATTTTTATTCTGTACAGACTTCCTTCTTTTCACACTGTCAATTAGGTTAGTATTGTGGAGTAACGGCATTGCTATTGATCCATCCTCAGTTTCCTCCTATCACAGCCATTCAACTCTGTAACCATTTTAAAGTCCCCATTGGCCTCATGGAGAAATTAGGAAGGACGCCTGTATCTTTGTAGTGACTGGGTCTCTTGATACACCAGCCAAAGTGTAATTAATAGGGATATTCAATGTCTGCTTTTTTTTTACCCCTCTACCAATAGGTGCTCTCCTTTGTGAGGCATTGGAAAACCTCCCTGGTCTTTGTGGTTGAATCTGTGTTTGAAATTCACTGCTCGACTGAGGGACCTTACAGATAATTGTATGTGTGGGGCACAGAATTGAGGTACTGTAATCATTAAAAAATCATGTTAAACACTATTATTGCACAAGAGTCCATGCAACTTATTATGTGACTTGTTAAGCCAATATTGATAGACTCAAGGCCTTTCAGCTTTTAATTTGAAATTATTTGTTTAAAAAATATATATATTTTTTTCAAGTCCTCTGACCATAGGACCGGTTCCAATCCAAGTACCAATGCCGTTTATCAAACTCTAGGCGGTGCTATGGTAAATGCTTGACTTGGGCAGGAGCTCACCGGAGATGAGTAGCGGCACCTCAAAATGTCCTACTGCTTGAGCTCCTGTTCCTCTTGTAGAATATTAGCTCAAAAGTATTTTGGCACTCCTGCACCTAAATATAAACAGTACCAGATGCCAAAATGAGTACCAGTACCTATTTATGTCCAAGTCAAGCACTGGCTATGGTCAGATGACATGAAAATAGATATCTTTGGCCACGCACACCAGTGTTGGGTTTGGTGTCGAAAAACGGAAACATATGCAGAAGAGTACCTCAAACCTACAGTAAAATATAGTAGTCCATTTTTTTATGTTATGGTGCTATTTTGCTTCTTCTGGTCCTGTGGCCCGTGTTAAGGTCAGCTGCATCATGAACTTTACCAAGTACCAGGACATTTTGGCCCAAAACCTGGTTGCCTCTGCCAGGAGGCTGACCTTTAGCAACAAGTGAATCTTCCAGCGAGACAAAAACCCCGACCACACATCAAAATCCACAAATTAGTGGTTAATTGACCACAAAATTAACAATACACAATGGCCATCTCAGTCTCCAGACTTGAACCCCATTGAAAACCTGTGGTTTGAATTGAAGAGGGGAAGTCCATAAGAGCAGATGAAGGATATCAAGGATCTGGAAAGATTCTGTATGGAGGAATGGACTAAGATCCCTCCCAACGTGTTCTCCAATCTCATAAAACATTTTAGCAAAAAGGATCAGTGTCATCCTCGCAAGGGGACGTGCTAGAGTATTGACAACAGGGGTGCCCCCATACCAATAATTTCAACCCCTATCTTTTTCATTTCCTCCCCAGAAAGTCAACAAAATGACTTTCTCTGAGCAATTGTATTAGTATAAAATGTAATTTCCCAATTTTTTTGAGCATACAATATAGCTCAGTATTTCTATTATTTTGCATCTTTATCGAGGGTGCCAATGATTATGGACCTGACTGTATATATGCAGGTGTATTATATAAACGTATATAAATATATGGTACGGATCACACCTGCAATCACAACCTCCAAAGGTATGTGGATCACCTATACTACAGTACCATTATGCTTAGGCATTATTTTTCTGCAGTGATCATATAAGGAGAAAGTTGCCTTATGCCGCCCCATATTTCTGTGACCTCAAGGAACCCTACCTTCCCCTCAGAACCAATTGGAGAGCTTGGTGATGTCCCCACCCCTGGAAGCGGGTTCTCTCCAGTCCAGACAGCCTCTAGCCAGATATGAAAGAGCAGTGTAAAGCAGTGAACTCGCAGCTCTGAACTGGCTGCAACATAGAAACTGTGCCACGCGCACACACACACACACACGCACTTGAATAAACACACATGCACGAGTAAGATACAGCATAGAGGCGAGGGTGTATGACGAGAGGAGGTTGTGGGAAACTGTGCCACGTCCCACGCACACCTAAACTGGTAGGTATTGCCCCCCCCCCCCCCCCCCCCCCCCCCCCCGGTGAACACTCAAGTTCCTCCTGAAGAACAGTTATTTTCTATTCAATTATAGAACGTTTGAAGATGTTATTCCGGGACCTTCTGCCAACTATCGGCACTGGAGAAATTAGGTCATCGAGTTCACAGAATCGTATGCAGTTGACAGAATGTCCCTAACTAAAAGGTTACTATGCATGTGTGCAGTTCAGTGAACCCTGGCATATAGGTTACCATGCATGCGTGTGGGGAGTCCCAGGAATGTACCCGCCTATTTCAGAACCATCTCTGCTCAGCTTAGGCAAGTCTTGTTATCTAGAGGGGGGAGGGGGGTAATATTGTGACATGGATGGATAGACAAACTTGTTCCACAGCGTGGTTAGTGTTTGAGAGAGAGAGAGAGAGAGAGCTAGCTCTTGTGGAAACAGCAAACAGTGAGTGGACATTTAATATATATATTTATTTATTTATTTTCCAGCTCCTGCCCAAGTTGGGTGGGAGTAGAAGACTCTTATTTCAGAGTTACTACACTTCCCTAAAAATGACACTTCCTACAAAGGGAAAAAGAGAATTTCCCTTTTCAAAATTCCAGTCAAGGTTTACAGAATACCATCACTGCACAGCAAAGTTTTAATAAGTAACAGATTAAATCAATATTTTAAACTTCTTTTTTTTAAATGGCCTACATGTTGATTGGTTAAAGGGGTATGCCCTCTTGTGGTGCTTTCATGTCAGCACATAATGTATCTTCAAAATTAAAGGGTACATTTCTATCAACGCATAATAAACAAAATGGTGTAGATTTTTATTAATGTATAAACAATTAAGTTACATAATTGTCACATCCATTTTTAACACTTTTGGCACAGGCAAGGCTCCTGCCAAATGTGCTACTTTTGCTTGACATAAACACTGAGTGAACAAAACATTTTCTATGACAGACTGACCAGGTGAAAGCTATGATCCCTTATTGATGTCACTTGTTAAGTCCACTTCAATCATTGTAGATGAAGGGGAGAAGAGACAGGTTAAAGAAAGATTTTTTAAGTTTTGAGACAATTGGGCAAGACAAAAGACTTAAGTGCCTTTGAACAGGGTATGGTAGTAGGTGCCAGGTGTACCGGTTTGAATCTGTCAAGAACTGCAACCCTGCTGGGGGGGGTTTTACGCCCAACAGTTGCCGGTGTGTATCAACAATGGTCCACCCCACTTGACACAACTGTGGGAAGTATTGGAGTCAACATGGGCCAGCATCCCTGTGGAACGCTTTCGGCATCTTGTGGAGTCCATGCCCGCACAAATTGAGTCTGTTCTGAGGGCAAAAGGGGGTGCAACTCAATACTAAGTGTTCCTAATGTTTTGTACACTGAGTGTACATGCATTTCTTTAACAAAAAAAGGGAATTTCACTACCCTTAAGACATTGCACCTGGGTTTAATGTTGTGCATTCAAAAATCACAATATAATGCTAAAAAATAAATTAGGAAAACTGTATATAAGAATTGTACAAATAATGGAACTTGTATGCATTTATAAAACACCAACACAAACCGACACCAATGAGCTCAGTCAGACTAACACGATCGCTGTAGCAATTGGCACCATTAACAACACCTAAGTTGGCCGGCTTCTCTCTGGTCTGTTGACTTCGGTCTGCTCTAGTGAGAGACTCTACCACGAGGTCAGGCATAGAGAGAGAGAGAGAGACACTGCTCCTGTCGTAGATCAGTCACACTGCTAGCTACAGGATCCTTACCTTGTGCGAGGGCTCGCAGTTCAACTTGTATGTTGTATACTTGTATAGTATAGTTACTTTGCTAAAGTAAAGAAAAACCTTTTAAGACTGTTCTCACAATACACTGAATAAGAGTGAAATGTGATATAAAAGACAATGGGTTCCCCCTCCGGTCATTTCTGTCGGCCGACCCCCGGGGACTAAGTGTACAGAGAGGTGAGTCCAGACCCTGGAATGTTCAGTGGATGCACAGATGGACAGCCAAGGACAATGTTCATGAGTCAAATTTTTTTTTTTAAACGTCAGCATCCGTACACAGACAAAGCCACACACAAACACTTTGAAAACAGATCTGGGGTCACTTGATGTGAGCAGACCAAGTCTCTGGAGCCTCAGCCGGCGTCACCACCGCATGCATATCCAGTCATTCCCAGTGACTACGGACAGACAGACCCAGTACAAAATGGCGAAATAGAAATATACAGTCAGAAATGAAGGCACTTGTGAATAGCAGAGATCTTCCTCTCTGTCAGCAGTGGCACTTACAACCAGGAACCCATTACACTTTTCACACTACGGAGCCAAACCAATCCAATCTGTGCTGGCTACATTAGTTTCTGGAACCGTGCTGGAAAAGAACAGCGTGAAAAGACAACATCCCAAGTCAGCCCAGTGCGGTTTGAGTTGGCCCGACAGTGTGAATCAGGCACTAATATGGTTGAACTAGAGCTCATCCTTATACGTTGCCTGCAGCATGTCGGATTGAGGTGCCCCCTTCAGGGTTTTGTGGGAACCCCTCCAGTCTGTTCGCACGTTGTCGTCGTCCCACAGCGTGGAGGTCTCCGTGTCGCTCACCCACTCGGGGTCCCCAGCGTAGTGGGCTGGTTGCACCAGTAGGGGGCGTGTAGAGAACGCCTGCAGGTTACGGTTAGGGAAGTGAGACTTGTAGTCCTCACTGTGGAACAGAAGAGTGAGATTAGATATCAGGTCAGATGGCAATATTAACATATTAAAACCTCTAATTGAGAGAGTTACCAGCGGTCACAGGCTATAGACAATGATGACACGTAGAGAAATGTAAAATCCCACTAGAAAACTAGCAGTTACGTGGTTGAGAGTACTGTCCAGATTACAAGATCATGGGGCATACTTTGTTTAGTATAGAAGCCTATCGTCGGCCACAATTCACTGCTACTCTAAACAAAACTATAATCTTAATCAGGATAAGAGTTTTGAATGTGACCTCTAAAAATGACAAAAGAACATTCCGAGAGATTAATACAAGCATGTGAGAACACGCTCAACATTTTGTGGAAACAAGGTTATTATAACACAAGTACCGGGGATATATCAGGCTTCTGTAGGAATGACAACTTTCTTTGGAAGAAATGAGTCAGTGTGTCAGAATGCCCAGATTCAAATCCATGTGGTTCTAGTTAATTATTTTCAGGACAAGTCAAGCTTATCAAATCAGAAGAACCACTGAGGGGAAAAAGGAGAATGGGAAGAGGGGAAAGGTGGAGCAGGGAATAGGGATTTATGGCAGCTGGCCAGGTTTCCACGCATGATGGAACACTAAGGCATTCTTAAAAGGACACCGAAGCATTCCAACAGCCTTCTCCCAAGGCTCAGAACAAAGTCTCTTGGCTTTATTAACTTGGTCTAGCAGCCAGAGAGCCAGAGAGAGAGAGACAGAGAGAGAGAGAGAGAGAGAGAGAGAGAGCCAGAGAGAGAGAGAGAGAGAGAGAGACAGAGAGAGAGAGAGAGAGCCAGAGAGAGAGCCAGAGAGAGAGCCAGAGAGAGAGCCAGAGAGAGAGAGAGAGCCAGAGAGAGAGAGCCAGAGAGAGAGAGAGAGCCAGAGAGAGAGCCAGAAAGCCAGAGAGACAGAGAGAGAGAGAGAGAGAGCCAGAAAGCCAGAGAGCCAGAGAGAGAGAGAGAGAGAGAGAGAGAGAGAGAGAGAGAGACAGAGAGAGAGAGAGCCAGAAAGCCAGAGAGCCAGAGAGAGAGAGAGCCAGAAAGCCAGAGAGCCAGAGAGAGAGAGAGAGAGAGAGAGAGAAAGAGAGAGAGAGCGTTGACCACAAGAAACTGGAATGTTACGACAAGCCAAGTCAGTCTGCAGAAAGCCTGGAGACATTGAACTTAAATGAGAATGCGCTACATGTGTGAATTGGCCTATATGGAGAGGGCTAAACTGAAATGTTTCTTCAGAAGAAGTGTGAAAATCATATGCATAAGCATGGCAGCAATTGAAAAGGAACCGTTTGGAGATTATTGGAAAACTAAACCAAAGCTGAGGACAAAACAGTTGACCTGACAAGACTGAAGCCAAACATTACACTATTGGGCTTGACTGTACTTTTCACCGCATACATTCAGTGACATGATAAGAATATTCCCGGAAAAGGTGGGGTAGGCGCAACATAAAACAAAGAAATTACAAGGGTTTGAGTGAGAGGACTAACTGGCGTCTCCAAGTGGCCACACACACACACACCTCTCCAAAGTGTGCACAGTTCCTACGTAATTTCAGCGAGCTTTAATGATTGAAAGAAGAGTATTTTAACTATTGAGGAACTAGAGAAAGCACACTTGCTGTTGTTGTTTACGCAATCCAAAAACGGCCCATTATAAATCGCAATCTGGGTCAGGTGGGCATCCTTTGAAAGCTCGTTCTATTTCCTAACATGACTAGCTAACTTATAAAATATGATCTTACAGTGTTAGGCATTCACAGGGAAAAATCAGTAAAGCACATCGTACTTTTGGTGCGCATAGAAAGGAGTCATGAAATGTAATAAATTGTGGCACATTAACAGCATTTATAACGCCTCCTGAGTGGCGCAGCGGTCTAAGTCGCTGCATCGCAGTGCTTGAGGCGTCACTACTTACTTGGCTCATCGCACTCTAGCGACTCCTTGTGGCGGAACGGGCGCTTGCGGGGTGACTGCGGTCGTCAGTTGAATTGTGTTTCCTCCGACACATTGGTGCGGCTGGCTTCCAGGTTAAGCGGAATGGTGTTAAACGAAGCGCCTCTATCCAGCAAATTTGGGTAGTTGCAGCGACGAGACAAGATCGCATAGGATATCACGAAATTGGGGATAAAAAGAGGTCATGAAGTTGAATAAATTGTGGCAATATGGAAGAAAATGAAATGTATTGTACAAGAAATCAATATCACTCCCTAAAAACACAACCTTATTGAACAATCCTTGGATAGATATTCAGAATTCACCCAGGTCTTTGAACCCAGGTCTTCCGCAATCCACAAGACTGTTATCCCTTTGAGCTAAAGTCGGGCGATTATTTTGGGTGTACTTAACACAATTCTTCAGGTTTCAGTTCCACTTACTTGGTGTTTTTTGGTCTCATTGACTGAAGGAGGACTTGCGAACGGCTAAAGAAATGAAGAAATAAAGAAATGTCAAATTAATACTTACTTGATGTGTTTATCGTACATGATGGGCAGGAACTCGTCGACGGGCAGCATCTTGGAGAGGGGTTCGGCGTTGAGCAGCTTCTGGGCCCCCTGGAGAGAGATGGCGTAGGACAGGGTCCAGTAGGAATAGTCTGCTACCACCAGGTTCCTCACGTTCTCCACCACCTCCTCCTCGTCACCCGGCGTCACCTGCTTACGGCCCAGGTAACTACGGACAGAGGACGGAGAGAGAGGCAGGTCAGGCAGAGGATGACGTATTGCTAGTGTAGTAACTGCTGTGGAACGGGACTATTCTTTATTCCACTTGCGTAATAATAAAATAAACAATCGACTTAATATGCAATTATTACATTAGATGTAACAATTAACGCCCCCCCCTCTCAACCGAGTTTAGCTCATCGTACGAAATGACTCCAGGGCAGCTCGGCCCTTTCCTCTCCGTCTCCATGACAACGCGGGTGGGCGGCTGTCGCCTGAGTGACTGTGACACTGACTCACATGATGTCCCAGTCCAGTTCCACCATCTCCACCTCCTCCATCAGACGGAGCACGCGTCGCTTGAAGTTGGCCTGGAAACGCACGTCGTCCTCGAAGATCAGAGCCTTATCCATCTGCTGGTCTACCATCTGAGAGGGAGGGAGGGGGGAGATGGAGGGGTGAAGAGATGGAAGGGTGAGAAGAGAGGGGGAGAAAGAAAGGGGGAGCAAGGGAAAGACAGTAGGGGGAGATGAGAGCAGAGAGGGACAGAGATGGATGAGAATGGGTGATAACTAATAGTTAAGAAAAGCTCTAATGACAGACCAGAGAAGCATTTCTGCTTCACTGAACAAGTCAATTAAGCTGCTGCTAACATAACCCCCAGGTCTGTTGTGTGTGTGTGTGTGTGTGTGTTCCTCCGGGATCTTGTTTCCCATGAGTATAGCAGTCGCTCTAATCACCTATTCTGAAGCTCTACTGTAGCCAGATATTTTAATGTTCAAAATACATATTTTTGTTAGAGTTTGTGTCATTGACAACCACTCAGAGGGGTTATAGGATTGGTGAGATCAGTTAGAAAGTTGCATAAACACACAGGTTAATAAAACATTTTAAAATTTAACGCCATGGAATTTAAGTTGGAAGAATTTGTGGAAAACCTTACTTGGGAGTTGGTAGATACATTTCCGAAGGCGAATCTGCTCATCAATGCAAACAAAGAATAATGACATCAAAGTGGCACATGCAGATTCAAAAAGCTAGTAGTCAGAGTTAAATCATTACAGCTTTGGTGGAGGAGGAAATCCTGGAGAGGGAGGATGATGAAAAGGGTTTCTACGGGTGGTAGAGGACACCCTGTAGACGTGCAACTGAGAGAGGTGGAACTCAAGGCAAAACGGGAGCAACAGAAATTGGAACTTTAGCACAAGGAAAGGAAGAGAGAACGCGCACCCAGACTAGAGCAAGAACGTGAACATGCGATTCGACAAAAAGAGATGGAAGTACTCAGAATCAAGACAGGCCCATCCTGTACCGTCAGAGTTTGATTTGGGTCAGAACAGGCGGCTTGTACCGCCTTCCAACGAAAAGGAGGTGGACGTATATTTTCCTCTATTTGAGAGGACTTGACACGTCCCTAAAATGGCTTGAGATATTTGGTCACTGCTCCTCCCAAAGTGTTCTTGTGGGAAATGCTGGAGAAAAAAAAAGTGTACGCCGCTTCCTCTCTTGACCAGAGTTCAGATTACAAGCTTCTATCCTCCGGGCTTACAAGTTGTTCCTAGAGGCATAGAGACGACAGTTCCGTAAATAACAAAAAAGACAGAATCACAAAGCCGTGTTGAATTTCGCAAGGCAACAAGCATGTCTTTTTGACCAGTGGTGTGGTTCTCAAGAGGTCAAGGATTTAAAAGACACTCCTACTACTCAAACAGTTCAAGAAATTGCCTTTTCCCGAAAGGGTTGCTACCTACATTTATGAGCACAAGGACCTCACTCCTGAGAAAACTGCAGTGTTGACACATAAAACTACCTTCAAAATCAAATCGTATTTGTCACAGGCGCCGAATACAATAGGTGTAGAGCTTACAGTGAAATGCTTTCTTACAAGCCCTTAACCAACAATGCAGCTAAGAAAAATACCTACAAAAATAACAAAAAATTAAGAGCAGCAGTAAAATAACAATAGCCTATACAGTCTATACACAGGGGGTACCGGTACAGAGTCAATGTGCGGGAACACTGGTTAATCGGGGTAATATATACATGTAGGTAGAGTTATTAAAGTGACTTATGCACAGATAATAACAGAGAGTAGCGGCAGAATAAAAGACTATTTGCAATGCAAATAGTCCTGGTAGCCATTTGATTAGATGTTCAGTAGCCTTATGGCTTGGGGGTAGAAGCTGTTTAGAAGCCACTTAGACTTGGTGCTCTGGTACCTCTTGCCGTGCAGTAGCAGAGAGAACAGTCTATGACTAGGGTGGCTGGAGTCTTTGACAAACAAAGCACCCGGCAGTTACCCCAACCCAAAAGCAATCCAGAGACGTCACCTCATACTGTGAGGTTTCAATCTTTTTCCCCTAGTGACCAAAGACAAGGATCAGCAGAAAACGGATTCTTCATATGCGGCAGTTTGTCATTACTGCCGTGAGAAAGGACACGTGGTCTCTCAGTGTCCTAAGTTAAACAGAAAGATGAGAGAGGGGGAAAGCAGCTTCTGCTTGTGAGAGCACACCCGTGAATATCTGGTTGGGATATCTCAGATGTGTATGAACCCATTGTTTCAGACGGGTTCGTGTCTCTGCAGAGTGGCGATGCTGTTAAGCAGCATGTGAGGATACCGCGAGACACTGGGGCAGCCCAATCCTTAATATTGGAGGGTGTTTCGCCTTTGTCTGAAACTTCAGCAACTTGTTAGTTTAAGGTGTGGAGATGGGGTGCATGGAAGTTCCTTTGTATAATGTGGAACTCAAGTGAGATCTAGCCTACCGGTGAAGTAGGTCTCGTTCATTTTGGGCAACGATTTGGCTTGAGGGAAATTTGTGCTTAATCTTGTCGTTTGTAAGGAACCCAAAGAAGAGGAACCTGATGGGTTATCAGAAAAGTACCCTAGAGTGTTCGTAGTGCGTTTTGTGGGTACTATTTAATGAAGCTACCAGTTGAGGACTTGTGAGGCATCTGTTTCTCAAACTAGACACTCTAATGTACTTGTCCACTTGCTCAGTTGTGCACCGGGGCCTCTCACACCTCTTTTTATTCTGGTTAGAGCCAGTTTGCGCTGTTCTGTGAAGGGTGTAGTACACAGCGTTGTACGAGATCTTCAGTTTCTTGGCAATTTCTCACATGGAATAGCCTTCATTTCTCAGAACAAGAATAGACTGATGAGTTTCAGAAGAAAGTTCTTTGTTTCTGGCCATTTTGAGCATGTAATCAAACCCACAAATGCTGATGATCCAGATACTCAACTTGTCTAAAGAAGGCCAGTTCTATTGCTTCTTTAAAATCAGAACAAAAATGTTCCAGCTGTGCTAACATAATTGCAAAAGGGTTTTCTAATGATCAATTAGCCTTTTAAAATTATAAACTTGGATTAGCTAACACAATGTGCCATTGGAACACAGGTGTGATGGTTGCTGATAATGGGCCTCTGTATACCTATGTAGATATTCCATTAAAAAAATCTGCCATTTCCAGCTAAAATAGTCATTTACAACATTAACAATGTCTACACTGTATTTCTGATCAATTTCATGTTATTTTAATGGACAAAAAATGTGCTTTTCTTTCAAAAACAAGGACATTTCTAAGTGACCCCAAACTTTTGAACGGTAGTGTGTATATGTATATAAATAAGTGGCTGTTGTGTCTTGTATGAGAGACCAACAATTAACATTTAGGTAGCAACGCATTTAAGTTAACCATTTTGTGAAATGTAATATTTTCTGTTGGTTGTGAGCAAACTCATCCAACAGAAATATGTGGGAAGGTATTACAGGCTTTGTCGTGTCCATTTATATTTCGAGGTTGGACATTAACACTGATTGGTGTCACCTTGTCAGTCAGTATGTGTTACACCTGTGCTGGCTTGTCATCTCGTTAGCCAGGTGATATTTAAGAGCGGCTGCTCCAGTTGGCATGAGAGATGTTGGAAGAGCGGCACCTTTTTTTTGATATATAACTTTGCGGCTTTAAGTTGATAAACAAAGCCTTTCTGTCTTCGTTTAGTTTGCGTCACTTAACTCCATATTATAAGTTGGAGTGGGTTTTTATTTCGGTTTGCCTGGTCTGGGGCGAATTTTGTGGGCACACATGGTGGGTGTCTTTTAGGCCTCACTTTCAGTTACATTTAGTACATTGTCATTTAGTCATAAATTGTCATTCTTGTTGCTAGTCAACATTCAGTGGACACCCCCATGAGTGTCTTTGAGAAGCCCTCCTTGAATCCCACCTGTTTTGTTTTGGTTGTTGTTAGTGACTGTTTGTTAGTTCCCTGTTCTGTTTGAGCAACAATTCTTGGTTTCTTGTTGTGGATGTATATTTGTGTCTGATCCTCACCTCCTTCCAGATGTAATAGTGGCTGAGGAAGCATCCCACCTCTCCTTTGGTCAGGGTACGGCGAGAGAACGGGTCATAGTAACCAGGTAGTATGTCCACTCCAAGGATCTTTATATCACTGCTGTTCAGCGCTCTGTAAGACACACGCATACAGTGTCCGTCTTTCTCTTGTAAGTACATGTCCCTCAGTGCTATAGCTCTGCCAAGCTTTGCGTCCTCGCCCATCCTGGAAATCAGACTGAATTCAGCTCTGTTTAGAATGATTCAGCCTGGATTATCAGGCTAATTTCTCACCCTCCGTCTATGGCGTCCACCACTTTGACGTCGATCTCCAGCTCGTTGAGAGAGTACAGCATCCTGTCCCTACGGTCCTGACGCCGACGCAGGTTGATCAGGTACACCTACATTAATGGAGAGTCGGGGTCAGAGGTCAACTAAGACACAATGATCCATAGATTGAGTGAGCGAGTAGAACACCATTCGTCTACAGCAGTTTCCCCCCAAACCAGTTCTACTTATTTGCTCTATTCTAGTCCTTGAGAGGTTTGGGCGCCCCTGGGCTCTGTCACCTCATCAAAGCCCATGAGGTCTCTCCGTTTGGGGAAGAGGCTGACATATTTGGAGGGGGCCATGGAGGGTCCGTCAACTGGAAGGAGAACAGAGTTGTTGTTAATACCATAAAGGTATTACAGATCTCTCACTGTTAGTTATAGACCATAATAAACATACAGCATATAGCACCTAAACTCAAATCACTGTAGAATATGAAATAAAGTTTCTTACTCATGGCGTCTAGGATGAGGTGGCTGAAGTTGATGCTGTCGTCCTCTATGGTGTGGTGAGGCTTGGCTGGGACGTTCAGGTATCCATACCTCACCTTGTTGCACAGGTACATCTGCACCTCTGGAATCGCACAGTCAACTCGGTCATCAAAACAGCTAACGTCAACATGGGAGTACCAGCAACACGTGAATGGAACCATCTGGCCTCTTACTTTGAACTCGCCGACGTTTGCGATTATATGTTACTCGAGCGAGAGAAGGTGTGCGTGCTTTACTGTACATTCTGCACTGTAGGCCCCTACCTGAGACGCGACAGGAGAAGGCGAAGACGATGATGTCATCAAAGGGCCAGGAGTAGTCCTGGTGAGGGGGGTGGAAGGCCAGCTTCTTCATACCCGTCTTCCTCATGTCCAGCAGGAAGGTAGAGTGGACCATGGGCACCGGGTAGCAGCCCAGCCGATGGCGGTGTCTGGTGGGGAAATACTCAGCCGTACGCCGGTAGTAACCCTGAGTACAGACACACAGATCAATCTGTCATTCAAACAAAACCCAGTGTGCAATGTTATACACGTGTAATTTTCACACGGGCATGTGTAACCAGACACATACCCAAGTGCGCACACGCACTCGTACCTGTGGAGTGATGCCGCACCAGTAGTTAGAGTAAGCTCCCTGGGAGTCCAACATGGGGGCGACCACAGACTTGTTCTCTGCTATCAGGAGGTTGAGGGTCTCTGGGTTGGTCAAGATGTTGTCTGTGTCTGCATACTGAAGGAGTATGAGAGAGAAGTATGAGAGAGAGAGTGTGTTTTTTGTGAGTATTCAGGTTTGAGTAAAGAGTCCGAGATGATCTCAAAAGAGAGCCAGGGTTATTGAAAACCAATGGAGGAGATTTGCAATTTTAGTTTACTTCCCGAATTGAAATAGAATTTATCCCAACAACCCTTGATTTCAACTTCTAGGCAGTGGATAAGCTAATGCGATAAACCTAGAACTTCTAGTCAGTGGACAGAGTAGACATTTGGGACTGTACCAGTATGTAGTCAGCCCAGCGTTGCTTGGCGAAGTTGAGAGCAGCCTGTTTGAGTTTCATCAGGTATTCATATCTGCCGTTGCTCCAGTATTTAGGCCCCATCTCTCCTGGGTAGGACCTGCACAGGCCAAACAAGACACACACAATCAATCACATGCGCACACGTGCTACAGTATCAAAACAAATTTGCACCGAATACAACTTTACATTGAAATGCTTACTTACAAGCCAATGAGTCAATTTGCAGGTGCACAGGTTGGTCGAGGTAATTGAGGTAATATGTACATGTAGGTAGAAGTAAAGTGACAATTCATAGATAATAAACAGAGTAGCAGCAGAGTAAAAATTAGGGTGGGGGGGGCACCCACTACCCCCGCCTGCATGGCTTTGAGGTACCAACTACATGACCAAAAGTATGTGCTCGTCGAACATCTCATTCCAAAATAATGGGCATTAGTATGGAGTTGGTTCCCCTCTTTGCGGCTATAACAGCCTCCACTCTTCTGGGAAGGCTTTCCACTAGATGTTGGGGGGAAAAAACTGCGGAAACGTGCTTCCATTCAGCCACAAGCGTATTAGTGATGCCGGGCACTGATGTTGGGCTGTTAGGCCTGGCTCGCAGTCGGTGTTCCAATTCCTCCCAAAGGTGTTTGATGGGGTTGAGGTCAGGGCTCTGTGCAGGCCAGTCAAGTTCTTCCACACTGATTTCGACAAACCATTTCTGTATGACCATTGAAGGGCCTTCATCCAACTGTTGCCACAAAGTTGGCAGCACAGAATCGTCTAGAATATCATTGTATGCCATAGCGTAAAGGTTCCCCTTCACTGGAACTAAGGGGCCTAGATCGAACCATGAAAAACAACACCAGCCCACTATTCCTCCACCAAACATTACAGTTGGCATAATGCATTGAACCAGGTAGCATACTCCTGACATCCGCTAAACCCAGATTCTTCCGTCGGACTGCCAGATGGTGAAGCGTGATTCATCACTCCAGAGAATGTGTTTCCACTGCTCCAGAGTCCAAGGCGGTGAGCTTTACACCACTTCAGCCAACACTTGGCATTGTGCATTGTAATGTTTTTTTTACCCCCTTTTTCTCCCAATTTCAATTACGATCTTGTCTCATCGCTGCAATTCGGAGTCTTGCATCCTCCGAAACATGACCCACCAAACTGAGCTCCTTAACACCCGCCCGCTTAACCCGGAAGCCAGCTGCACCAATGTGTCGGAGGAAATGCTGTTCAACTGACGATCGCAGTCAGCCTGCAAGCGGCCGGCATGCCACGAGGAGTCGCTAGAGCGCAATGAGCCAAATAAAGCCACCATCCCCGGCAAAACCCTCCCCTAACCCAGACGACGCTGGACCAATTGTGCGCCGCCCTATGGGACTCCCGGTCACGGCCGGTTGTGACACAGCCTGGGATTGAACCCGGGTCTGTAGTGACGCCTCAAGCGATGCAGTGACTTAGACCGCAGCGCCACTCGGGAGGCCTTGCGCATTGTGATCTTAGGCTTGTGTGTGGCTGCTTGGCAATGAAAACCCAACCCGACGAACCGTTCTTGTGCTGACATTGCTTCCAGAGGCAGTTTGGAACTCGGTAGTGAATGTTACAACCGAGGAAATAATTTTTACACACTACATGCTTCAGCACCTGTCGGTCCGTTCTGTGAGCTTGTGTGTCCTATCACTTTGCGGCTGAGCCGTTGTTCCTAGACATTTCCACTTCCCAATAAGCACTTACAGTTGACCCGGGCAGCTCTAGCAGGGCAGAAATTTGACGAACTGACTTGTTGGAAAGGTGGCAATCTATGACGGTGCCACCTTAAAGTCACCGAGCTCTTCAGTAAGGCTATTCTACTGCCAATGCTTGTCTATGGAGATTGCATGGCTGTGTGCTCGAGGTTATACACCTGTCAGCAACCGGTGTGGCTGAAATGGCCAAATCTACTAATTTGAAGGGGTGTCCACATACTGTTGTGTGTGTGTGTGTGTGTGTGTATAGTGTACTTAGAGAGATACAATTAGAAGTCCACTGAGGTCAGGTAGCACTGTGTATCAGTATACTCTGTAACCACCTAACATTGTTTTTGAAGCTCTCTTTTCTCTTCATCCTTTTTTAAAGTTACATTCCTTAAACAGCATGTTTTAAATATTACTCTGTGTGTGCTAGTAAGGCTTTACAACAAAGCAGGGGCTGATGTTGACCAGATGTTTTTAAGCCCTTGGCCTTAGGTTCTGGGAGGTGCACAACTATCAACAACATGCACTTTTTGGGTGACAATGTTGAACTCATGATAATGCTGAACAGAACTCATGAAAGATGGACGCTCTATAGGTCTCCAATCTCACAGACTTTCGGGGAAAATACAAGATAATGCTGAACAGAAACAGAACTTACGTAGGATGCTCCATGGGCCTCCACTCCACATAGTGATAGAACTTCTGCATGACGGTCAGCCATTCTTTCAGAACAGCTGTAGTGTTGTCAGCGTTGTGATCTGTTGCTGCCCTGCAGACATGGGAATAAAGACACTGTCTGGCACTTATACAGTGTATACCGTGACCACTTGGTTTGCATACAAGCACCACACAACTAGGAATCAAAGACACTGCAAATCGGATAAACCGATGTGGTAACATTACACATGCAATCGAGAAAAGCCACGCACATCGTTTGCCCTAATGAGGAGTTGATCATGAATATGCAGAAAGATTTCCGTATGAAAAACATAATATGCACAAGAGGAAATCCCTTTAGGGCTACAGTGGAATCACATGGAAATGTCATCTGTGCAAAGCATACAGTAACATGCAGACAGTAGTGTAAAGTATAGGCTGTTATAAATCATATAATTGCGTAATGCAGTGTAACAGTCGGCCTAGCCTACAATTTAACTTTCATAAACTCTGCATTAGAGACTAACTTGGAAAACAAAGTTGGAGTAGCCTACAGCAGCAGAAGCACTCATTATTGTATAAGTCGGGTAACGATCGAGGGTTCTAAAGGGATTGTGGGGACTGGGGAGAAGAGGGGTGGTATTTTTTTTATCTAAACTAAATGCGATTGACCTTTGATCGCCGGCGAGTTTGATACATTCGAACAAATAGCGTCCAGGGAAACAGCGCTGGCGGGATGGCTGCCACTTACCATACAGAGATGCGGTTTTTGGGATAGTTCTGCCTCTCCAACGCCCCGAGGTAGTATGGCAAAGAGTGCGCCGCGTTCCGAGCAATGATCGCAATAATAATCGTTGGCGGCTGAATTTTCGATTCTTCTTGATATTTTTCCTCCGAAAAATAACATTCTGTTCTAGAAACGAAGGCCACTAAAACTAAAACCCAAAGAAACATGGTGGAGTTCACAGCCCAGTCGGCTGCTCCAGCTCCCAGTCCGCGTCAGCACTAAGTTTTAAAAAATGTCTTTCTCCTAAATGTTTAACCCTCCCCTTAAAATGCAGCAGATGAGGCTCTTTCCGTGCCCAAATCCGACGTGTGTCGGCGAAAGGTTTTAAATTACATCTTCTACAGCTTCCGCACCAAAATCTGTCAGAAATGTTGGCGAGGAACTACACACGTAGTGCAACTAGCTAGTAATTTAACTAGTGGCATAGTGGTAGTTGCATTTAATTCTCATCTAAGTAGGGTTTTTAGTAGTTCATATTTTTGTTTCTATGTACAAGTGTAACGTTAGCAAACTACTGGAAATACACACTACTTTTTTTTTGTTGCAAAAATAAAATATGGGTGAACTAGGCTAGATAAAAGGTCCTGTTAACCTGTTTTCAGACAACAACAACTCCCAGCTCAGAGTAGGTTTTAGGGTGATGTTAAGACACTGCTCAGACAAACTCGGAATCAGGAGTAAAATCAACTCATAAAAGTTTCTCAGCTGGTAATCGTAACGGTTTGAGGTAAGGCAAAGGAAAGATAGTGATGACACTCAATAACATTGGTTATTCCCCACTATTTGTAACAATCGCGATGAGGCATCGCCACCTGTGAACTCTAAGCACTCCCATGGTGAATGTCATTGTAGCCTACATCAAATGTTGCAATGGTAAAACGTTTGATAGCTACACATTTCGCCTGACACGATAACTTTGCCTACTCTTATTTGGCATGCAAAACCTTATTTAACCAATTCTGACCATTTATTTGAATGACAGTATCATGTTGAGATTTTTATAATATGTATTATCTTTTTATGGTGTTTTCTGCAATGACCCTACTCATCATTGTTTTACAGCCTGTGTTCGTAATGGCTTCACAGTGAAACAACCTGTCCTGATATGTCATAGACACTTGCTAAAAAACTTTAATGAGCAAGCCTTCCTTCACGAACTGGCCTCTGTATATTGGTATAGAATCAGCTTGATCCCCTCTGTCGAAGGTGCTTGGACCTTTCAGTGGTATTGTTAACAAACACACCCCCTTAAAGAAAATGAGAATTAAAAACAGGTTCAGCCCCTGGTTTGACCGTGATCTTGTAGAGTTACTCCACCTCAAGAGTTGCATTTGGCGAAAGGCTCGGCACAAGCATACTCAGGCTGACTGGCTGCGGTTCAGGTGAATGAGAAATAAGTGCACTCAGGCTATCCGGGAGGCCAAAGTTAGTTACTTTAAGGATCGGTTCTCTCTCTGTGGGTCTAATCCCAAGACGTTCTGGAAAATTATTAAAGACCTGGAGAATAAACCCTCCTCCTCACAGCTGCCCATGTCCCTTAATGTTGATGATGTGGTTGTTGCTGACAAGAAGCACATGGCTGAGCTTTTAAATCACTACTTCATTAAGTCAGGATTCCTATTTGACTCAGCCATGCCTCCCTGCCCATCCAACATTTTCTCATCTCCCAACCCTTCTAATGCGACTATCCCCGATGCTTCTCCCTCTTTTTCCCCTGCCCCACTACAAAGTTTCTCCTTGCAGGCATCCACTGAGTCTGAGGTGCTAAAGGAACTCCTTAAACTTGACCCCCAAAAAACACCTGGGTCAGATGGTTTAGATCCTTTCATCTTTAAGGTTGCTGCCCCTATCATCACCAAGCCTATCTCTGACCTTTTTAACCTGTCTCTCCTCTCTGGGGAGGTTCCCATTGCTTGGAAGACAGCCACAGTTTAAATAAAGTGTCCTTTATTTAAAGGGGGAGATCAAGCTGATCCTAAATGTTATAGGCCTATTTCTATGTTGCCTTGTTTATCAAAAGTGTTGGAAAAACTTGTCAAATAATCAACTGACTGGCTTTCTTGATGTCTATAGTATTCTCTCGGATATGCAATCTGGTTTCCGCTCAGGTTATGGATGTGTCACTGCTATCTTAAAGGTCCTCAATGATGTCACTATTGCCCTTGATTTTAAGCAATATTGTGCGGCTATTTTTATTGACTTGGCCAAAGCCTTTGACGGTAGACCATTCCATTCTTGTGGGCCGGTTAAGGAGTATTGGTGTCTCTGAGGGGTCTTTGGCCTGGTTTGCTAACTATCTCTCTCAAAGAGTGCAGTGTTTTAAGTCAGAAAATCTGCTATCTCAGCCACTGCCTGTCACCAAGGGAGTACCCAAAGGCTCAATCCTAGGCCCAACACTCTTCTCAATTTACATCAACAACATAGCTCAGGCAGTAGGAAGCTCTCTCATCCATTTATATGCAGATGATACAGTCTTATACTCAGCTGGCCCCTCACAGGATTTTGTGTTAAATGCTCTATAACAAAGCCTTAGTGTCCAACAAGGTAGATCCTTAATCTTGTTCTGAACATCTACAAAACAAAGGTCATGTGGTTTGGTAAGAAGAATGCCCCTCTTCCCAGAGGTGTTATTATTACCTCTGAGGGTTTAGAGCTTGAGGTAGTCACCTCATACAAGTACTTGGGAGTATGGCTAGATGGTACAATGTCCTTCTCTCAGCACATGTCAAAGCTGCAGGCTAAAGTTAAATCTAGACTTGGTTCCCTCTATTGTAATCGCTCCTCTTTCACCCCAGCTGCCAAACTAACCCTGATTCAGATGGCCATCCTACCCATGCTAGATTACAGAGACATTATTTATAGATCAGCAGGTAAGGGTGCCCTTCGAGCGGCTAGATGTTACTTACCATTCAGCCATCAGATTTGCCACCAATACTCCTTATAGGACACATCACTGCACTCTATACTCCTCTGTAAATGGTCATCTCTGTATACCTGTCACAAGACCCACTGGTTGACGCTTATTCATAAAACCCTCTTAGGCCTCACTCACCCCTATCTGAGATATCTACTGCAGCCCTCATCCTCCACATACAACACCCATTCTGCCAGTCACATTCTGTTAAAGGTCCCCAAAACACACACATCCCTGGGTCGCTCTTTTCAGTTCGCTGCAGTTAGCGACTGGAGCAAGCTGCAACAAACACTCAAACTGGACAGTTTTATCTCAATCTCTTCATTCAAAGACTCAATCATGGACACACTTACTGACAGTTGTGGCTGCTTTATGTGATGTACTGTTGTCTCTACCTTCTTGACCTTTGTGCTGTTGTCTGTGCCCAATAATGTTTGTACCATGTTTTGTGCTGCTACTATGTTGTTGCTACCATGTTGTTGTTATGTTGTGTTGCTACCATGTTGTTATGTTGTGTTGCTACCATGCTGTGTTATGTGTTGCTGCCTTGCTATGTTGGTGTCTTAGGTCTCTCTTTATGTAGTGTTTCTTTGTCTCTCTTTGTCCTATGTTTATATTGTATTTATTTTTAATTTTGAAACCCAGGCCCTCGTCCCCGCAGTAGGCCTTTTGCCTTTTGGTTGGCCGTCATGGTAAATAATAATTTGTTCTTAACTGACTTGCCTAGTTAAATAAAGGTTTAAATAAAAAATAAATATCAAAACACTTCTCACTCCCATTCAACAACTCCAGCGCTTCGAACACACCGACTGTGTCTTGCGTTTTGGTACACCAGAAGTACATTAATTTCCAATGGAGCGCTGCGTGTGCCTTGCGGCATTGCTTTGCAGAGGCAGTTGCAGTGCGTTCTGTGTGGTGCAACGTATGCATCAAATTGTATGCGTAGACTTGACAGAAAGTAGCAAAATGTTAATGTTGAATTTTTGTTGCACACATATCCAGTAAAACAAAATGTGGGATTACATCAAAACAGTTTGACGGTAGAATTTCTTTACATTTTTTATTCATTTATTTGCCAAGTAGCATATTATTTATTTGATTGACATCTAAAAATTAATTGTGAGAGCCTATAATATAATTTCCTTCCAAAATGCATAGTTTTGGTGTGAAATGCAGTAAGAAATAGTCAAGGTGGTAGAGAGTAGGCACTTTAAACAATAAGACCAACATTGAGAAAGGTGGTCTTGATCGCGCTGTTGGGCCAGGCAGGACCAGACCCGCCGAAAGCGCAGTTCTGTGTGGGTCCAGAGATGGTAGAAGTCCCGAAAGCAGGCAGGGGAGTTCCACCGTCTCATTCAAGAGCTTTGACTGTATGTAGAGGAATTCCGAAGTTACTTTCATCTGGGCCGAAGCCAGTTCGATCACCTGCTCCAGATGGTTGGAGCCAGGATCGCCTGGATGGATACCAACTACCGGGAGTCCATCAGCCCAGTTTAACGCCTGGCGATTTGTCTCTGGTAAGCTACATTCTAGTACATTTTTAAAGCCTTTGATACCATAATTGATTGATATTTTATGTGCAACCTAGCTAGCTAAAGGGCTCTCTAGTTAATAACCCCTATGTGACATCAGATGTACTGTACTTTTACAGAATGTTCATTATGACTAACTTTTCCCAAAGTTAGTTTAAAATCCCTTTTTAATCAAATCAAATGTTATTTGTCACATGCGCCGAATACAACAGGTAGACCTTACAGTGAAATGCTTACTTACAAGCCCTTAACCAACAATGCCGCTTTAAGAAAATACAAAAAAAGAGAATAACAAATAATTAAAGAGCAGCAGTAAATAGATACAGGGGGTACCAGTACAGAGTCAATATGCGGGGGGGCTCCAGTATTGAGATAATATGTACATGTAGGTCCAGTACTTCACTGGGGCTAAGCTTTCTGCCATCCAGGACCTCTATACCAGGCGGTGTCAGTGATGCAACCCATCAGGATGCTCTCGATGGTGCAGCTGTAAAACCTTTTCAGGATCTGATCTCCCATAGCACTCACTTCCGTCATCATGAAGTGCTTTGAGAGACTAGTCAAGGACCATATCACCTCCCCCCTACCTGACACCCTAGACCCACTCCAATTTGCTTGCCGCCCCAATAGGTCCACAGACAACGCAATCACACTGCACACTGCCCTAACCCATCTGGACAAGAGGAATACCTATGTAAGAATGCTGTTCATCGACTACAGCTCAGCATTTAACACCATAGTACCCTCCAAACTCGTCAATAAGCTTGAGACCCTGGGTCTCGACCTCGCCCTGTGAAACTTGGTCCTGGAGTTCCTGACGAGCCGCCCCCAGGTGGTGAGGGTAGGTAACAACATTTCCACCACGGTGATCCTTAACACTGGGGCCCCACAAGGGTGCGTTCTCAGCCCTCTCCTGTACTCCCTGTTCACCCATGACTGCGTGGCCATGCACGCCTCCAACTCTATCATCAAGTTTGCAGAAAACACTACAGTGGTAGGCTTTATTACCAACAACGACGAGACGGCCTACAGGAGGAGGTTAGGGCCCTCGGAGTGTGGTGTCAGGAAAATAACCTCACAATCAATGTCAACAAAACAAAGGAGATAATCGTGGACTTCAGGAAACAGCAGAGGGCCCCCTATCCACATTGATGGGACAGTAGTGGAGAAGGTTTAAGTTCCTCGGCGTACACATCACGGACAAACTGAAATGGGCCACCCACACCCGCGCAGTAGCGCCTCTTCAGCCTCAGGAGGCTGAAGAAATTCGGCTTGTCACCAAAAACACTCACAAACTTTTACAGATGCACAATCGAGAGCATCCTGTAGGGCTGTATCACCGCCTGGTACGGCAACTGCTCCGCCCACAACCGTAAGGCTCTCCAGAGGGTAGTGAGGTCTGCACAACGCATCACCGGGGGCAAACTACCTGCTCTCCAGGACACCTACACCACACGATGTCACAGGAAGACCAAAACGATCATCAAGGACAACAACCACCCGAGCCACTGCCTGTTCACCCCGCTATCATCCAGAAGGCGAGGTCAGTACAGGTGCATCAAAGCTGGGACTGAGAGACTGAAAAACAGCTTTTAAGGCCATCAGACAGTTAAACAGCCATCACTAACATTGAGTGGCTGCTGCCAACATACTGACTCAAATCTCTAGCCACTTTAATAATGAAAAAATTATGTAATAAATGTATCACTAGCCACTTTAAACAATGCCACCTTATATAATGTTAACATACCTTACATTACTCCTCTCATATGTATATACTGTACTCGATACCATCTACTGCATCTTGCCTATGCCGTTCGGCCATCACTCATTCATATATTTTTATGTACATATTCTTATTAATTCCTTTACACTTGTGTGTATAAGGTAGTTGTTGTGAAATTGTTAGGTTAGATTACTTGTTAGATATTACTGCATGGTCGGAACTAGAAGCACAAGCATTTCGCTACACTCGCATTAACATCTGCTAACCATGTGTATGTGACAAATAACATGTGATTTGATTTAATCTCAGGGGGTCCTAGATCCAGAGGTGCTTCCTCCATTTCATCATCTTCCATGGCTGCAGCAGTGGTCATACTTGTGGATGATGTAGACGTTGTAGAGGGTCTCGCTGCACCGGTGGTGGTCGCAGTAGTAGATGACATAGAGGGTCTCGCTGCACCGGTGGTGGTCGCAGTAGTAGATGACATAGAGGGTCTCGCTGCATCGGTGGTGGTCGCAGTAGTAGATGACATAGAGGGTCTCGCTGCACCGGTGGTGGTCGCAGTAGTAGATGACATAGAGGGTCTCGCTGCACCGGTGGTGGTCGCAGTAGTAGATGACATAGAGGGTCTCGCTGCATCGGTGGTGGTCGCAGTAGTAGATGACATAGAGGGTCTCGCTGCATCGGTGGTGGTCGCAGTAGTAGATGACATAGAGGGTCTCGCTGCATCGGTGGTGGTCGCAGTAGTAGATGACATAGAGGGTCTCGCTGCACCGGTGGTGGTCGCAGTAGTAGATGACATGGAGGGTCTCGCTGCACCGGTGGTGGTCGCAGTAGTAGATGACATGGAGGGTCTCGCTGCACCGGTGGTGGTCGCAGTAGTAGATGACATAGAGGGTCTCGCTGCACCGGTGGAGGCGGTGGTCGCAGTAGTAGATGACATAGAGGGTCTCGCTGCATCGGTGGTGGTCGCAGTAGTAGATGACATAGAGGGTCTCGCTGCATCGGTGGTGGTCGCAGTAGTAGATGACATAGAGGGTCTCGCTGCACCGGTGGTGGTCGCAGTAGTAGATGACATAGAGGGTCTCGCTGCACCGGTGGTGGTCGCAGTAGTAGATGACATAGAGGGTCTCGCTGCATCGGTGGTGGTCGCAGTAGTAGATGACATAGAGGGTCTCGCTGCATCGGTGGTGGTCGCAGTAGTAGATGACATAGAGGGTCTCGCTGCACCGGTGGTGGTCGCAGTAGTAGATGACATAGAGGGTCTCGCTGCACCGGTGGTGGTCGCAGTAGTAGATGACATAGAGGGTCTCGCTGCATCGGTGGTGGTCGCAGTAGTAGATGACATAGAGGGTCTCGCTGCACCGGTGGTGGTCGCAGTAGTAGATGACATAGGGTCTCGCTGCACCGGTGGTGGTCGCAGTAGTAGATGACATAGAGGGTCTCGCTGCATCGGTGGTGGTCGCAGTAGTAGATGACATAGAGGGTCTCGCTGCACCGGTGGTGGTCGCAGTAGTAGATGACATAGAGGGTCTCGCTGCACCGGTGGTGGTCGCAGTAGTAGATGACATAGAGGGTCTCGCTGCACCGGTGGTGGTCGCAGTAGTAGATGACATAGAGGGTCTCGCTGCATCGGTGGTGGTCGCAGTAGTAGATGACATAGAGGGTCTCGCTGCACCGGTGGAGGCGGTGGTCGCACTAGTAGATGACATAGAGGGTATTGCTTGCACCGGTGGAGGCGGTGGTCGCACTAGTAGATGACATAGAGGGTATAGCTTGCACCGGTGGAGGCGGTGGTCGCACTAGTAGATGACATAGAGGGTATAGCTTGCACCGGTGGAGGCGGTGGTCGCACTAGTAGATGACAGAGGGTCTCGCTGCACCGGTGGTGGTCGCAGTAGTAGATGACATAGAGGGTCTCGCTGCACCGGTGGAGGCGGTGGTCGCACTAGTAGATGACATAGAGGGTATTGCTTGCACCGGTGGAGGCGGTGGTCGCACTAGTAGATGACATAGAGGGTATAGCTTGCACCGGTGGAGGCGGTGGTCGCACTAGTAGATGACATTGCTTGCACCGGTGGAGGCGGTGGTCGCACTAGTAGATGACATAGAGGGTCTTGATGCACCGGTGGCGCCCACACTTGTGGATGACGTAGTAGAGGGTCTGGCTGTAAAATTGCCACTCGCTGCCCTAGGCAAAATAAATGGATCCAGAAAAGAAAGAATGTAGCAGAAGCTCCTGTGCTGCTGGCCTGAAGCTGCTGACCCAGACCTCTTCTTCTCTTTCTCTTCCCTTCTCTCTCTCTCTGATACCTGTCCCTGAGTCATCTCCACTTCCTCCTACAGTCTTATTTTACACAGACATGAACATGATACGCCAAATCATTACCTAGCATAACTATACTTATTAGATAGCTATCATGGACATGTCACCTACTGTACACACACACACACACACGGTTATCTGACCAAGTTATCAGGGGTAGTAACTAGCATTATTTATATTACTATTTTTCTTACACACACACACACACACACACACACACACACACACACACACACACACACATATATATATATACATATATATATATACACACACACACACCTCATTGGCTAGGTTAGCAAGCTAGTTAGCTAGCTAGCTAACTAGCCACATCTAGCACAAGCTCACTACTAAACTGACCTGGCAATACAACTATCATGGACACTTGTCTCCAAGCAGCATTTTTTATGTTTAAGTCCCTGTAGCTGTCAGGCGTTGCCAATAAGACATGATTTTGAGGAGACTGCGAAAATGATTCTCTCCTCCATGTGTCCAACTGCACGCAACCGCCTGCAACACAGGTGTAGATACCTGCATTCAGTATAGTTGTGTAGCTGCGCAAAATGTTATGCAGCATTGATGTGACGACGCAGTCGGTGTGTTCGAAGCGTTAATCAATTATGCGCTCACAGCTACTATATAATCAACGCAACATTGACATTATCCCACCCCTGTCTGTGTGGTACATGCGTTTGTCTATCACTCTGTGTGTGTAACCAGTGATAACCATCTTGTGGGTTGACAGAAATACTTTCCCCAAAACCTGTTATTTGTTATTTGCAAACTTTGCCATGAAATGAGCAGCATCGGTACAGAACCATCACTAGATCAGCACATTAAAATGGACATAGAGCCCCACAGTGGAGGTGTCATAATACCCATAAAACCTAGCGGTCAAACAGGGAAATGGTTCCTCAGAATACAGTGGGGCAAAAAAGTATTTAGTCAGCCACCAATTGTGCAAGTTCTCCCACTTAAAAAGATGAGAGAGGCCTGTAATTTTCATCATAGGTACACTTCAACTATGACAGACAAAATGAGAAAAGAAATCCAGAAAATCACATTGTAGGATTTTTAATGAATTTATTTGCAAATTATGGTGGAAAATAAGTATTTGGTCAATAACAAAAGTTTATCTCAATACTTTGTTATATACCCTTTGTTGGCAATGACAGAGGTGAAACGTTTTCTGTAAGTCTTCACAAGGTTTTCACACACAGTTGCTGGTATTTTGGCCCATTCCTACATGCAGAGCTCCTCTAGAGCAGTGAAGCTTTGGGGCTGTTGCTGGGCAACACGGACTTTCAACTCCCTCCAAAGATTTTGTATGGGGTTGAGATCTGGAGACTGGCTAGGCCACTCCAAGACCTTGAAATGCTTCTTACGAAGCCACTCTTTCGTTGCCCGGGCGGTGTGTTTGGGATCATTGTCATGCTGAAAGACCCAGCCACGTTTCATCTTCAATGCCCTTGCTGATGGAAGGAGGTTTTCACTCGAAATCTCACAATACATGGCCCCGTTCATTCTTTCCTTTACACGGATCAGTCGTCCTGGTCCCTTTGCAGAAAAACAGCCCCAAAGCATGATGTTTCCACCCCCATGCTTCACAGTAGGTATGGTGTTCTTTGGATGCAACTCAGCATTCTTTGTCCTCCAAACACAACGAGTTGAGTTTTTACCAAAAATATCTATTTTGGTTTCATCTGACCATATGACATTCTCCCGATCTTCTTCTGGATCATCCAAATGCTCTCTAGCAAACTTCAGACGGGCCTGGACATGTACTGGCTTAAGCAGGGGGACACGTCTGGCACTGCAGGAGTTGAGTCCCTAGCGGCGTAGTGTGTTACTGATGTTAGGCTTTGTTACTTTGGTCCCAGCTCTCTGCAGGTCATTCACTAGGTCCCCCCATGTGGTTCTGGGATCTTTGCTCACCGTTCTTGTGATCATTTTGACCCCACGGGGTGAGATCTTGCATGGAGCCCCAGATCGAGGGAGATTATCAGTGGTCTTGTATGTCTTCCATTTCCTAATAATTGCTCCCACAGTTGATTTCTTCAAACCAAGCTGCTTACCTATTGCAGATTCAGTCTTCCCAGCCTGGTGCAGGTCTACAATTTTGTTTCTGGTGTCCTTTGACAGCTCTTTGGTCTTAGCCATAGTGGAGTTTGGAGTGTGACTGAGGTTGTGGACAGGTGTCTTTTATACTGATAACAAGTTCAAACAGGTGCCATTAATACAGGTAACAAGTGGAGGACAGAGGAGCCTCTTAAAGAAGAAGTTACAGGTCTGTGAGAGCCAGAAATCTTGCTTGTTTGTAGGTGACCAAATACTTATTTTCCACCATAATTTGCCAATAAATTCATTAAAAATCCTACAATGTGATATTCTGGATTTTTTTTCTCATTTTGTCTGTCATAGTTGAAGTGTATCTATGATGAAAATTACAGGCCTCTCTCATCTTTTTAAGTGGGAGAACTTGCACAATTGGTGGCTGACTAAATACTTGTTTGCCCCACTGTATGTGGTTTCCAGTTTACATAGAGTCCAATGAAGTTCATTCAGTGCCAGCGATGTGTCTGCTTGAGGGGGATATATACGGCTGTGATTATAATCAAAGAGAATTCTCTTGGTAGATAATGCGGTCAACATTTGATTGTAAGGAATTCTAGGTCAGGTGAGCAAAAGTACTTGAGTTCCTGTATGTCGTTATGATCACACCACGTCTCGTTAATCATGAGACATACCCCCCCCCCCCCCCTTCTTACCAGAGAGATGTTTATTTATGTTGGCGCGATGCGTGAAGAAACCAGGTGGCTGTACCGACTCCGATAGCGTGTCTCGAGTGAGCCACGTTTCCGTGAAACAAAGAAAGTTACAATCTTTGATGTCTCTCTGTGCCGGGGCACCGGTTAGTCGAGGTAATATGTACATGTAGGTAGAGTTAAAGTGACTATGCATAGATAATAAACAGAGAGTAGCAGCAGTGTAAAAGAGGGGGGGGGAGTGTAAACTGTCTGGGTAGCCATTTCATTAGCTGTTCTGGAGTCTTATGGCTTGGGGGTAGAAGCTGTCTTTTGGACCTAGACTTGGTGCTCCGGTACCGCTTGTCATCTATGACTAGGGTAGCTGGAGTCTTTGACCATTTTTAGGGCTTTCCTCTGACACCTCCTGGTATAAAAGTCCTGGAGGGCAGGGAGCTTGGCCCACTGGGCCGTACGCACTACCCTCTGTCGTGCCTTGCGGTCGGAGGCCGTGATGCAACCAGTCAGGTTGGTGCAGCTGTCGAACGTTTTGAGGATCTGAGGACCCATGCCAAATCTTTTCAGTCTCCTGAGGGGGAATAGGCTTCCTCGTGCCCTCTTCACAACTGTCTTGGTGTGTTTGGACCATGATAGTTTATTTTTGATGTGGACACCAAAGAACTTGAAGCTCTCAACGTGCTCCACTACAGCCCCGTTGATGAGAATGGGGGCGAGCTCGGTCCTCTTTTTCCTGTAGTCCACAATCGTCTCCTTTGTCTTGATCACATTGAGGGAGAGGTTGTCCTGGCACCACACGACCAGGTCTCTGACCTCCCTATATGCTGTCTCATCATTGTCGGTGATCAGGCCTACCACTGTTGTCATCGTCAAACTTAATGATGGTGTTGGAGTCGTGCCTGGCCATCAGTCATGAGTGAACAGGGAGTACAGGAGGTGACTGAGCACCCACCCCTGAGGGGCCCCGGTGTTGAGGATCAGCAAGGTGGATGTGTTGTTACCTACCATTACCACCTGGGGGCGGCCCGTCAGGAAGTCCAGGATCCAGTTGCAGAGGGAGGTGTTTAGTCCCAGGGTCCTTAGCTTGGTGCTGAGCTTTGAGGGCTCTATGGTGTTGAATGCGGATCTCTAGTCAATGAACAGCATTCTCAGTGTTCTACCCTGATTTTCAAAATAAAAATACAGATTATTTTTGAGACCTTCAATTAGCTGCTCAGTGTTGATCTCTGTGGCTTGAACATGTTCGGCCTCTGGCAGACTCTCTACATTGCTCACGTCATCTTCAATGGGATCAGTCCCAGTCTCAAATTCATCATGAGGCCAATTCTCATCTAACTTGGAGCTTAAAAGCTCTCTGTGGTTTCGGCAGATGTGTGACCGATAGGCGCTGAAACATCTATTTGTTTTTCCACACCCATTAAGTCCACAGATAATTAGAAAATGGGGTTCATGCTGGTGATAGAGGCCAGTATGTGTGAGTAGTCTGGACACAGATAAAGTATGTTTGTTGCAAAGTGGACAATCGAATAGAGTTGACATTCTTCAGACAGATTGTGAACCTTGGGATGGAATCATGGCGATCATTGCTACTCAGCCACTTGCAGATGTCATTAAGGGACCAGTCTTCCACAGCCAGACTCAAGTTGACACTAAAAGCAAAAGTGAAATGTATTAGTGTTGAGGCTAAAACAAAACCTACACCACTCTTTCTAGACACACCACCTGTCCTCCTAATTTGTAGTTATGGTTGTTCCATAATGAAGCAGAGCTTGTCAGGAAAGGTGAAGATGTCTCTCTCTTATCTGACGCCACATTTCTTAGTATGGGACATTATGGGATTCTGCAGTCCCACGTTTAAGTGTTGACTCAGATAATATGATGCGCCAAATGGGGCATTACGTTCTTCTTCCGTGTCAACCCAAATTGGCCTATTGGAGTTCTTAATAAAGAGAGCCCATTTCGGACAGTTATAAATGCTTCTTGATATAATGACATGTTAGGGAGCTTTAATCCTCTCGTCTAAGTCTTTGCCTGAAGGTTCTGTCATGCCCTGATCTGTTTCACTTGTCTTGTACTAGTCTCCACCCCCCACCAGGTGTCTCCCATTTGTGCCCATTATCCCCTGTGTATTTATACCAGCGTTTTCTGTTGTCTGTTGCCAGTTCATCTTGTTCCGTCAAGTCTTACCAGCGTGTTTTCCCGTTTTTCGAGTCTTCCTAGTTGCTGTTTTCTAGTCTTCCTGGTTCTGACCATTTTGCCTGCCCTGACCCTGAGCATGCTGTTCTGTCATTGACTCTGCCCTGGATTACTGACCTCTGCCTGCCCTCGACCTGCCCTGGCCTTTTGCCCTGTATAATAAATGTGATAAAACTCTACTATCTACCTCCTGTGTCTACATCTGGGTCATATCCGGAGTTGCGATAGCTTCATCCTTGCCCTTTTAACAGTCCAAATAAACGGAGTAATCATTTTGTCAATGGCGTTAAAGGTGTAGGCAGATATGGACAGTGGAAACATGCTGATAATATGATTCAGTTTAAGAGCTATAACCATCTTTATAACATGTGGCCTACCCCTCAATTATTACTTTTGTAGCTTATCCCAGTTAAACTGGAGTTGAATTTTGATCAAAAATACAGAATGGAAAATAAACATTTCCCTTCCCCTCCTAAGAAACAATTTCTATTCTCACATACAAAAAGAAGATGAAATGACACCAGACTTTCACCATTCAGATGGTATAAGATGAAGGAATAACACAGAACACACAATAATCATACACTACATGACCAAAAGTATGTGGACACCTGCTTGTCGAACATCTCATTCCAAAGTCATGGGCATTAATATGGAGTTGTTCCCCCCTTTGCTGCTATAACAGCCTCCACTCTTCTGGGAAAGCTTTCCACTAGATGGCGGAACATTGCTGCGTGGACTTGCTTCCATTCAGCCGTAAGGGCATTAGTGAGGTCAGGCACTGGTGTTGGGCGATTAGGCCTGGGTTGCAGTCGAAGTTCCAATTCATCCCAAAGGTGTTTGATGGGGTTGAGGTCAGGGCTCTGTGTAGGCCATCCAAGTTATTCCACACTGATTTCGACCAACCTTTTCTGTATGGACCTCGCTTTGTGCACGGGGCATTGTCATGCTGGGGCCCTTCCCCAAACTATTGCCACAAAGTTTAAAGCACAGAATCGTCTACAATGTAATTGTATGCTGTAGCGTTAAGATTTCCCTTCACGGGCTTAGCCCGAAACTTGAAAAACAGCCTCGGACCATTATTCCTCCTCCACCAAACTTTAAAGTTGGCACTATACATTGGGACAGGTAGTGTTCTCTTGGCATCCGCCAAACCCAGATTTGTCTGTTGGACAGCCTGATGGTAAAGCAGGATTCATCACTACAGAGAACGCGTTTCCACTGCTCCAGAGTCCAATGGCTTTACACCACTCCAGCCGACACTTGGCATTGCGCATGGTGATCTTAGGCTTGTGTGTGGCTGCTCGGCCATAGAAACCCATTTCATTAAGCTCCCGACGAACAGTTCTTGTGCTGACGTTGCTTCCACTCAGTGGTGTGTGTTGCAACAGAGGACAGACAATTTTTACGCGATATGCACTTCAGCACTCGGCGGTCCCGTTCTGTGAGCTTGTGTAGCCTACCACTTGGTGGCATCCTATGATGGTGCCACGTTGAAAGTCATTGAGCTCCACAGTAAGGCTATTCTACTGACAATGTTTGTTTATGGAGATTGCATGGCTGTGTGCTCGATTTTATACACTTGTCAGCAACAGGTGTGGCTGAAATAGCCGAATCCACTAATTTGAAGAGGTGTCTACATAGTGTACTGTATTGATTGATTGACTGTAAATACATTCATTCACCATTCACTATTGGAAAAGACAAAGGAATTATACAGAAGACACAATAATCTAAACGTATTGATTGATTTATTAATTGACTGTAAATACATTCATTCACCATTCGGTTGGTATTTGAATAGACAAAACATCGGACTAACAGAACAAACAATAATCACACAGTAAATACATTCATTCAAACATTCAGTTAGTTTTGGATAGACAAAGGATTAACACAGAACACACCATCATCACACTGCAAATACATCCAAAGACATTACAGAGGCTCACCTGTTTGTAGATCCATAGTGAGCTTTAAACATGGTCTTGCTTTGGTTTGAAATATAGAGTGCAGAACAGGCCGCCCCAATACACCAACCTGAAAGACATAAGTTAGACACAAACAAAACATGAATTTTCAATATCAAATGCATCTAACGAATCTGATCTGTTTTTATATATTCTTCTTTTTGTCAAGTTTAACATAACCTATACAGACATTTTCCATAAGCACAAAAAGCTTATTTCTCTCAAATTCTGTGCACAAATTTGCTTACATCCCTGTTAGTGAGCATTTCTCCTTTGCCAAGATAATCCATCCACCTGACAGGTGTGGCATATCAAGAAGCTGATTGAACAGCATGATTATTACACAAGTGCACCTTGTGCTGGGGACAAAAATGGCCACTCAAAAATGTGCAGTTTTGTCACACAACACAATTCCACAGATGTCTCAAATTTTGAGGGAGCATGCAATTGGCATGCAATCTCAATCGCACTCCACACTGCCCATTCCCACCTGGACAAAAGGAACACCTATGTGAGAATGCTGTTCATTGACTACAGCTCAGCGTTCAAACCCATAGTGCCCTCAAAGCTCATCACTAAGCGAAGGACCCTGGGACTGAACACCTCCCTCTGCAACTGGATCCTGGACTTCCTGACGGGCCGCCCCCAGATGGTAAGGGTAGGCAACAACACGTCTGCCACGCTGATCCTCAATACAGGGGCCCCTCGGGGGTGTGTACTTAGTCCCCTCCTGTACTCCCTCTTCACCCACGACTGCATGGCCAAACATGACTCCAACACCATCATTAAGTTTGCTGACGACACAACAGTGGTAGGCCTGATCACCGACAACGACCAGATAGACTGTAGGGAGGAGGTCAGAGACCTGGCCGTGTGGTGCCAGGACAACAACCTCTCCCTCAACATGATCAAGACAAATGAGATGATTGTGGACTACAGGAAAAAGAGGACCAAACACGCTCCCATTCTCATCGACAGGGCTGCAGTGGAGCAGGTTGAGAGCTTCAAGTTCCTTGATGTCCACATCACCAACAAACTAACATGGTCCAAGCACACCAAGACAGTCAAAGAGGGCACAATAAAACCTATTCCCCCTCAGGAGACTGAAAAGATTTGGCATGGTTCCTCAGATCCTCAAAAGGTACAGCTGCACCATCGAGAGCATGGTTGCCTCACTGCCTGGTATGGCAACTGCTCAGCCTCCGACCGCAAAGCACTACAGAGGGTAGTGCGAACAGCCCAGCACAACACTGGGGCCAAGTTTCTTGCCATCCAGGACCTCTATACCAGGCGGTGTCAGAGGAAGGCCCTAAAAATTGTTAAAGATTCCAGCCACCCTAGTCATAGACTGTTTTTCCGGCTACCGCGCGGCAAGCGGTGCTGGAGTGCCAAGTCTAGGTCCAAGAGGCTTCTAAAACAGCTTCTGCCTCCAAGCCGTAAGACTCCCTAACATCTAGTCAAATGGCTACCCAGACTACTCTCTGCTACTCTCTGTTGTCATCTATGCATAGTCATTTTCGGTACCCCCCTGTATATAGTCTCGCTATTGTTATTTTACTGCTGCTCTTTAATTACTTGTTACTTTTATCTCTTGTCCGTAATTTTTTCAAACTGCATTGTTAGTTAGGAGCTCGTAAGTAAGCATTTCACTGTAAGGTCCTACAGCTGTTGTATTCGGTGCATGTGACTAACACAATTTGATTTGGTGTATAAAAAATAAAAAAAATAATAGGTGCAAAAACGAAACTTAAAAACATTAAGCATGGAAATAGCGCACATAGAACAGATCTACCACTTCTTAGACTTCCTTTCAATGAAAATGACAGCTCTATAACAGAAATGTAGATGTGAATTTTGTCAGGTCGCCCCAAAAGTTACATATTGCAGCTTTAAGGGTAGCTTTAGTGTATCTTAACTTCTTCCAGTGTGAAGTAATTGGTAGCTTGGTAACCTATATTTTCAGAGTAGCTTCCCCAACACTGGAAATGAACGGCATGTTACAATCTAACTATTTGCTACTATACTATTTATGTTGAGATGTAATGGAATTGATAGCCTACTGGTGTGCATTTAAAAATGTAGAAATAGTAGCTGTGGTGTATGATTACTGCCATTGTAACAAGTGCATTTAATATTTTGTTATAAGATCCGCATCCGTGATTCTAACGTACTTGGTATTGCTCTTGGTAAAGACTGAAAAGACACACTTTTTTTCAATTTTGTAACGGATAAAATACTATCTCAAATTTTTGACTGTTAAATCAATCATCTTAACCTTTCAGATTTTATGATTTTTTAAAAGTATTTCCCAAGACCATGCACAAAAAACTCAAATTACCATAACACTTATAAAGTTAGAAGGGAAAAAAAACTTAACATCGTGAAAATGTTGCAAATGTTTTGAATTGCCTAAAATACAGAAGTTATAACATTTTTATGCACAGCGAAATTTTATGCACAGCTGAAATATTTTAAATTCTGTAATATTATTCAAGGAATATTTTATCATTGCTGCATTTCGGTAATTAGATACATGTTTTGGTAGATGCGAGACCGCGTTACGTACTTCATCAAGAGCAAAACATATCATTTGAAACATATTAACCATCTGAAGCATTAAGAACAACAAATGAATCATTAACTCCCCACCACTGCCCAGCTCCACCACATCTCCCCCTCCCTCCCACTGAATCATGTTTATTTTGTGTTCTTTAGGAGTTAAGTCTGTCAGACTTTCTCTTTCGTTTTTGGTACCTGTGAAATTTGGAAATTAATAAAATTACATTTCATGATAGCCAGTCTTTTTTGATCTTCTTATGTAATTACTTAAACAGCTAAACTGCATTAGTATGCAATTACAATGCAATAATATGATTACAGTGTTACTACTTCAGGCTAACTACAGTTTTACAACCCCTGTCTAAAATAATATGAATCAATAATGCTAAATGCACTAGCTAGGGCAAAGCAAATGTTAGCTCTAACAGTGGTGGTGAAGATCAGCATGTTGTTTGGGCAACAGCATGTTCTGAATCAGATAGGCTATTCTAAAATCTTGGTCTAAATGCTATTAAAATATGATTAGGGTCCCCTGGGAAACACTTTGGTTCCTACCCTGTCATAAATCCTACCTGGATTTTAATTTATCATCATGCCAAACAACACCAACCATAGAATTAGAATAATCATTCTATATCTACGATTCTAACAGTTCACCCCCCAAAAAATAAGCACCAAATAAGATCTGGAAATTATATGGTGTTAATCTTTTCCTGATGGTGTTGAGGTATACAGCTTATATCAAAGTTTGTCAGATGTTTTCAGACCTCAAAAGTAATGTCCACATCGCATGCTAACAATTAGAACATCATGCTACAGTGCCTTCATAAAGTATTCACACCCATTGACTTTTTCCATGTTTTGTTGTGTTACAGCCTATATTTAAAATGTATTAAATGTACATTTTTTTGTCACTGGCCTACACACAATTTCCCATAATGTCAAAGGGGAATTTTTACTAATTCATAAAAAATGAAAATCTTAAATATATTGAGTCCAGTATTAAACCCTTTGTTATGGCAAGCCTATATAAGGAATAAAAACCTGCTTAACAAGACACATAATAAGTTGCATGGACTCTGTGTACAATAATAGTCGTAAATAAATCATGTTAAACACGATCTCATCTCTCTACCCCACACATACAATTAATTATCTGTAAGGTCCCTCAGTCGAACAGTGAATTTCAAACACAGATTCAACCTCAAAGACCAGGGAGGTTTTCCAATGCCTCGCAAAGAAGGGCACCTATTGGTAGATGGGTAAAATAAAAAGCAGACATTGAATATCCCTTTGAACATGGTGAAGTTATTCATTACACTTTGGGTGGTGTATCAAGAGACCCAGTCACTACAAAGACACAGGAGTCCTTCCTAACTCAGTTGCAGAAGAGGAAGGAAACTACTCAGGGATTTCATCCTTGAGGCCAATGGTGACTTTAAAACAATTACAGAGTTTAATGGCTGTGATAGGAGAAAACTGAGGATGGATCAACAGCATTGTAATTCCTCCATAATACTAACCTAATTGACAGTCTGAAAAGAAGGAAGCCTGTACAGAATAAAACATATTCCAGGTTTGCAACAAGGCACTAAAGTAATACTACAAAAAAACTGGCGAAGTCGTTGACATTCTGAATACAAAGTGTTATATTTGGAGCAAATACAACACATTACTGAGTACCAATCTCCATATTTTCAAGCATAGAGGTGGCTGTATCATGTTATGGGTATGCTTGTAATCGTTAAGGACTGGGGAGTTTTTCAGGATAAAAAAATAAACTGAATGGCACAGGCAAAATCCTAGAGGAAAATCTGGTTCAGTCTGCTTTCCACGACACTGGGAGAGGAATTCCATTTTCAGCAGGACAATAACCTAAAACACACAGCCAAATCTACACTGGAGTTGCTTACCAAGTAGACAGTGAATGTTCCCAAGTGGCCAAGTTACAGTTTGGATTTAAATATACTTGAACGTCTATGGCAAGACCTGAAAATGGTTGTCTAGCAATGATGAACAACCCATTTGACAGAGCTTGAAGAATTTCTTAAAGCATAATGGGCAAATATTGTATAATCCAGGTGTGGAAAGCTCTTCGAGACTTACCCAGAAAGACTCACAGCTGTAATGTACTTCTACAAAGTTTTGTAGATTATGTAAATTACATATTTCTGTATTTAATTTACAATAAATTAAAACATGTTTTCACTTTGTCACTTTGTCTCCTGGGTGGCACAGCGGTCTAAGGCACTGCATCTCAGTGCTAGATGTGTCACTACAGACCCTGGTTCACACAATTGTCCAGGTTAGGGCTTGGCCAGGGTAGGCCATCATTGTCAATAACAATTTGTTCTTAACTGACTTGCCTAGTTAATTATAAAGGTTTTTAACCTTTATTTAAGTAGGCAAGTCAGTTAAGAACAAATTCTTATTTACAATGACGGCCTACCAGGGAATAGTGGGTTAACTGCCTTGTTCAGGGGCAGAACGACAGCTTTTTACCTTGTCAGTTCAGGGATTCAATCCAGCAACCTTTCGGTTACTGGCCCAACACGCTAACCACTAGGCTACCTGCTGCACCAGTCAAATAAAGGTTAAATAAAAAAATGTGTAGATGGGTGAAAGGCCATATCTATTTAATACATTTTCAATTCTGACTGTAACACAGCAAAATGTGGAAATAAGTCAAGGGACATGAATACTTTCTGAACCTTAAATGGTTTTTAGTTTTTTTTTAAATTATTTTGTTGGGAGCCCCATTAGCTGTTGAAGAAGCAGCAGCTATTCTTCCTGGGGTCAACACAAAACATAAAACATGAAAAAATACAGAACACTAATGGACAGGAACGGCAACAAACATTTTAACTAAGAACACTAAAGAACAATACAACTATTTTAAAAAGCAATAACAAGAGAAAATAAAGGAAAACAATCATAAATAACAATAAGAATGTGTGCGTGTGTGTGTGTGTGTGTGTATGTTTGTCCGCATTGTTCCTTGAGGTGTTGTTTTATTAAACAGATTTTATTGCTTGTCTAAATTACCTGAGGCGGAAGAGAATTCCATGTAGTCATTGCTCTATACAATACTGTGCGCCTCCCAGCCACTGTTCTGGACTTGGAGACTGTGAAGAGACCCCTTATTGCATGTCTTGTGGGGGAGAAAAATCTCACTTCTCTATTAGAAAAACAAGACAATTGGATGTGTTAACAAGGCTTAAACCACAGCAGGAGACCATTTTGAATGTTGTTACCCTTTAATTCAAGTGTCCATGCACCTAGCAATGATTGGTTAGCGGTGTTGTCTGTTGTGCACATAGTGTGATGGAGTTAGATTGTACATGCATCAGAAAGTTTTTATGATTACTGTAACTGAACTTCCAATTACAGTAACAAACAACCATATGGTAATGAGAATTGGACATTACAGTAATGAAAAGCCCTTAGCAAATGTAGCTAATAAAAGCAGAAGCCATTATGACTCAGCATAATTTCATAAATGAAATGCATGTAAAGTCCTACAAAATTGACCCGGGCACATTACGGTAATGAGATTTTGAGTAAACATTTTATTTAAAAAGCACCTCAATAAGATGTAAGCCCAAAACAAGTAAAAGAGCCACAAAACAAGCATAGTGAGCCTTAATATGATAGTAAATTATATATATTTTTTAGAGACTATATACAGTGGGGAAAAAAAGTATTTAGTCAGCCACCAATTGTGCAAGTTCTCCCACTTAAAAAGACGAGAGAGGCCTGTACATTTTCATCATAGGTACACTTCAATTATGACAGACAAAATTTGAAAAAAATTCCAGAAAATCACATTGTAGGATTTTTAATGAATTTATTTGCAAATTATGGTGGAAAATAAGTATTTGTTCACCTACAAACAAGCAAGATTTCTGGCTCTCACAGACCTGTAACAACTTCTTTCTTTAACTTCTCTGTCCTCCACTTGTTACCTGTATTAATGACACCTGTTTGAACTTGTTATCAGTATAAAATACACCTGTCCACAACCTCAAACAGTCACACTCCAAACTCCACTATGGCCAAGACCAAAGAGCTGTCAAAGGACACCAGAAACAAAATTGTAGACCTGCACCAGGCTGGGAAGACTGAATCTGCAATAGGTAAGCAGCTTGGTTTGAAGAAATCAACTGTGGGAGAAATTATTAGGAAATGGAAGACATACAAGACCACTGATAATCTCCCTCGATCTGGGGCTCCACGCAAGATCTCACCCTGTGGGGTCAAAATGATCACAAGAACGGTGAGCAAAAATCCCAGAACCACACGGGGGGACCTAGTGAATGACCTGCAGAGAGCTGGGACCAAAGTAACAAAGCCTACCATCAGTAACACACTACGCCGCCAGGGACTCAAATCCTGCAGTGCCTGACGTGTCCCCCTGCTTAAGCCAGTACATGTCCAGGCCCGTCTGAAGTTTGCTAGAGAGCATTTGGATGATCCAGAAGAAGATCGGGAGAATGTCATATCATCAGATCAGATCAGATCAGGTCAGATGAAACCAAAATAGATATTTTTGGTAAAAGACAAACAAAATGAGAAAAAAAATCCAGAAAATCACATTGTAGGATTTTTAATGAATTTATTTGCAAATTATGGTGGAAAATAAGTATTATTTTATAATTATAATGAAAACAATGTACGGAGCAAATGCCAAATTGGCTTTTTACCAAATTACCGTACAACAGACCATGTATTCACCCTGCACAACCTAATTGACAATCAAACAAACCTGTGAGACAGGGATGCAACTTAAACCCCACCCTCTTCAACATATATATCAACGAAGTGGCGCGGGCATTAGAAAAGTCTGCAGCACCCGGCCTCACCATACTAGAATCTGAATTCAAATGTCTGCTGTTTGCTGATGATCTGGTGCTTCTGTCACCAACCAAGGAGGGCCTACAGCAGCACCTAGATATTCTGCACAGATTCTGCCAGACCTGGGCCCTGACAGTAAATCTCAGTAAGAGCAAAATAATGGTGTTCCAAAAAAGGTCCAGTCGTCAGGACCACAAATACAAATTCCATCTAGACACCATTGCCCTAGAGCACACAAAAAAACTACACACACCTTGGCCTAAACATCAGCGCCACAGGTAACTTCCACAAATCTGTGAACGATCTGAGTGGCAAGAAGGGCATTCTATGCCATCAAAAGGAACATACAATTCAACATACCAATTAGGATCTGGCTAAAAATACTTGAATCAGTCATAGAGCCCATTGCCCTTTATGGTTGTGAGGTCTGGGGTCCGCTCACCAACCAAGATTTCACAAAATGGGACAAACACCAAATTGAGACTGCATGCAGAATTCTTCAAAAATATCCTCCGTGTACAACGTAGAACACCAAATAATGCATGCAGAGCAGAATTAGGCAGATGCCCGCTAATTATCAAAATCCAGAAGAGAGCCGTTAAATTCTATAACCACCTAAAAGGAAGCGATTCCCAAACCTTCCATAACAAAGCCATCACCTACAGAGAGATGAACCTGGAGAAGAGCCCCCTAAGCAAGCTGGTCCTGGGGCTCTGTTCACAAACACACCCCACAGAGCCCCAGGACAGCAGCACAATTAGACCCAACCAAATCATGAGAAAACAAAAAGATAATTATTTGACACATTGGAAAGAATTAACAAAAAAACTGAGCAAACTAGAATGCTACTTGGCCCTAAACAGAGAGCACACAGTGGCAGAATACCTGACCACTGTGACTGACCCAAACTTAAGGAAAGCTTTTACTATATACAGACTCAGTGAGCATAGTCTTGCTATTGAGAAAGGCCGCCGTAGGCAGACATGGTTCTCAAGAGAAGACAGGCTATGTGCACACTGCCCACAAAACCAGGTGGAAACTGAGCTGCACTTCCTAACCTCCTGCCGAATTTATGACCATATTAGAGACACATATTTCCCTCAGATTACACAGATCCACAAAGAATTCGAAAACAAACCCAATTTTGATAAACTCCCATATCTACTGGGTGAAATTCCACAGTGTGCCATTACAGCAGCAAGATGTGTGACCTGTTGCCACGAGAAAAGGGCAACCAGTGAAGAACAAACACCATTGTAAATACAACCCATATTTATGCTTATTTATTTTCCCTTGTGTGCTTTAACCATTATGTACATTGTTACAACACTGTATATATATAATATGACATTTGTAATGTCTTTATTGTTTTGAAACTTCTGTATGTGTAATGTTTATTGTTCATTTTTATTGTTTATTTCACTTTTGTATATTACCTACCTCACTTGCTTTGGCAATGGTAACACATGTTTCCCATGCCAATAAAGCCCCTTGAATTGAATTGAATTGAATTGAGAGATGGATTAGGATGGGCAACTGGACCGTGGACCAATAAAAAAAAAACATGTAAATAATGTTTTCATTTTTGGAACTCTGTCGTGGTCTCAACTTACTGTTGAGAATTAGAATAATAGAATATACAAGGTGCGATTTCGAAATGTAGTTGTGCATCAGCAGTCACTCAATCAGCACATGTCAGCTAAAATAAAATAGATTAGTAAATTAGTCTAGCGGACAGCTATCTAAACTTGTAGTAAGCATGGTCGAATTACCGATTGGGGTGAGGCCCGTTTGTTCATCAGTAATCATATTAAAAACTGCAAACATTTGCCTCCACCCCATGGTAAAATGTGTAGAATTGCAGGAAATTGTATAGTTGTGTGTACGCAGACCCACGAGCCACTGTGGCCCCTCATGATGAGTTACTTTTTTTGTGGCCCCCAGCCCCATCAAAGTTGCCCATCCCAGCGAGGAGGGGAAAAGCCTGCTTTTGGGTGAGCTAGCTAGAACAACATCAACTAGCTAGCAATAATATCAGATACCCATTTTCAGGAAAAGCATGGAGCTCTAGCTATCTGTAGTGATTATATTATTTGAAACCGCCACACGCACGTCATCTGTACCTGTGTTACATTCCGTATTATGTTTTATTACATTTTTTTAAAACCGTATTGCTATCTGTCTCAAGTTGTAGAAATCATCAGCATGAAGAATACTGAATTCAGTTTGAATTGTCAAGTCGACTGAATTGCCATTCAAATAATGTTGTGCCTCTCTTTCGGATGTGCTAAGCACACCACTGCCTCAGTGGTTGGGTGACCGCCTTCCGGGCTGGCCCAGTCCAGCGGTGACATTGGACGGGGCCACAGTGTCTCCCAACCACCTTGTCTCAGTCCCCAGTAACTATGTGGACACCCCTTCAAATGAGTGGATTTGTCTATTTTAACCACACTGACAGGTGTATAAAATCGAGCACACAGTCATGCAATTTCCATACACAAACATTGGCAGTAGAATGGCCCGTGCTAAAGATCTCAATGACTTTCAACGTGGCACCGTCATAGGATGCCACCTTTCCAACAAGTCATTTCTGCCCTGTTCGAGATGCCCCGGTGAACTGTAAGTGCTGTTAAAGTGGAAACGTCTAGGAGCAACAACAGCTCAGCCGCAAAGTGGTAGGCCAAACAAGCTCACAGAACAGGACCGCCGAGTACTGAACCGCGTAGCGTGTAAAAATCGTCTGTCTCAGTTGCAACACTCACTACCAAGTCCCAAACTGCCTCTGGAAACAACGTCAGCACAAGAACTGTCCGTCGGGAGCTTCATGAAATGGCTTTCCATGGCCGAGCAGCCGCACACAAGCCTAAGATCACCAATGGAATGACAAGCGTCGGCTGGAGTGGTGTGAAGCTCACCACCATTGGACTCTGGAGCAGTGGAAACGCATTCTCTGAAGTGATGAATCACACTTCACCATCTGGCAGTCCGACGGAAGAATCTGGATTTGGTGGATGCCAGGAGAACGCTACCTGCCCGAATGCATAGTGCCAACTGTAAAGTTTGGTGGAGGAGGAGAAATCGTCTGGACCTGCTTTTTATGGTTCGGACTAGGCCCCTTAGTTCCAGTGAAGGGAAATCTTTAAGCTACAGCATTCAATGACATTCTAGACGATTCTGTGCTTCCAAATTTGTGACAGTAGTTTGGAGAAGGCCCTTTTCTGTTTCAGCATGACAATGCCCCCATGCACAAAGCAAGGTCCATACAGAAATGGTTTGTTGAGATCGGTGTGGAAGAACTTGACTGGCCTGCACAGAGCCCTGACCTCAACCCCATCGAAAACCTTTGGAATGGATTGGAACGCCGACAGCGAGCCAACCCTAATCGCCCAACATCCGAGCTCGACTTCACCAATGCTCTTGTGGCTGAATGGAAGCAAGTCCCAGCAGCAATGTTCCAACATCAAGTGGAAAGCCTTCCCAGAAGAGCGAAGGCTGTTATAGCAGCAAAGGGGGAGACCAACTCCATATTAATTCCCATGATTTTGGAATGCGATGTTTGACGTGCAGGTGTCCACATACTTTTGTATTCTGCAATAGCTTATGTGCCGGGGGGAGGGCTAAGGTCAACTTGTCTTATCTGGACCCATATTCATAAAGCATCTTAGAGTACTGCTGATCTAGGATTCGTTTTTTACTTTTCTTTTTTACTTTGAGATCAATAATGAATCAAATTATATTGACTGGTGGGACCACCTGACCGTACATCAGTGTTTAACCCAAAAGGCTCAGACATTTCAGTGTCTCACTGGGCCATGGCTCCGGCGGACCTGCTGTCCCTTGGGGCCAAAGCCAGGCCACCGGTACATTTTAGCCTGCGTTTCCATAACAACTGTGAACTTTAACACCTCACAAAGCAACTGTTTCGATTATGCAGAGGTTGTCGATTCTGCTCTTCACAAGTCCTCCCTTTTAGTCCTAGCTATGGAAACGGTGCGATGCCACACAGGACTCATGCAACTCAGGTAAGAGGGTTCTGGAAATAAATGAATAGAAACACAAAACGAATGAAAGAGCACACAGACACCAAAAATATCTCTGGCATCAATATTTTCAACTGGCTCAACTGACTCGGCTCGCTATTTTATCTGTCCATTAAAGACGGATAAAATTCCTATTGAGAGGGGTGGCTGGAAACAGCCAATGAATCTGCCGAAAACTCCAGCACTGTTTGTTAGAGATGATTGTGGACTTCAGGAAACAGCAGAGGGAACACCCCCCTATCCACATTGATGGAACAGTAGTGGAGAGGGTAGTAAGTTTTAAGTTCCTCGGCGTACACATCACAGACAAACTGAATTGGTCCACCCACACAGACAGCATCGTGAAGAAGGAGCAGCAGCGCCTCTTCAACCTCAGGAGGCTGAAGAAATTTGGCTTGTCACCAAAAGCACTCACAAACTTCTACAGATGCACAATCGAGAGCATCCTGTCGGGCTGTATCACCGCCTGGTACGGCAACTGCTCCGCCCACAACCGTAAGGCTCTCCAGAGGGTAGTGAGGTCCGCACAACGCATCACCGGGGGCAAACTACCTGCCCTCCAGGACACCTACCCCACCCGATGTCACAGGAAGGCCATGAAGATCATCAAGGACAACAACCACCGAGCCACTGCCTGTTCACCCCGCTATCATCCAGAAGGCGAGGTCAGTACAGGTGCATCAAAGCAGGGACCGAGAGACTGAAAAACAGCTTCTATCTCAAGGCCATCAGACTGTTAAACAGCCATCACTAACATTGAGTGGCTGCTGCCAACATACTGACTCAAATCTCTAGCCACTTTAATAATGAAAAAATTATGTAATAAATGTATCACTAGCCACTTTAAACAATGCTACCTAATATAATGTTTACACACCCTACATTATTAATCTCATATGTATACGTATATACTGTACTCTATATCATCTACTGCACCTTTATGTAATACATGTATCACTAGCCACTTTAACTATGCCACTTTGTTTACATACTCATCTCATATGTATATACTGTACTCTATACCATCTACTGTATCTTGCCTATGCCGTTCTGTACCATCACTCATTCATATATCTTTATGTACATATTCTTTATCCCCTTACACTTGTGTCTATAAGGTAGTAGTTTTGGAATTGTTAGCTAGATTACTTGTTGGTTATTACTGCATTGTCGGAACTAGAAGCACAAGCATTTCGCTACACTCGCATTAACATCTGCTAACCATGTGTATGTGACAAATACATTTTGATTTGATTTGATTTAAAGTGAAAATCAGGTGATACCCTATTTGTTTAATTAAGCTCCTCTGCAAAAAAAAGCTGTTACAGAGTCTAGCCTTGCGTAGTGTGGCATTGTTGTTGGCTCCCTTGTGAAGAGGAAGAATATGAGCACCATGATCATGGTGAAGTAGAGGATGGTAGTGGTCACACTGATGACCGGCAGCTTGAAGAAGGAGTAGCGCATGTCGTAGACAAACTGGTAGACCGCCATGAAGAGGCTGGGCAGGAAGGAGTGCCACCACCAGCGAGTCCTATATGCAAAGCAAAGAACACTCTTTTAGGTTCGGCTCAATACAATTTTGTTAACACAGTGTTAAGTGCTTTGGATCGACGAGCAGAGATAAATTGAGTGATATGGGAAAGAAGCATTTGCATCATTCAGAATGTTTTCATAGAACTTAAAACAGATTTACTGTTGACGCGAAGACTTCACAATTGGTGGTTAAACATACCGACACAGATAATCTGGAAATGTTGGAAATACGTGTTACAAATATTACACAACGCATTTACATACAAAGAGAGAGAGAGAGCACAGCATGCCATTATTGTGATCTGTGTACGTATGGGTGCACACAAGTGGAACTAGCACAGCCGCATGGTGGCCTTGGAACAGGTGAGGAGGGAAATGATGAACACCAGGAACAGGAAACCAAACATGTAGTACGTCTGGTGCGATAAAATGTTTAGAAAATACTCAACAATCAATCAGATTACATCTCCTTGCTTAGAGGCCGAGTTGACCTTGGTTTAAAGAAATTAGTAGGTATTTACTTGTTCGTTATAAATGTTAATTACACATTAATAATCAATGAATTACTTGTGTTTCTTTGTGAGTCATTATACAAGCACCACTAGGCTAATTCAGGGTCATGGTTGAGTGGCAGACTTGACCCTCGATCTTACCTGATGCTGTTGAAGAGCTAGATGAAGATGCAGCCGAATGGCTGAGTGTTTTGCCAAATCAGCTTACATGTTTGCAATTGTTGTTGTACTTATTCACACATCACGTTATGTGCTGTCAAGTGTTGCTGTACTTATTCACACATCACGTAATGTGCTGTCAAGTGTTGTACTTATTCACACATCACGCTATGTGCTGTCAAGTGTTGATGCATTTATTCTCCAAAGAAGTTACACGTTTGCAAATATCTTTTGCAACTACATAACTCATGTTTGACATGTGCAAATCATACTTTACATGTTTGTTCACCATTTTGCCTCCACCATTTACAACTGGTGGACAGAACAACATCAAATGACATGAACACACGATACATGAATACACAAGTAAAGATCTACATGAATAAAGACAAATGAAAAAAAAAACATGAAATAACAATACATAGCATTAATAGACAGGTACAGAATTACATACATTTTAAATAAGAATACACACTTTCATATTTTTATAGCTTTACAATTTAGGCTACAACACACAATGTATGAATATGAATTATTTAACAGCCGAATAGTCGGCATAATCTAGCAGCACACACTCCTTATTGTCTATGTGGGAGAAATTATATTTACAAATTTAGAACAATATTTGTTTCTATAAATGTCAGCTTATTGCCTGTAGAGGGAAGCATTGAGTTAACATTCCAAAATCAGTTAATCAATGAACAGTTAGTTATTCAAGGACAGGAAGAGAGACCAAGCAACACCGTGAAAGAAGGTATAATCAGGAAAGAAAACAGAGCCAGAGAGTGAAAGACAGACAGAAAGAAAGAGAGAACGCCATGGCACAGATCAGAGGAGAAGAAGAAAGGAAGGATGACAGCGACCTAAAATGAATTTAGGAAGCTTTGGGAGGGCCAGGCACAGCACTCAGGTTGTTTGGAGGGACAATCGAGTGTTGCCCTGCTCTCTGGACAGGGGACCAAGAAGGTCAAAGGGACCTCTATTCATGACACCCTGTCACACCCCCTGACCCCCCATGACCCGGTGGCCACTTTCCCAGCACCCTCTGCAGTAGCAGGTCTGGAAGAGTTCAGTAACTTTTCACTGCTGGGTTAGAGGTCAGGGTTAAGGGTCAGTAATGTGGTGTGGTGGGGTGGCAGGGTGTGGAGAGAGGGCCGAGGGGTCCCGGGCCAATAGGTTCACAGCCGAGCTAGATGGAGAGAGACTAAATATTTATTCAGTGAATGGAAGGGGTGGAGGGGAAAGGGGAGAACTCGGTTGAGGGGCCCTTGTCCCTCACTCACAGACAAATGTGCTCACACACACGCACCCAGCACGCAACACACACACACACGTGACACGTAGTGGGGGGTCTGCCAGCCAGGGCCCCTACTGATACATACTGCCCCCCACCCCCCATCACTGTCTACCAATCTCCTTCTCTCTCTTTTCAACCCCAAGTCACAATCCCTCCAGGTGGCCCCAGTCGGGATGCTCTGAAAATCCTCTGGAATCTTTATTGCCGTGGCGACAATCAATAACCTCGTTCTCACACTGACGACTCAGGGCTCGCTGGGTCAATAACTGTCATTCACACTCCCACGGCTGGCACCTACATTCTTACTCAGCAGTGATGTCAACGTATTCCAAGAGACATTTAGGCAGTGGCATGGTTGGGGGTGGGGGGGGGGGTATTTGGGGTACAGGGGTTAGGAGTGCAGGAGACCAAAAGGACTGAAGACAAGGTCCCCAAAACATTCTATGAAGTTACCACTTTGGGAACAGGAAGTGAGTCTTTTAGAGTCCTGAGGGCAAAGCAAAACAACCACAATCCTGCAATCAAACACCTACTATGTAAAGACACGGACACTAATGTATGTCACACACTGTACTGTATGTACAGTGGCTTGCGAAAGTATTCACCCCTTTGGCATTTTTCCTATTTTGTTACCTTACAACCTGAAATTAAAATTGTTTTGGGGGTTTTGTATCATTTGATTTACACAACATGCCTACCACTTTAAAGATGCAGCAATTACAGCTGCAAGTCTCTTGGGGGTATGTCTCTATAAGCTTGATACATCTAGCCATTTGGATTTTTGCCCATTCTTCAAGGCAAAACTTCTCCAGCTTCTTCAAGTTGGATGGGCTCCGCAGGCCATTCCAAGACATTGAAATGTTTCCCCTTAAACCACTCAAGTGTTGCTTTAGCAGTATTCGTAGGGTCATTGTCCTGCTGGAAGTTGAACCTCCGTCCCAGTCTCAAATCTCTGGAAGACTTAAACAGGTTTCCCTCAAGAATTTCCATGTATTTAGCGCCGTCCATCATTCCTTCAATTCTGACCAGTTTTCCCACAGCATGATGCTGCCACCACCATGCTTCACTGTGGGGATGGCGTTCTCGGGGTGATGAGAGGTGTTGGGTTTGCACCAGACATAGCGTTTTCCTTGATGGCCAAAAAGCTACATTTTAGTCTCATCTGACCAGAGTACCTTCTTCCATATGTTTGGAGAGTCTCCCACGTGCCTTTTGGCGAACACTAAATGTGTCTGCTTATTTTTTTCATTAAGCAATGGCTTTTTTCTGGCTACTCTTCCTTAAAGCCCATCTCTGTGGAGTGTACGGCTTAAAATGGTCCTATGGACAAATTCTCCAATCTCAGCTGTGGAGCTTTGCAGCTCCTTCAGGGCTACCTTTGGTCTCTTTGTTGCGTCTCTGATTAATGCCCTCCTTGCCTGGTACATGAGTTTTGGTGGGCGGCCCTCTCTTGGCAGGTTTGTTGTGGTGTCATATTCTTTCAATTTTTTAATAATGGATTTAATGGTGCTCCGTGGGATGTTCAAAGTATTGGATGTTTTTTTATAACCCAATCCTGATCTGTACTTCTCTACAACTTTGTCCCTGACCTGTTTGGAGAGCTCCTTGGTGTTCTTGGCGTCCCTTGCTTGGTGGTGCCCCTTGCTTAATGGTGTTGCAGACTCTGGGGCCTTTCAGAACAGGTGCATATATACTTAGATCATGTGACAGATCATGTGACACTTAGATTGCACACAGGTGGACTGTATTTAACTAATTATGTGACTTCTGAAGGTATTTGGTTGCACCATAGCCCTAGCGGCACATAGAACTAGCGGCACATAGCCCTAGCGGCACATAGAACTAGCGGCACATAGCCCTAGCGGCACATAGAACTAGCGGCACATAGCCCTAGCGGCACATAGAACTAGCGGCACATAGAACTAGCGGCACATAGCCCTAGCGGCACATAGAACTAGCGGCACATAGCCCTAGCGGCACATAGAACTAGCAGCACATTTAACTAGCGGCACATAGCACTAGCGGCACATTTAACTAGCGGCACTTAGCACTAGCGGCACATTTAACTAGCGGCACATAGCACTAGCGGCACATTTAACTAGCGGCACATAGCACTAGCGGCACATAGCACTAGCGGCACATTTAACTAGCGGCACATAGCACTAGCAACACATAGCACATTGAACTAGCGGCACATAGACCTAGTGGCTCATTTGCCTAGCGGCACATAGCTCTAACAGCACATTTTCCTAGGGGCACATTTACTAGCAGTACATTCACTAGCGGCACATTTTACTAGCTCTAGAACCCTCACACTCAACTAGTGGACATCAGGCGGGGGGGGGGGGGGGGGGGGGGGGACTCAGTCGTGGTATCATGTAAACACAAATAAGACATAGAAGACTTTGTAGGATTGTAGTAGATTAGCTGTAAAACAGCAAAACAATGAGCTGCCCCTTGCAAAATGTGTAGAAATATAGGAAATTAGCAACATTTTCTCTCCGCCAACTCGAAGGGTATGAACAGTTTGGTGCTGCATGGGTTGTGAGATGGGGGTTTGTTAATACACCGATAAATGACAATATCCATCCGGACCTTTGCCACCTAGGAAATGTGTGACTGGACCTTCTCAAATAGTACTGGAGTACCCCTGCTCTAGCAGAGCAATACTCTAACAGCACATTTCCCTAGCGGCACATCGCACTAGCAGTACATTGCACTAGCAGCAGGGCTGAGAAAGATCAGACTACTTGACTACTAGTAACTACCAGGTCAGCAAAGGAGCAGAGACGTTTCAAACTGCAGTCTGCCCCATGCACATTTCACTACCAGCACATTGTTCTAGCAGCACATAGCACTAGCATCACATTGCGTTAGCAGCAGGGTAGAGATGCCTTCATCTGAAAAGGCTTATTATTATTAGTAGCCAGCAGCATACCACCCTGCATCCCACTGCTGGCTTGCTTCTGAAGCTAAGCAGGGTTGGTCCTGCTCAGTCCCTGGATGGGAGACCAGATGCTGTTGGAAGTGGTGTTGGAGGGCCAGTAGGAGGCACTCTATCCTCAGGTCTAAAAAAATATCCCAATGCCCCAGGGCAGTGATTGGGGACATTGCCCTGTGTAGGGTGCTGTCTTTCGGATGGGACATTAAATGGGTGTCCTGGCTCTCTGAGGTCATTAAAGATTCCATGGCAGTTATTGTAAGAGTAGGGGTGTTAACCCTGGTGCCTTTGCTAAATTCCCAAGCTGTCCCTCATACCATCATGGTTGTTGCTGTAAATGAGAATATGTTCTCAGTAAAATATTAGAGGATTCCGCTCCTCCACTTTTACCTTCCTCCTCTCCATCTCCCCCAGGGATGAGTTCATTGGCCACCCTGTTGCTTCAGCCCCCCCACTGCTCCTTTCTGCCAGTGAGCTGAACATTCATTTGTGAATGGAGAGGAGCCCAGTGGCACTGAGGAAGGGATGTCCCCCCACTAAACACTAGGCCTAATCTGTGTCCCTTTAGGTATTTGTTTTGTATTATTAAAAGGAAATGAACCACCATATAAGGGATTGTCTGTGATCTAAGTTGTCGGCTACTTCTGAAGGGTAACAATGAGAGGGCTAAATGAATCCTCAAAACTCTGATGTTTAAAACAGGATAATCTGGAGCAGTTCATATTCTTTATTAAAACCCTCCTCATATCAGACAGAAACTGTCCTACCACATCTGGGCTTACTCCATTTCTATAGAAGTTGACCTCTTCAGCCACCCAATCATCCTTTCAGTAGAAAAGAGAATTGAGGAAAATGTCACATTTATTTACAGACTAGTCTCTGAAAGAGGATAGATGGTTGTGATAAACAAGGCCTGAGGTAGACTGGTCCCAGATCTGTGTGATGACTTGACAACTGCAGACAGCACACACAGATCTGGGACCAGGCCTGAGGAGGCTCCACTGTTAGCCTACTTCCTCTCAGGATTCCTTCTCTCTAGTCAGAACATGAAAATGGGGGGGCATGAAGCAGCTGCTGGTATGGATCAGAGAGAACATGCTGTAGGAATGGCCCAAGCTCTTTGTCCAGGGAGTGTGTGTGTGTGTGTGTGTGTGTGTGTGTGTGTGTGTGTGTGTGTGTGTGTGTGTGTGTGTGTGTGTGTGTGTGTGTGTGTGTGTGTGTGTGTGTGTGTGTGTGTGTGTGTGTGTGTGTGTGTGTGTGTGTGTGTGTGTGTGTGTGTGTGTGTGTGTGTGTGTGTGTGTGTGTGTGTGTGTGTGTGTGTTAGAGAGAGAGGAGAGCCCACCAAGCAGCCGATCAGGAGAGGTTAACTCTCCTCCTTGAGACGAATGAAAAGGAAGAGGGTTTACTTTAAGGAGGAGGACCCCCATGCCTGAGGGCAGGTTCTGCCCAGTGATTTATCTGCTAGAGGAGAGTGGCTATGCGCTGGCTGGGGTTCCTTCTCTAGCATGTTACTGAGCATATATGCTGCACGCACACACACACACAGGGCCACATTCAGTTGACAAACGTTGTTGAGCGTTACAGATAGAAATGCCATGAATAGAGACGACATTATTCCTTGTTCTACGTGTAGGAGAGGCGTGTTTGTTCTACATAACTCATTTCTTTCTGAACGTTCCGTAACGTTGCATTCTCCTGAACGCGCCCCTGGCTAATGTGGTGATGTTTAGAACAAGTGGATGGAATAGTTGTCACGGGTGAAGGGGGTGCAGGTGGAAGGCCTACCTATAAGGGTTAACTGTGTGTTGCTTGCTATTATTATGTGAAAGCGTTTCAGTTGGATCAACTTGAAAGGACCAGCTAAGACGGCTCTTATGCTAAATGTCATGAAGGTTTAAGTTTACGTAACAGTACTATCTAAATTCTACACGATTACTACCGTAAAACAATATGCTATAACTGTAGTGCTACCCATGTAAAATCTATATCCTTTGTCAAAAGTAGAAGAGTACTTTACTACATGTTTTCAGATTCAATAATAGAATGTTATTCATTGATTCACCTACCCCTGTCAGTCTATAGGCTTAGAGGTACACCATAGACCTAGTTGAAAAAAAACAGATTTTATTCCAAATAACCTTTGAAATAACTCATAATATAAGATTTAAACTAAATATGAAGGCGTAACCCATTCACAATGCAATCAGAATGTGATTATGGGTGATCTATAATATATGTATTTAACTAGTTGACTTTGTTTGTAAATGTTGTCACATTTAAAAGCCAATAATTGTACTAATTCACATCCTTTCATACATTTGCATGCCATTCTTCATATTGGCCTTCTACACTTTAACAAAACGCTACAAAATGCGTTCAAGGGACTGCTTTATGTCCAAGTGCCTGGATACTGCATTGCACTTGTGTTCTTACAAAAAAAACAGAGAGCACAGAGCAAACAAGCGTCGTGCAGAGTTGTCAGAGTGGTTTGGCGCTGAATAAACAGTGTACGAATTGTAATCCCTTTTGGCTAGAAAATAGGGCTGTTGTGTCTTTAAGAGCTTGCTGGTCCCCTCGCTCGCAGCTGCTGGCTTGTGTGTGTGCCCATAGAAGACGGTTGAGATTCATTACTTCTACAGCACAATGGACATTTATCGTCCACCCTGTGGTGTTATTCAAATTCAGTACCAAGCGAAGAGCATCCCCACTCTCTCTCGCCGTCCGTATTGTTACGCCAGTCTAAGAAAAGAGCCAGGAGAGGAGCAACGGTTCCAGAAAGTCAATTGCTGCGGAGGTACTGCAAGCCGAGACTCGAGCTTAATGCAACCAGCAAACCCGCTCGGAGCATCATTCTTCCTCTGCACGCGTTCCCATCTTGCCTAGAGCGTTAGGAATGATGATCCAGGCTGGGCTGCGCACGTCGTGGGAATAGAGGAGAGAACGCACGCAGGACTGAGTGGTTTTCTCGATTTCATCACCTCGTCTCACAATCGCCAGAGGACAGAAACACTACAACTCCAAATCCTCATATTGTTCATTATTTTGAATTTTTGGAAATGGTTTGTTTGCAGCAGATTTGTTTTTAAGATGACCATCAAGATTCGGACTCTTTCCTGACGCGGTGTGGAAACTACGTGGATGTGCGCCCTTAACAGGTGCAGCAGAGATGGCGAAAACGTTTTTGTTGTATCAACACAGCCCGGACTTTGTAGAATGGTGTCTTGGTTAATTTAAAACTATTTTACATGACTCATTATATAATTAATTGAGAATATGCGATATTTCGTAAATGATGTTTCTATCAGTTTAGGGACACATAAAAAATATCAGTGAAAGGCAAAGTGCGTTTACATTGCCTCGCACAAATCTCCTTTTTGCGAGGAAAGAAAAATCAACCTGCAAGTATTTGAGGGTTTGAACTGTGGTAGACTGGTAAATATGAGTAGTGACAGTTTTAGGCCTAGGCCACCACATAACATTGAATTGTGAAGCCTACTTTTCCAACCGATGGGAATGAATTAATGAATGAAAACAGCAAGTGCATTCAACTTTTGATGCCATAATGTGTATTTCTTTCTATATACATTTTCCATCGAAACGAGACACTTGCTCAGTTAGAAGGCTTTTAGTTGGCTACAGGCTACTGTATTTGTTATTGAATGTTTGGAAATACACATTTATAACTTGAATTCGGGCTCATCTGTGGCTCCGATGGTTGAACATGGCAGGACCATGGAAGCATGTGACCATATACAACGCAGCGAAAGGAATGGAACAAAAATATGCACAAGTGCAACTTTTCTTTTAACCACTCTCCCTCTATCTCGTTTGTCTTTAGAAAATGATGGGTTGTTTTCCAACAATGAATGTATACATTTAGCAAATCATTTTGAAATGGAAGTATGTGCATTCTGTAGGCCTAATACTAATATATGCATTTGTGTTGAATCGAATTAACGTCTGGATGTGTTTTTTCCAAGAAGGCCATTTTAGAGTGTTAGCGACTGATTGTCCAAACGCAATTCTTGTGCAAAATCAAACGAAACCCCAAGAATTGTGCATGGACATCTGTTGCTGAAAACTCAAATTCATCCCGGCTTTATCCAAACGAAAAATCCAGAACATTCAAGAAACAAAATATAACCATTTTATAAAAATGTCTCATTTGCAGGTAAGAATAATCCACCATTTTTCAGCTGATTAATATGAGTTTGATTCGATATAAACATATGAGATTATGTTGGGCCAATAAAGGGAAGAAAACCAATATGACTGACTAATGTACTGTATGTTTCCTGGTGTATGTTTTGTGTAGGCCCGATGGATCCACCAATTGGTGTTACACTTAGTCGAAAATCTAATTAAATCGGTTTGTTTTAAATGGCAACTATCGATTGGAGTCATGGATATATCGAGTGCTTTGGCCATTTGTACAATGCAGTTACTTGACTAGCCACATAAGCCTTCCGAGAGATTCGTGTCATCTGTAAAATTAGCCTATTCAAAGGACAAAAGTTATCAAAATAATGAACGGTGACTTTAGGGCTCTACATCATTAAATGGCTAAAACGATCAAGCCATCCTAAGGTCTTGCATCTAAAATGTTTGGATATTAGTTATTTCTTCACTATGCCACTGGGCAACCTGACCTTTCGACGGTTTCGGTTTGCTGTAAATCAAGGAAACAGGCCTGATTTATTTTATAGTTAAAAAAATAATCTATTGGTTTAACCATTATCTTTGAGATAATAATCCTCATAATAAAGTCTAGTAAAATGTTGTCTTTGATCATGGCAATATCAAACATGATTTAGTATCAAAGTATCAGTCTTGTTTATGTAGCTATTTGCATAATTTACAGAACTGTCGAACTACTATGTAAACATAAACGATCTCATTTTACAAGAGGGATGATCGTGTTTTTAATGATACCGCTAATTACAAAATAAATTCCGATATTTTAGGGCAGGCCTAGGATTTATAGGTATATAGCCTATTTTAATTATCGTAGAATATCTTATTTTCATTTGGTTTGAAATATAACTATAGGCCTAAAACCTAACAAATCTGACCTGTAATCTTTACATAATAGTTGATTGCACAACTGTAAACCCATGGATTTGCAGTACACTAGGTGTCAAGAGAGTTTGGCTGGATAGAAAGCAGTAGAATGCCAGTATTAGGGACCGTTTGATGACGTTAGGGGCCAGAACACTTGGCCTGAATTTAGTTGCATGACACTTGAATCACGTAAAACAGTCCTTGGCGTAATTTGGCGGTCAGTTGTAGTTTCTAAATTAAACGTTTGGTTAAAAAAGTATATTTAAAGATGTTTTAGATCCGTTTAAATAAATTATTATTATCAACATCCTGAGAAGTGCTGAATGTGTATGAGAAAACTGGTAAATAAGCATGCCTTCATAAGTTGCACAATGCCTGTTTGATTGTATATGAAGATCAACATTTTTGAGGTCTCTCTGTCACACAGGCACGCACACACACAAGATTAAACAATGTTTTTGTACAACGATGTATAGCTTAACAAATATCCGACAGACAACAGGCCCATTTATGAATTGTGGTTATATTTCTCCAGCCCCATCACCCAGCTTTGCCTGCAGTTTGGCTGAAATACAAATTTAATGGTTGTGAATTTAAAAACAATTGAATATTTTTTTCTGAGATATTTGGTTTTTTGTTATGTAATATTTAGTAGACTTGAGAAATACGTTTTTGTGTTTTACACATTGGTAAAAAAAAAAAAAAACGAACCATAACATTATTAATAATAAAAATCATGCAAATATAATAGTAATTTCATACAACTATAAATATTAGGCTATGTATTGTAACGTTCAAATAGTGTTAGTAATACGCTTATATTTATAATAGACAATATTATATCATCTTAGCCAAAGACTTGAGTAATGTGGTAGAATTGGGGTCGTTTTCTAACCATAAAACATAGGAGAGGCCTACAACCTTGATTCTTAACTTTGCTGGTCAACGCAGGGTGCAGGGCATCATCTCACATCCCCCCGATCCCCTGTATCCTCAGACCGAGGGTGCATTGATGTAAATTAAGGCCCCACCATTCACCTGCTATTATGGTTGGTTTGGGAGTGTTATTTTAGCTGTCAACTAAAAACGACGCAAGGAGGTAACTAAATAAATGCTTTATATATATTTTTTAATTTAGCCAATAAAACGCAGGGAACAGATTTTTCTTTTTTTTGGGGGGGGGGGGGGGGGGGGGGGGCGTATAGGTCTAAATACTAAAACAAAAAAACGTGCGTAAGTTCCTTATGAAGACTGACATTTAAAATGGATTTATATTTCTAAACCTAACCCTATTCACCTTCCATAAATGCAGCGTTTTCCAAACTCGGTCCTCGGGACCCCAAGCAGTGCACGTTTTGGTTTTCACCCTGACACCACACACAGCTGAATCAAATGATCAAAGCTTGATGATTAGATAATTATTTGAATCAGCTGCGTAGTGCTGGGGCAAAAACCAAACGTTCACGCCGAGTTTGGGAAACGGTGCATAACTGGAAAGGTGTGAAAAGCTCGTTTATGGAGATAAAGCAATTGAAATATAAAAATCACCTCACATATAGACCAGGCTTATGCAAGGAATCCAAAAAATCCCGTTTCCTCTTACATTTAGAATAATCCATCCATAAAGGCTTTAACACAATCAACTGATAAAAAAAAAAAATGGTAATAAGAAATAATTATTTAATTAGAACAACCAATGCAATCGTCAAATGTAGTTGGTTATTTTATTTAGGGCCCTAGTCTACTTCTCCCACTCATTCATGGTTCCATAAAATTCCATTAAAAAGTTTGGGATTAAAACTCAATTCAAATGTGCTGATATTCTACAAATCACTTGGATAAATAAATACACGCAGTAAAACGTCGTGCTAAAACAAGCCGTTTCTTTGGCTGGCTTTGAGTCTTTGATAATTATCCAGTGTTTTGTGGAGCCCAACCGACTCATGGCCTCTCGACAGGTCACGCCGCGGGGTGCACCGTGTGTTCTTTTCTCAGCCCTTTCTCCCCTTTAAAAAAAAAAAAAAAAGGCTTCCACTCGCGCCACACACAAGCACACTCAAATTTGCAGCTCAACCTTCCAAGCACCGACTGACACGCACCACATTTCTCCCTCTCGCAAAGCTAATTTGCATTGGCATTATAGCTACTATTATCAGATGGTTTCCCGTTGCAAATCCGAGTCCACAACCGCCGTGGTCTTTCTTTCAGGTTGACCTTATGAATATTCTACGTGAAGGCTCTGAGGAGAAATAGTCCTTTAAATCCCGTCTGTAATCAGCCTATAACTCCAAATCCGATACCTCATTTACATCGATCAGTTTTAAATCACGATATAACACTTTCAAATGCTTATTATTGGCCTATATGGACCGTTATAATAAAACATAATAATAACATTGTCAAACAAATCATTCAAATGCGTGTAACTATAGGGGAATAGGTAAGGATAGACAACATAAGCAACGATGTAAACAGGTTGTGTATGCTTAGACATGTAGAGCGAGGCATAGTAAACTGTGACCGTATCATTCAACTTATTTTATTCTGTACTGCAGCAAACAGAAAGATGTCGTTGAAAGGGAAAGTTAGACTTGATAGGTAATAAATGAGTTAAAGTATGCAATCCTTTTATTCATCTAAGCCAATTAAATACATTTGTTTATGGTTACATTGCAGCAAGCCAAATGCATATTTTTATGACAGATTAATTGTCTCAATACCCATTTTGTCTCAAAACATACATTGCAGGATTGAAGCAGCAATTTGTCAGTGAATTAAAAAAAAGTTTAAAATCTGGTAAATTATTATGATTCTTGACCAATCACATGCAGAGTTCAAGGCAAAAAAGTATCAGCTCAAGTCCTACTGTCTCTTCTGAATCTATTTGAATGGAGACAGAACTGTAGCAGAATATTAATGACTGTGGCCCTGAAAAGACTCACGCCATCACCATAGAGTCCCTCTCCGTAGACAAAATCTTCTCCTCACTCCACAACAAACAAAAAAAAATAATTCTGGAGGACCAGCACCCATATTTAAAAAAACAAAAAAACAATTCGGAGTGCTGATCTAGGATCAGGCCCACCCTGTCCTTATAATTGTAATAATTATGATCTAAAAAAATAAAATAAAAAAATGATCCTAGATAATACAGGCTTGGGAAAACATAAATCATAGCATCCCAGTGTTCTTTCAGTGGTTGGTTGGTTGGACCGGAGAGGTCTAAGAGTCCAGCGAGTTTTGTTTTGTGGTGGAACAATAGGAGTAGGAGAAAGTGAGGGGAATTGTGTGTGGAGGCTGCCTGTAGACATCTACACCCAGTATTTTCTAACCTCCGTGGAGAGTAGAGATGAATACTACGTTGTCCTTGTCCTGTAGCTCGTACTCCAACTCACCCTTCAGAGAGAGAGATTTCATTCATTGAATTTATATAAAAGGTGTGTGTGTGTGTGTGTGTGTGTGTGTGTGTGAGAGACACACATGCATGCTAGGGATATTTAATATATACGTATGTTTAAATAAGGAAAGAGAGAGACACACACAAACAGTCAGACATTCACACGTATGCTATAACAGGTAAATAGAAAAGACATGGAGGAAATAGACAAAAGGGAGTGTGGATTTGCTCCTGTTAAAAAAACTAAACAGAAATGGTATCAAAAGTGTGCTCATAACTATATATATATATTTTTAAATGCATTTAGTCTCAAAAGACCGGTATAGTTTTTAGAGATACGCTGTAGCATATACCGTGCAAATGAACAATGTGCGTGAGCTTTTTGTGTTTAGTCTTTTACACCCAATACACACTCTGTTAGAACACCCACCATCAATTCCCAGTCGGCATCATTGATAAGTACCAAGATCCCAGGCCTCCTATTAAAATCAAGGGGAAAAGACATTGCATTGAACACCTCAGAATACCTCAGACACACAAGTAAGGCAATCTAGTCTGAAGATAATTCTACACAAGGAAGAAAAATGATATAAAAAAATCACATGCATGTGTTTTACACATCACAGGAGGACGCGGATCGGGTGTGTGAGATCATGTGTTGTAGACTGCGGTAGCCCGCTTAAATCTGACTATGCTAGCTGAAGACGTAGCGACATGCGGCACAACTGCGGGTAGTTTATTTTTCCTCTCTTGCTGTACGTATGAAGTTGCCTCCATCCCCACCGCGGTCGGTGAGCTCTCGACGTCACAGAGTCAGAGGGCTACACGCAATGCTCTGATAGGCTGCTTTACCTTCAAAACGCACTTCCCCTTTCCATACTGCATAAAATACATAACCTCCCCTGACATGGCCAGTACACCTTAAAAAACATAGTCCCGGGTGACTCCGTTGGTAGGGTTGTGGGTTCGATTCCCACGGGGGACCAGTATGAAAATCTATGCACTCACTACTGGAAGTCGCTCTAGATAAAAGCGTCTGCTAAATCACTAGAATGTTTTTCAAAAATTAAAGCATTAAAAACAGACTCCACTAATGTGGTGCAGCTGTTAAAAATGTCAGTTTTTCAGGTTAAAAGAAAAGAATCCCCGTTTGGAATACAATGTGACCTTACAATGATTAAGAGTAGACAGATCTATAGGTAGTAGCACAGATTTCCTCCCTCTCTCACATGTCCTCCCTTCATTAGCTAGTTACCCCTATAAATAGACCCCTATAAAAAAGGAACAATAAAAGTCTATAATGGGTGAGGAGGACAGGGCATCCACAAACCACAACTCCTGTCTGTCCGGTAGTATCCACCTCTTTTAATGATGGCTGTGCCTTTCGGACACATTTTGGCAAATATAAACATGTCTGCATCGCTCCTTTTGTAACTGTTTCACCCCAAAAAGAATAAACAGTCGATCACTAAAAAAAATGTATTGCGGTGTGCGTGTGTGTGTGTATAATACTCACACAGTATCTCCCTGGACAAAGAGCTCTGGCCGTTCCTTCAGCATATTCCCTCTGATCCATACCAGCAGCTGCTTCATGTCCCCTACACACACACACACACACACACAGGTACACAGACAGAAGCAGAGACAGGGGTCAGAGTTCAAGGTGCATGGTCCAGCCCCCAAGTCCCAGCCGGTCGATGTGACGCGACAGAGGGACCAGGGATCACCAGAGATCACGGTGTGTGTGTGTGTGTGTGTGTGTGAGATGCTGAGGGGGATGGCGAGACAGACGTCTCGAAGCCGGCCATCGCCCTCATTCACCTCTGGGACATTAGGTTTTATATTAGGGTCTCTTGGTAAACAAAGAGGTTCAAATAGAAAAGGAGCTTTTAAATGGATAACATCCTGACATATGCAATCCTCCACTTCCTAAGTGGAGGTGTGCATGGTATGCATGCAGTGCTGTCCTCGTAAACCCGAAAGGTCCGGTTTCCCAGATTCAGATATAGCCTATTCCTGGATTAATAACGAAATAAATATTTTCTGTTGATTGAAATTGTTTTCTGCCTTTTGAAAAAGAGAGAAATAATAGCTTTATCTCTGTCCAGGAAACCGCTCCTAAACAGAGATTAGGAATTGATTGACAGAAAATGCAAAGCCCAAAATAAGGAATTCAAATGATTGTGTCTATATGCATTTGAAAATAAAACACATCCGTGTCTTTTTTTAAAGAACTTGAACGTCAGTGATATTTAAACATTTTCCATGAGTCTGACCTCTGGAGCAATCGGTTGTTGTTTGGGAAAACGACCTCGCATTAACAATGGCTTGAGCTACTTGAACTGTCAGGCTACAGAGAACAACATATACCAAACCATCGGGTTACGAGAGCAACACACACACACACACACACACACACACACACACACACACACACACACACTACAGACAATTATAATATCCTCTCGCCGCCATTCGATACGATTCCATATACTGTAACCTAAGCGTTCATTACTGTCCGTCAATGTGCGTGTGAATGCAATGTGTGGTTCCTTATAAGAAAAACGATGTGCTCTTATAAGATCATGGCCGTCTGCAGATGTACAGAAGGACAAGGCCTCGCGATGGCATACGAGAGCAGGACTGGGACTGCAGTGTCCCCATATCACAGAAACACACACACACACCAGCCTCCCCATCCCTAACACAGCATCATCAGCCTCTCTCACCGGATCCAACCAGTTCGCTCAGTGCTGATATGGATGTGAGAGGGAGGGAGGGAAAGAGAGAAGGGGAGAAAGAAGCGAAAGGATGTATAAAATAGCAAAGTCTACGCTGCGGTCGGAAATAATATCCGAGGCAGGACTTTTGATGAAATGTGACGAGGCTGTGCTCGATGCTCACTAAAGCGTAGAATCATTTCATTATTGCCATCCCCACTGATGTGCTATTTCAGATCCATAACCTCTGAACAGGGCATGTCACAGAAAGGACGTGTAAAAGAAGCATAGGGGCCAGTCCACAGACAGCCAACCCCTTTCCCATCAGACAGAGACAGAGAGAAAGCTCTTCACAGAGCTAACACCCCTCTTACTCTACACCAGTGACTCTGCGGACATCGATAAAGCGGAAACCATGCATGGGAGTCGTGGAACCCAGTCCGTCTAAGACATAGAGTCTCTCTGCTCGTTACAAAACAGTCCTAGTACCTGGGGGTACTGTAGGTGTTTGGTGGGGCTTTATATGGCACCTCTGAGGCGTGTGGGGGGGGGGGGGGGGGGGGGGGGCAGTATCAGGTTAATTGGATGGCTGTCAGACCTCTTCACAAGTGTAATGATTGGCCTACCTTCCTTCCTCCCCCCCTGCCTAGAACCCCCGCTCTCTCTCTCTCTCCCTCCTCTTCCCCCGCTCCCACTTCCCTCTCACCAGCACCTATAAAGAAGAGTGATGCAGAGCAAAGGCAATGAATATTGACTTGAACCTCAGCACAGTTCTAAAAAAAGAAGCCAATCACTCCACTCTCATAATTTCGCCTTTGTGGGAGCAAGATACTCTCTACTCTCTCGCAAAAGCCGCTGAAGTCTATCGCAACCCCCCCCCCCCCTTCCCGCCCTGACTGTCGATTTTCCTTCAGAGAGACAGAGGTCAGGGTGGCTGAGGGGGCAGAGATGAAGGTTCTCCTGGACTCTGGTCTGCTTTCGTTGTCCTGGGTAGTACTCATTAGGATATGCAACAGAAAACAAGAGTTTCTTATTGGACGAGTTCAGGTAGTCCCTCCCCGATTCAGCCAGTTTTCTGTCGTTTCGTGCCTAGTGAATACGACCCTGTTTGTGTTTCAGCCCACCCATAGGCTGTAGGGGTAGGAGAGCGCAGGTGGGGCGGGCCGAGGATGATGGAGGACAACAATGGAGAGGAGGAGGAAAATGAGGAATGTGCGTCACAGGCTCCATGCAGGTGCATTATGGGATAGCGCTGTCTGGGTCGGAGGGGAGAGGGCGTCTGAACGGCAGGCTCAAAGCATTCCCTCTCTTTTTCTTTCCTCTTAATTCCCCTCGTTCTCTCCGTGCGTTGCACTACTATTGATATGGTGGTTATCTGTGGGTGGGAGGAAATAAATCATCCATCTTGCTGGGATGTGTGTGGGACATTTTCTGGGATGTGTGTGTGTGTGTGTGTGTGTGTGTGTGGGGGGGGGGGGGTCTTAGGCAGGGGGGAATTCAGAGCCAGGGTCATCAATCACTCACAGGGGTTAAAGAGAAATATTGAGGATTCAGAAAGGGATTATCTCTCTCACACTCACTCACACACACACACACACACACACACACACACACACACACACACACACACACACACACACACGTCCAGCGGACAGCAGATCAACAAGGTCATCCTAGGCTCGCATTCTCTGCTCTGGCCAACTTTTGTGTTAAGGTTGTCCTGGAAACTACACTGCCACGGAGACCAAATCTTTGTTTGTAGGAGGTCAGAACAACCCAAACGACTCCTATCAATCCCTCACAGTTCTACTATGGGGTCTAGCAAGGGAGTGGACATTCACACACTTCAACACGGTCACTCACACACAGTCATTGACAGACACACATATCGACAAACAAACAAACGAAGAAAAAAACAACAATACGTTCTGAAGCACACCACACACCTACACTACCGCTCAAAAGTTTGGGGTCACTTAGAAATGGCCTTGTTCTCCATTAAAACATACATGAAATGAGTTGCAAAATGAATAGGAAATATAGTCAAGACGTTGACAATCCTCCATTTGCGGCAATTACAGCCTTGCAGACCTTTGGCATTCTAGTTGTCAATTTGTTGAGATAATCTGAAGAGATTTCACTCCATGCTTCCTGAAGCACCTTCCCATAAATTGGATTGGCTTGATGGGCACTTCTTACGGTCAAGCTGCTCCCACTACAGCTCAATAGGATTGAGATCCGGTGACTGTGCTGGCCACTCCATTATAGACAAAATAATACCAGCTCAACTGCTTCTTCCCTAAATAGCTATTGCATAGTTTGGAGCTGTGCTTTGGGTCATTGTCCTGTTGTAGGAGGAAATTGGCTCCAATTAAGCGCCGTCCACAGGGTATGGCATGGCGTTGCAAAATGGAGTGATAGCCTTCCTTCTTCAAGATCCCTTTTACCCTGTACAAATATCCCACTTTACCACCACCAAAGCACCCCCAGACCATCACATTAACTCCACTATGCTTGACAGATGGCGTCAAGCACTCCTCCCATCATCTTTTCTGCGTCTCACAAATGTTCTTCATGATCCGAACACCTCAAACTTAGATTTGTCTGTCCATAACACTTTTTTCCAATCTTCCTCTGTCCAGTGTCTGTGTTATTTTGCCCATCTTAATCTTTTATTTTTATTGGCCAGTCTGAGATATGGCTTTTTCTTTGCAACTCTGCCTAGAAGGCCAGCATCCCGGAGTCGCTTCTTCACTGTTGAAGTTGAGACTGGTGTTTGCGGGTACTATTTAATGAAGCTCAGTTGAGGACTTGTGAGGCGTCTGTTTCTCAAACTAGACACTAATGTACTTGTCCTCTTGCTCAGTTGTGCACTGGGGCCTCCCACTCCTCTTTCCTTTCTATTCTGGTTAGAGCCAGTTTGCGCTGTTCTGTGAAGGGAGTAGTACACAGCATTGTACGAGATCTTCAGTTTCTTGGCAATTTCTCGCATGGAATAGCCTTCATTTCTCAGAAAAAGAACAGACTGACGAGTTTCATAAGAACGTTTGTTGTTTCTGGCCATTTTGAGCCTGTAATCGAACCCACAAATGCTGATGCTCCAGATACTCAACTAGTCTAAAGAAAGCCAGTTTTATTGCTTCTTTAATCAGCAAAACAGTTTTCAGCTGTGCTAACATAACTGCAAAAGGGTTTTCTAATGATAAATTTGCCTTTTAAAATTATAAACTTGGATTAGCTAACATAACGTGCCATTGGAACACAGGAGTGATGGTGGCTGATAATGGGCCTCTGTACGCCTATGTAGATATTCCATTAAAAAAATCTGCTGTTTCCAGCTACAATAGTCATTTACAACATTAACAATGTCTACACTGTATATTTGATCAATTTGATGTTATTTTAAATGGACAAAACAATTGCTTTTCTTTCAAAAAACAAGGACATTTCTAAGTGACCACAAACTTTTGAACGGTAGTGTGCTAAAAAGGATATGACAAAACAGGACACAAAAAAGATGTGCCTTTGGCCTCCACTATAAAAAAAATGTCCACCGTCCCTCCTACTTTGGTTCTGTTTACGAATAGAATGATTTCAATGTCACTGATTCATCTAGATCTAGACCCGAGATGACTCTGAGGTGCTGTACTATGATGAAAGGAGTAAATCACAGGGGATGGCTCTGAGGTGCTGTACTATGAATGAAAGGAGTAAATTACAGGGGATGGCTCTGAGGTGCTGTACTATGAATGAAAGGAGTAAATCACAGGGGATGGCTCTGAGGTGCTGTACTATGAATGAAAGGAGTAAATCACAGGGGATGGCTCTGAGGTGCTGTACTATGAATGAAAGGAGTAAATCACAGGGGATGGCTCTGAGGTGCTGTACTATGAATGAAAGGAGTAAATTACAGGGGATGGCTCTGAGGTGCTGTACTATGAATGAAAGGGGTAAATCACAGGGGATGGCTCTGAGGTGCTGTACTATGAATGAAAGGAGTAAATCACAGGGGATGGCTCTGAGGTGCTGTACTATGAATGAAAGGAGTAAATCACAGGAGATGCCTGAGGTGCTGTACTATGAATGAAAGGAGTAAATTACAGGAGATGACTGAGGTGCTGTACTATGAATGAAAGGAGTAAATCACCGGAGATGGCTCTGAGGTGCTGTACTATGAATGAAAGGAGTAAATCACCGGAGATGGCTCTGAGGTGCTGTACTATGAATGAAAGGAGTAAATCACAGGGGATGGCTCTGAGGTGCTGTACTATGAATGAAAGGAGTAAATCACAGGAGATGACTGAGGTGCTGTACTATGAATGAAAGGAGTAAAATCACAGGAGATGACTGAGGTGCTGTACTATGAACGAAAGGAGTAAAACCAGTTGAGTGTGTTGAGCTGCAGTTCCACTGCAGTAGGCCTCCTCCTCTGGGGATGAGCTCTGCAGTTTTAGGAGACCTTTTCCTCCATTCTACCTACTTTCACTTCCTTATTTCCACCAGGAGAGCACAGGAACAGGTGGATAGAGAGAGGAAACAGGGCCACTCGTCCATCCCGCCAACCCCCCAAAATGATTTTACACAAAAAGAAATTGGAGGCTTTGTCACAATTGTCCCCAAATACCCAAACACCCCTTCCTGGGCCCCCTTCCTTCTTCTTCTTCTCCTCCACAGCCACCCCTAACTCTCCTTTCCTCCCTGACTCTGCGTTGTGGATGGAAGACCCATCAACAGTATCACTGGCTGCATTTACAAGTGAATGAGGTCTAATAATGGAACAGTTAGGAGAATAATGGGTCGAGGCCCGGGGTGGCTCACAGATGTTGGTGGTGCTGGAGAGGGAAGGAAGGAGGGCGCTCCAACACCATGGTTACTGAGGAAAGACTGGAATGAGAGAGGGGAGATGAGGGGGGGTGAGTGGACTATTTTATACCCGATTTTCAATGGAGAAGGGGGGGGTTGGCCGAACTGAGGGGCCAAGGCAACCAGACAGGCAGGCAGGCCACTGGCTAGCATGGCCAGCTCAACAGCTGTCCAGGCACCATGTGAACACGGGCTGAGAGAGGTCAGAGAGAGAGTGATGGAGGGAGGGGGAGAGAAGGGAGAGGGCAGACGCAAGGACACCAGTGGTGGGAGAAAGAGATGGATGCAGGAGAAAGAGAGAGAGCAGAAAGATAGAGCAGCATGATTTAGTAGGATTTGTACTGGGGTTTTGTGTCTGCATATTAGCCCCCGCTGAGTAGGGGCCATAAGAGCGGCTAACGCACAACCCCCTCCTCCCTTTTAGTCGGCGTTAGAGGAGAAAGGAAGGAGATATATTGAACTAATGAAGTCATCTATGCACGTGACAGTTGAGTTTTGTTTAGTCACATGAAAGAGAAAGGCTATTTTCTCAGGATCAATTAAGAGGGGGAGGGGAGGCAATCAGAGGAGGCAGAAATACCACACCTCCATCATCCTTCAGTCGCTGAATTTAAACTGAATTCAGTTAGAGGTCTGTTTTAAAACAGAACTGTGCAGAATCAGTCTGTACTGCATAATCAGGGCCTATCCTTGGCTTGAAGTAATGTCTCTTAAAAAATATATATAGTAAATGAAAGTAAATATTCATTGACAATTGATCAACAAAAATGTTGCTAAACAATTTGTACTCACAGGGTTCTGATTGGTTGGGCAGGGTCACATGATGCTCCTTCACGCTGCCAAACAGTAGCTCCGCCCCTCCCCTAGGAAGTAAAGGGCATTTAATTACATATCTGTTCCATAGTTATCACATAGGTTGGTAGAGTAACTTTGCAGTGTCATATTGAATTGGTAAAATAAAAAGTGCAGCCAGGGTGGTATTAGATTTACATAATCTGGAATTAGAGGGCATGGTGGCGAGTTAATCCCCGAGGAAAGGAGAACAGGCTGTGGAGACTAGACACACTGAAGAATAGGAGAAGATATGGTAAAGAAAAAAGGGAAGAATAGAGATGGGGAGAGAGGTGAGACACTGAAGAATAGGGAGATGGGGCTCCCCTGCAGTGAACGAGTGTGTGGCATCGGACGCCAGCAGAGATAATTCAATAAAGCACGAGTGGACGCTTATCATATCACGGCTGTGAGCCTCCCCTTCAGACCGTTATGACAGGTCCCACTGGCCTCCCTCAATAAGGACAGAGACAGACATCCGAGAGGCGACTGAATGCCACCACCCAAGAATAGGGACAATAAGGAGACCATCTATTTGCGAGGGACTAGGCTATAAACAGCGCATTCGGAAAATATTCAGATCCCTTGACTTTTCCCACATTTTGTTACGTTACAGCCTTATTTAAAATAATAATAATAATAATCCTCAATCAATCTACACACAATACCCCATAATGACAAAGCAAAAACAGTTGTAACATTTTTTGCTAATAAAAAATTAAAATGAACTATCACATTTACTTAAGTATTCAGACCCTTTACTCAGTACTTTGTAGAAGCACCTTTGGCAGCGATTACAACCTCCAGTATTCTTGGGTATGTCGCTATAAGCTTGGCACACCAGTATTTGGGGAGTTTGGATGGTTGGATGGAGAGCATCACTGCACAGCTATTTTCAGGTCTCTCCAGAGATGTTTGATCGGGTTCAAGTCTGGGCTCTGGCTGGGCCACTCAAGGACATTCAGAGACTTGCCCCGAAGCGTTGTCTTGGCTTTTTATTTTTTTAATTTTTTTTATTTCACCTTTATTTAACCAGGTAGGCTAGTTGAGAACAAGTTCTCATTTGCAACTGCGACCTGGCCAAGATAAAGCATAGCAGTGTGAACAGAGTTACACATGGAGTAAACAATTAACAAGTCAATAACACAGTAGAAAAAAAGAGAGTCTATATACATTGTGTGCAAAAGGCATGAGGAGGTAGGTGAATAATTACAATTTTGCAGATTAACACTGGAGTGATAAATGATCAGATGGTCATGTACAGGTAGAGATATTGGTGTGCAAAAGAGCAGAAAAGTAAATAAATAAGAACAGTATGGGGATGAGGTAGGTAAAAATGGGTGGGCTATTTACCGATAGACTATGTACAGCTGCAGCGATCGGTTAGCTGCTCAGATAGCAGATGTTTGAAGTTGAGGGAGATAAAAGTCTCCAACTTCAGCGATCTTTGCAATTCGTTCCAGGCACAGGCAGCAGAGAAGCTTTGTGCTTAGGGTCGTTGTCCTGTTGGAAGGTGAACCTTCACCCCTGTCTGAGGTCCTGAGTGCTCTGGAGCTGGGTTTCACAAGGATTTCCTGACTAGTCTCCCTGTCCTTATAGCTGAAAAACATCCCCCCAGCATGATGCTGCCAACACCATGCTTCACCGTAAGGATGGTGCCAGGTTTCCTCCAGACGAGACGTTTGGCATTCAAGCCAAATAATTCAATATTGGTTTCATCAGACCAGAGAATCTTGTTTCTCATGGTCTCAGTCTTTTAGGTGCCTTTTGGCAAACTCCAAGTGGGCTGTCATGTGCTTTTTATTGAGGAGTGGCTTCTGTCTGGCCACTCTACCATAAAGGCCTAATTGGTGGAGTGCTGCAGAGATGGTTGTCCTTCTGAAAGGTTCTTCCATCTCCACAGAGGAACTATGAAGCTCTGTCAGAGTGACCATCGGGTTCTTGGTAACCTCCCCTCATATCTCGATTTTTTAAAAACTTATTCACAATATACACTATATGACCAAAGGTATGTGGACACCTGCTCGTCGAACATCTCATTCCAAAATCATGGGCATTAATATGCAGTTGTTCCTCCCTTTGGTGCAATAACAGCCTCCACTCTTCTGGGAAAGCTTTCCACTAGATGTGGAACATTGATACGGGGACTTGCTTCCATTCAGCCACAAGAGCATTAGGGAGGTCAGGCACTGATGTTGGGCGATTAGACCTGGCCCGAAGTCTGCATTCTAATTAACTTGAAAGATGTTAGATGGAGTTGAGGTCAGGGCTCTGTGCAGGCCAGTCAAGTTCTTACACACCGATCTCAACAAACCATTTCTGTACGGACCTAGCTTTGTGCACGGGAGCATTGTCATGCTGAAACAGGAAAGGGCTTTGTTGCCACAAAGTTGGCAGCACAGAACTGTCTAGAATGTCATTGTATGCTGTAGCATTAAGATTTCCCTTCACTGGAACTAAGGGGTGTAGCCCGAACCATGAAAAACAGCCCCAGACCATTATTCCTCCTCCACCAAATCTTACAGTTGATACTATGCATTCGAGCAGGTAGTGTGAGATGGCGAAGCATCACTCCAGAGAACGCGTTTCCACTGTTCCAGAGTCCAATGGCGGCGAGCTTGACACCACTCCAGCCAACCCTTGGCATTTTGCATGGTGATCTTAGGCTTGTGTGCGGCTGCTCGGCCATGGAAACCCATTTCATGAAGCTCCTGGCGAACAGTTATTGTGCTGACGTTGATTCCAGAGGCAGTTTGGAACTTGGTAGTGAGTGATGCAACCGAGGACAGAATATGTTTACACGCTACGCGCTTCAGAACTCGGTGGTCCCGTTCTGTGAGCTTGTTTGGCCTACCACTTCGCAGCTGAGCAGTTGTTGCTCCTAAACGTTTCCACTTCACCATTACAGCACTTACAGTTGACCAGGGAAGCTCTAGCAGGGCAGAAATTTGACGAACTGACTTGTTGGAAAGGTGGCATCCAATGACGGTGTCAAGTTGAAAGTCACAGAGCCATTCAGTACAGGCCATTTTAATGTCAGCAACGCGTGTGGCTGAAATAGCCAAATTCACTAATTTGAAAGGGTGTCCACATACTTTTGGCCCTATATATATATATATATATTTATAAATAAAAGCTTAGTTGCACAATTAAAGCTAAATACACTGCATTTAAACAGTCAGCAAAAATCTAATGAATTCAAAACTTGGAAAATTATACCTAAGCTAAATAAAACCATTCTAAAACCACTAATTATTTAATCAAAATAGTTTAACCTGTTTTTTCTTTTTTGCAATAATGACTGATCTGGCTTTCAAGTCTGTTCATGAAAATGCTTTTTGTTACAAATGTATCCAGAACCATGCAGATCGCCACCAATAATGACCTACTTCTTTTAGTGGGCATTATAGAAAATGAACACAGGTCTCATAAACAACATCTCAAGAACAAGCCCACGTGCTAGTGCATAGCCAGCTAATATTTAGATTTCAAGTTTAGCCAACTTTGATCTATTTCATAGCTGACAAGGGATAACAGTTGATCTGCTATGAACACACCCACCTGTCCGTCTCCAACTGTTTGAGCAGCATGCTAGCCTGTCCACTTTGTTAAGACGTTGAAATCAAGTGGAGAACGAGTTGCTAATTCCTTATGTGCATGCGTGTGTCTATGTTCATTGCACATTGATAAAACACAGACTAGATAGCGAACACATAGCAGTCGGTGGCTAAAATGCTGACAATGGTACATGGTGCCACATTGCCTTGCGACAGAAACAACGTTTATTTGATATATCGCCCAGCTCTACCGTCAACCCACGTAGTAAGCAGATAGTGAACACATCCTAGTAAACAGACCAGCAGTGACTAGCCTGCCAGCACGAGACAAACATTAGTCGCCTCTCTCCCTGCATGAAAGAGAGAGGAGCGTTAATGACATTTCAAAAGTCTTTCTCTTTTGAAACTTTTGTGTGTGTTTAATGTTAACGGTTAATATGCAAAATGCCAGAGCAAGTGAAATAAACAATGTAAACATATGAGCGCACAAGAGATAGAAAGAGAGCAAGTCAAGTGCAAAGATAGGGTGAGCACAAGAGATAGAAAGAGAGCAAGTCAAGTGCAAAGATAGGGTGAGCACAAGAGATAGAAAGAGAGCAAGTCAAGTGCAAAGATAGGGTGAGCACAAGAGATAGAAAGAGAGCAAGTCAAGTGCAAAGATAGGGTGAGCACAAGAGATAGAAAGAGAGCAAGTCAAGTGCAAAGATAGGGTGAGCACAAGAGATAGAAAGAGAGCAAGTCAAGTGCAAAGATAGGGTGAGCACAAGAGATAGAAAGAGAGCAAGTCAAGTGCAAAGATAGGGTGAGCACAAGAGATAGAAAGAGAGCAAGTCAAGTGCAAAGATAGGGTGAGCACAAGAGATAGAAAGAGAGCAAGTCAAGTGCAAAGATAGGGTGAGCACAAGAGATAGAAAGAGAGCAAGTCAAGTGCAAAGATAGGGTGAGCACAAGAGATAGAAAGAGAGCAAGTCAAGTGCAAAGATAGGGTGAGCACAAGAGATAGAAAGAGAGCAAGTCAAGTGCAAAGATAGGGTGAGCACAAGAGATAGAAAGAGAGCAAGTCAAGTGCAAAGATAGGGTGAGCACAAGAGATAGAAAGAGAGCAAGTCAAGTGCAAAGATAGGGTGAGCACAAGAGATAGAAAGAGAGCAAGTCAAGTGCAAAGATAGGGTGAGCACAAGAGATAGAAAGAGAGCAAGTCAAGTGCAAAGATAGGGTGAGCACAAGAGATAGAAAGAGAGCAAGTCAAGTGCAAAGATAGGGTGAGCACAAGAGATAGAAAGGGGACAGATCAGAGAGCGACAGAAGCAAAGATAAACTGTGTGTGTGTTTGGCTGCTGCAGGTGCAGGCCGGGCCATTATAAAGAGAGCTCACATCGCCTGGAGAATGCAGAGTTGTCATTCAGATGCTCTGGTGCGGAGCTGGCCTAGAGCCCAGTATATCTATGCAAAGGGAGATCGAGCGAGAGGAGCACGCCTAGTAATGAATCACTCACTCTCTGAGGTCAACGAGTTTCAAAGAAACACTATGTTTGCTCATCTACTACAACATTTTAAAGCATTCATCCCGATCCTATATAGTCTATGACAGAAAACTGCATTTATCCTATATACGATTGAGCAAAGTTCCTGTATGCCTACTGGAACACTCACTCACTGGGGTCAACCAGTACTCTCAGTCTCAAACACTACTTCTCTCATCTCCTACAACAGCTTAAAGCATTAATTCCTCTCCCTATATGACAAGACAAATGCTGTCATCTCATGGCAGCCCAGTCAAGACAGAATAAATGCCTTTAGGCTACAATCACAGACGTCCTGTATGCATTTTCTTAGTGCAGTGTTTCACACACTGTGAAGCAGTATTCTTTTACAGAATGCAACACTGTAATTACATGTGACAATTGCTGCTGCATAACAGAGTCAGAGAAGTGATGCCCTCAGTTGAGTCGTGCACTAGCTTGTGACAGCAACCTTGAGGTACCTGTCCAGAAATGCTTCTTTCATTTTCCTTCGTATTACTGCACAGTTGCTAGAGTGTTAGATAACTTGTTTGTCTGCTCAGGGTGTAATTTCTCAAAAATACGAAATGATCGATTTTTGAGACCTTAGTCACGGACAGACTAGGCTAGACTCTGGTCCACGCGCTTGCAGCAGTATGCGAGTACCGGAGCTAATCTCTTGACATACACCCTACACTATTTAAAAAATGTTTACACCCTGCACTCTAGCAACATCTTTACTTGGTGAGTTGTGAAAGTACATTAATTGTAAAACTTTTTTTTTAAAGATAAAAAAAGCAGAGGCAACTATTTATTGTCGTCGCGAGATGAACCAGAACAAAGCTAGTAATTCGCGATAATCTATTCCTAAACGCAGCAACCTAGCTAGCTAGATAACTAGCATTAGTTTGTTAATTAAACTATAGTCATGCATTGGTTTAGCGTTAACGTTAGTTTGCGACTGCACGAGTCGTTCTCTTATGCACTGTAGCGCTAGCGACACATTTGCGATAGTTAAAAGCAACAATGTATTTCCTGCCTTTTGAAAGTAATACGACGACTGGGAACAGACGACGTCTTGTTAAATGTGTTTGAAAATGTTCGAAGGTTGCGTCAAACTAACAAAAAAACGTATTTTATACCAACCCAAACTCCAGGTGTATCGCTATGGGCGCCGCCATATTGTTGTCGCCGGAAGTTTACACACCAGCGCTGGAAGTGACGCTGTCCAATGACCTTCTCCTCTTTGAAAAAATGCTTTCAATCCCAAATACTACACTTCTAGTGTTACATTTATTGTTGCCTATCCCAGCATTGTCTGTTGAAAATTAAGATGTAAGTCTGAAATAAGCTTTTTTTTTCTTTGCCTTTTTGTTTAGGGATATTTCTAATAGCCTACTAGTTGAATGGAGGTAACAATATCTGACTAACTGTCTCATAACTACACCACGTGCAACAAAATGAGAAAACTCATACGTTATGTTTTGAGAAATATGGGTGGTTGAAGTAGTAGTAGGTGTGTGTGTGTGCCATGTCAAAGGCGCAACCCCCCCCACCCCCCTGTCCTCTCTGTCATTGGTGACAGCCCTGTCCCGATATGGGTGGGGGAGATTGAATTGCAAATCTCCTGCCTTCTGTTAGCGTCCAAGGCTGTGGTGGCCCTTTCCAGTCACCATTCATGTGGTAATGAGAAAATCCAGGAGTAGAGGCTGGGTGGATGAGTGAGGATGCTGGGGGGGGGGGGGGGCGTTCAGAAAACGGGGGAAACGTAGACTGCAGACTGACTGATGTCCAGAGAAAAGGAGATCACAGACTGACTGATGTCCAGGGGAGTGAACAAGACATCCTCTAGGGCTAAACAAGCGCGATCCTTTTAGGGACCTATAATTATATACAGGCAAGATTTAAATTGGGTTTTTGTAGCCGGTGGAACTGTCCCGGCTCTCCTCACAACTCAATGCTTCCAATCCGAAAATTGTGAACACCTCATGTAACACTTGGTTTACAGGGCCAGACCAAACTAATTACATATTTGCAGACTAGTTTTAACAATATTATAGAGTGACACAGTCATTTTCTACTGGAGAGCAGTGGTTCAGGCCATGTGTGTCGCATGTGGCGTGCCTGTGACAGGAGGGGCGGCTACAAGGAGTCCCCATAGATTTAGATAGCTAAGTATTACCATATTAGTATTAACCCATCAGTGTGATGTCACTTCACATTTGCTAGGCTTGCTTGAGTTCTTCCTCAGCTGTTACCACCATCCCGTCATAACACACTGGCACTGATCCCAGACCAGAACATAACCTAGGCCCGTATTCATAAAGCTAATCTAGGATCAGTTTGGCCTTTTAGATTACAATGAATAAGATTACATGGACGTTGTAACCTGATCCAAGATCAGCACTCCTCCTCTGATACACTTTATGAATATGGTTCCTGGTTTACCATAACATTGCAAACACGCGCTCACGTATCTCAAGCCAACTTCACGTATCTCATCAACACATTTGATCAGATGCGTTTGATGGTGGCGCATTGAACCCGCATAGACACAACACAATTGATGCTGCTATGTGATAAATCAGTTGTGATACATTCTGTGATATACTCCCATGGACGTGCAGCTATGTCACACATGGATAGCTGACAATGGAGAACACAATGGATTTGCAGTGAAAAGAGGCAGAGAGGATTAGATTAGTAGTGAATTGGTGAGGTTTGGATGGGTTTGGGGCAAAAGGAGCCATGGTCTGTTTGTGATCACATAAAGAAATAGAAGAATTAACATGTTACATGGATCATGGATCTTGGAGGCAGGGGATAGCAGAGAGAATGCACTCTGTGTGGCCTATTGTCATTTACACCCCCCATAGTTACTGCTGCGTAGGTTATATAACTAATATGAAAATATATAAACTCCTTGCCTCACAAGTAAAACACTTGCTAGCTGGCATTTCCTCGTGGCCTTTTTTAATAGTTTCACCAGAATAAAACTTATGCTTGAGATTGTTTCTCTGCCTCCCAAGCCTGTGACTCGCACAGGCTCACACTGACGTATGAGAGACAGCCTGACCGCATTGTCTTCTTGGCGTGGGGGAGGGGGGAGAGACAGAGAGGGCTGCACGGGGGACATCGGCGGCAGTGCCCCTGTCTCTCCCGTCTCGTCCTAACCAGGGCGGAGGGAATGGCTGCGTCATTGTGCCAGAGAGTGCAGCTCAGCGCGCCCCTTCTCTGACTGGCACTGGCCCACAGCTGCATGGTCTGAGTCTGACTCCGAACATCTGTGTGCTATACATCCCCCCCCCCACCCCATCTCTACCACCACCTCACTCTAACGCACGCACGCACACACACTGCTCTGCCTGTTCTGTTCATCCCCATCTCCACCATCTTGTCCCCACCCGCCCTGACCATAGTCACGTGACCCTGACGCACCCCTGTTATCTAATACTCGTGCCCTGCCCTCAGCTGCAGTGCACATGCGCCGTAGCTGAAACACAGGCGAGCGCACGCACACACACACACACACACAACAGCATAGCCAGACATCTTACAGTTCGACAGACATTTTAAAATGGAAAATCCTCACATCCTCTTTGATGTCAAGTAGTTCTAAGTATCACACTAGTATGCAACACCTTAACTGCACTGATGTCTGTACCCATGAAGCTAGCTGAAACACTGTGTCCACAAGTAAGAAGACAAGGATCAATTCAGGGATGCTGACGACTTTCACTCTGCATCAGCGTTAGTGAGGCAGTGCTGCCATCTAGCGGTTAGTACCATGAACACATGCAATGAGTAAATAGAATCAAGTCATACAAGCGTCATTGACTCGAGTTTTATTTTATTTGAAAAACAAGTGAACCATTATGTACAGTACATAAAAAAACATGGGGTCACAAACATGGGAGTTTTTTGTCATTTTTCTTTATAGGTTCATCATTTCAGAATGATTATTTACAACAGGAAAAAAAAGCACACATGTAATCTGTACAACATAAGGTGAGACAAACATAATTACATACAGTACATCATCAAATCGTTCCTAAACCAGTAGGCTTTATTAATAAATCACAAAAACACTCAAAAAAAGATTCAAATCAAGGTGTCTTCTATTTTTATTTTTTTTGCTGACTGAACTATAGTGCCCTCTACTGGACAAGATAGGCAATTGGACTTTGGCTCTCCCCTTTATTCTCACTGGCTGATTGGGGTCGTGTTCATTAGGGCACACTGTAGCAAAACATTTTGCAACATAAAACAAAATTCATAATCCCTCCATGTTTCACTATGTTTTCCTTTGTTTGGTGCCTTATGAATACGACCTGCGATGCACTTTCTGGCTGGCTGGCACTTATGCTGCATTCATAACCAAGTAGGAAGCTGGTCATTACCAGTTGTAAAGTGATAAATACCAGTTGGATGCATTCACATGCTTTGAACTCATTGAGGAATGCTGATTGGCTAATGGCCAACAAGCTGCTCAACCATAAACTAAAAGTACAGCTATCATGCTTGTAAACCAATTATAGTATTCAAAACCCATATTAATTGATTGCTTTTTATAAATTGTTTTGTTGTTGCATTGAACTCTCAAATGCTGTTATCAAGGTCATTTTCTTAGTAGGTGACGTCAGTGGTCAGCATGTGGGAGAAGTTGTAGCTCAGGGACGATAGACGAGTTTCCAGTAGTACATACCAGTTAGAGGGGCGTTCAAGTGGATTGTTCCCAGCAGGACACGACTCACATCCTCAGGGGCAGCAGTGTCTACTCTGCTTGTTTTCTATGGGACTCTTAATTGATTTAAAAGTGATTGCATAGATCTGAGAGTCAGCTCTCTATCTCAGGCCTAAATACATCATGGATTGGAAAGCAATCAGCAGACACTGACACTTCAACAAACAGATCGAAAATAAATCGTCATCTTCATTCATAGTGCTTTTGTGTTTCAACACAACACTGCTTAGGAGTCGGCAGAGGAAAGGTTGCCAGGTATTATGTGATCAAAAGGTCAAAGGTCACACTGTATTTAGTTCCAAGGACGTTGACAGATTCCTTTAAGCCCTCATCTTGATGTTGCATTTTACTAAAGCATTTCAGCAACAATACAATTTAAAAGAGAACATTTTATGAATTTGAGTGAGTGAAAATCGCACGATCCTACAGTAAATATGTGAAATCAAAAACGCTTTTGATGGTTTTAAAATCTAAATGTCCTTTTCAACACTCTGTCCATATCATATCAAACACACGTTATCATACATACAAAGCAAAACACATCATACAGTCACTGAGGGGGTTTGAGGTAGCCTGATCCCACATCTATTTCTGTTGTTTTGCAATCTCGTTTAGTTTCTTTGGCTGACAATGACCAGAGAAGTTGGCAAGAAGACAGCACAAACAGGTCTGGGACCAGGCTAGATCTGAGGGGGCCTCCATTCTGCCCTGAGAACATTCTGGTCACTTTCAGACTAAAGCACATTCATTCACACTGGTTAAAACCTGAATCCTATACGGCAACAGCAGAGGCTCAAACATGTTATGTTACCATGTCAACAAAGTCTTCAAACATGTCAACAAAATCTGCCGGTCAGCAATAAAACCACACAGAAAAACGTTATCTAAATAAAGTTGAAGAAAAGAGTAGTCAGTGTTTTTACATGTAAAAAAGCACATTAATTCACTCAAACAGGTCAGAGTGCTTTAAGGATATTTCTAATGGTGTGTTTGTGACAAGTGAGGACAAGGCAAACATGCTCATATGATGTCAATGGGACAGGAGTCATTATGAAACATTAATGGCATGCCAGAGATAAGGAGAGGGAGAGGGAGAGGGAGAGCTTCCCAAAATAGCTCCTATTAAAATAAAGGATACCAAACGGTACTCAAACAAAATCAGAGTCATATGAAAAATGGATGACATGCCAGAGATAAGGAGAGGGGATGCTTCTCAGAAGAGCCTCAATAAGAGAACTGCTTCTGAACAGCACACAAACAAAACCCACAGAGAGAATTGCTTAGTATGCCTCCAACAGCTGATATGACTTGGCAACATACATTATTGTGTGTTGTGGGGGCGAATAAGTGTCTGTCTGTATGAGCACACTGCGTGTGTCAACAACAGGGGACCTGATGGACTATGTGATGAAGGAATGGCAGCCACACAGAGAGTCTATACAAGAAGAAGAGATTCTAGAACACACAACCTCTCAGTCAGAAGCTGAGGTCCGATGAGACAGGTCAGAAGTCATAGAGATAGATGCCGATGTATCTCTGGGGTACTGGTGTCCTGAAGTACACACACATTGTGTTAAATAGGACTCTCTCTTCAAGTCAGACAGAACACACACACACACACTGTGTTTACTATTACTCTCTGACAGAACAGTGTGCGACAATGAGCCAGTAAGTACAGACGTAATAGTAAAGGTAATAATGAAGGTGTTGAAGACAGATCAGAGCTTCATGTGATCTACCAGAGATCAGCTAGATCCAACTTCTCATGCACTGTTTGACCCTCAGCGCACACCATATCTGTAGTTCTTTGTAGCTTGCTGATGGGTAGAAGAATACCCAATTTCCCACTCCTCCTCGACCCACTCTGTCTTTCAGCATTTAGGGAGGGAAATATTACAGCCTATTGAAGAGCTCTGAAAAAAGCCCTTTGTGCCTTTTTTTGGGGGGGGATATACAGTGAGATGCTCCTTCTCGCCTCCTGTCTTCTCTAAGTACACTCTTTTGTCTCGGTTTAGTCGGCCTCCTCCCCACTTATTCACTTTGGACATCCACATCAAGGTGCCTTGCAGTATGGGGAAGCGGGTCGTACCACTGTGAGCGCAGTGCTTTGTATAGGGGTGTTCAGTGAGATGGGTGCTATAGTTCGCTGTGGCGTACAGGAGGCTCCAGCTTGTGAGACAGAGCGGTCAGGACTTTGTTGAACTTCTCATAGCGTTCCGATTGGCTGCCCTCCGAACCCCTGCTTCCCCATAGCAACCTCATCTGGAACTCTGTCCGGAAGATCTCCAGAACTTCCTGACTCTCCTGGAAGCCTGGTGGAGGGGGGAAGAAAGAGAGGAAGAAAGAGAGAAAGAAAGAAAGAGAGAGGACAGAACATAAGAGAGAAGATAAAAGAGAAGAAAGTGGAAAACAGGCTAGTTAAGGTAGTGATTGACATCCTGCTCAAAACACCAGTCATCACCAGGGACTGGAATCAATAAGAACACACGGCCAATGTAAACACACTGTAACCATCACCCTACCACAGATGTACACAACGCAACACCTCAATCGTTATTTCAGATCAATGACAATGAAGCATAACACATCATATCGAACACACCCACACCGTCAGATATTACGATGCCTCAGCATCAGGGAGCAACATAACAATTTAACATGTAACGCAATAACTACAGTTATTACTCTGTCAAATAAATCAATGCACACCAGACACTACTCAGACAAGGCCTTAGTGGTTAGTCCATAGTAATGTCAATAAAGCCGACACCACACACTACTCTATAATACTATTATATACTCTATGGACGGTCTCCTGGACCTGGATTAAGCCTAATCCCATCACGAGGCTAAAAAACACACCCGACGGAGATTGAGTCTGTGATTCTCGACTGACGAATGAGCAGTGGTGATTTTAGCATGTAAGTCTTGGTTGGGCAAACTCAACAACAACAAAAAATTGGATGCATGCCAGCAAAGCCACTACACAACACGACACTAAACAATACATGAATTGCACGATAATGGTGACAAACGGTGCCCACTGTTAGGGCCAGGGCCTACATAAAGCTGTCCCAACAGCAGAGCTTTCTTATCAGCAACCATGGAGTGAATCCTTATCCCCGCTAGACCTGGCTATTGTCTGGCAGCGAAACCGTTCATTCAGCCTCATTTACTGCCTTTAAAAAAAACATAGCTGATATGGCTGACTTGCTTAAACAAATGTGGTTTCTACTGACAATTGAGATGTACAAACTACGGCATAAGGGGACGATGACCAGATGAGAGGCAATCCGTGATTTCGATTAAGACATTAATGAGCGAGCTAAGACGGACGTAGTCAATATAACTACTTGTTCAGCACTTTTGAAATGTACAGCGACAGCGATTCAGAGCATGGGCCGTTCTTACAGTATTCTCCCTGTACACCAAGTCAGAACCGTAGGATAAATAAAGGGGGCATTTAAGCAGACAATGAAAGCGCTTACGTTATTCAATGATTACATTTCTCTAAAACAGATTATAGGCTACATGTGCACTACCAAGTCAGAACAGTAGGCTAAATTATGAGGGGGAAAGGGACCAAATTATTAAGGTGAGGCACATGGGCTACTAACAACTTACTACAAACATACTTAGTATTATTTTCTTAGCTACAGTATACATACTGTATCTCCCTGGCATATTACATCAATTATGCAGCAGCATACAAGACATTATTGGACTCACAGTTGTGCTGTGCTCACTTGAACAGGAAAGTGGCGCAGCGGTCCTTCTTGTGGGGAAATGTGGTCATGAAACTTTGTCATCAAAGTCTGGATTCTCTGGATTTATGGTGCTTTCAATACAACTGGGAACTCGGAAAAACATGGTTGAGTCATGACTTCAGTGATCTTCAGGTCAGAGCTCTAGAAAGAGGCCAGAGTTCCCGACTTGGAATTCAGAGTTGGATGACACTTCAAATTGTATTTTCCCAGTCGGAGCTAATTTTAAAAAATTTTCCCCCTGAGTTCCCAGTTGTCTTGAACTCACTGAAGTCTGAGATTTCCGGGTTCCGAGTTCCAGTTATTTTGAACATAGCAGAAGTCATGATGGATTGACAGCATGGCCAATGTATTCAACCTTTTCTGGCCCATGGTGTTGGGCGTGAATGTTTATCCTTTTAAGCTTGGAAAAGAGACTCTTAAACCTAGACTACAAACCCTCTCCACCGAATAGCAGGCAGGGGAAGCAAAATAGTGATTGCTTTGCAGCACTTGCAGTTAGCTACTGATTCTTTCCCAACCACTCATTGTTGAATTTGAGATTTCCAACTTGTTGTGTAATGTTTATGTCCAATGGCCGATGAGCACCGATACGTTTTATCTATAATTTCTCTTCATATGACAAGAATTGAAAAGGATTTGCCAGGAGATTGTCAACGTGATTCATAATGATGACTGCTTGTCTAGCTTGCCAGCTAAGATTTTGAATGTATGATGTTGACATGATCAGTCTAATCAAAGCTATGGTAGATAAACTCAGCAAAAAAACAAACGTCCTCGCACTGTCAACTGTGTTTATTTTCAGCAAACTTTTGTATGAACATAACAAGATTCAACAACTGAGACATAAACCGAACAAGTTCCACAGACATGTGACTAACAGAAATGGAATAATGTGTCCCTTAACAAAGAGGGGGGTCAAAATCAAAAGTAACAGTCAGTATCTGGTGTGGCCACCAGCTGCATTAAGCACTGCAGTGCATCTCCTCCTCATGGACTGCACCAGATTTACCAGTTCTTGCTGTGAGATGTTACCCTGCTCTTCCACCAAGGCACCTGCAAGTTCCCGGACATTTCTGGGGGGATTGGCCCTAGCCCTCACCTTCTGATCCAACAGGTCCCAGACGTGCTCAATGGGATTGAGATCCGGGCTCTTCGCTGGCCATAGCAGAACACGGACATTCCTGTTTTGCAGGAAATCACACACAGAACGAGTAGTATGGCTGGTGGCATTGTCTTGCTGGAGGGTCATGTCAGGATGAGCCTGCAGGAAGAGTACCACATGAGGGAGTAGGATGTCAGCCCTGTAATGCACAGCGTTGAGATGCCTACAATAACAACAAGCTCAGTCCGATGATGCTGTGACACACTGCCCCAGACCATGACGTACCCTCCACCTCCAAATCGATCCCGCTCCAGAGTACAGGCCTCGGTGTAACGCTCATTCCTTCGACGATAAACGCAAATCCGACCATCACCCCTGGTGAGACAAAACCGCGACTCATCAGTGAAGAGCACTTTTTGCCAGTCCTGTCTGGTCCAGCAACGGTGGGTTTGTGCCCGTAGGCGACGTTGTTGCCGGTGATGTCTGGTGAGGACCTGCCTTACAACAGGCCTACAAGCCCTCAGTCCAGCCTCTCTCAGCCTATTGCGGACAGTCTGAGCACTGATTGAGGGATTGTGCATTCCTGGTGTAACTCGGGCAGTTGCTGTTGCCATCTGTTACCTGTCCCGCAAATGTGATGTTCGGATGTACCGATCCTGTGCAGGTGTTGTTACACGTGGTCTGCCACTGCGAGGACGATCAGTTGTCCATCCTGTCTCCATGTAACACTGTCTTAGGTGTCTCACAGTACAGACATTGCAATGTATTTCCCTGGCCACATCTGCAGTCCTCATGCCTCCTTGCAGCATGCCTAAGGCACATTCACACAGATGAGCTGGGACCCTGGGCATCTTTCTTTTGGTGTTTTTCAGAGTCCGTAGAAAGGCCTCTTTAGTGTCCTACGATTTCAGAACTGTGACATTAATTGCCTACCGTCTGTAATCTGTTAGTGTCTTAACGACTGTTCCACTGTTCCACTGGTGTATGTTGATGAATTGTTTATGGTTCATTGAACAAGCATGGGAAACAGTATTTAAACCCTTTACAATGAAAAGTTATCTGGATTTTTACAAATTATCTTTGAAAGACAGGGTCCTGAAAAAGAGACGTTTATTTTTAGTTTATAACGTGATTTGATGTCATTTTATCTGTGGCCAATGACCTTGAGCTTTCTTGGATGGGCACATCGAATGTAATTCAATGGCAGCACCCAAAAGGGCTTGAACTTTCAAGCTGTCAGATTTTGCAGCGACGTAGTGTCCCCATGAGTGACAGAACACTGAGCCAATCAAGGCGCAACTAGAGAAGAATACCAACCCCTACGCTCTGTATTTTCCACTGGCTGCCCCTCCACCACAGAAAGCACTTGGGGCGGCAGGTAGCCTCGTGGTTAGAGCGTTGGGCCAGTAACAGAAAGGTTGCTAGATTGAATCCCTGAGCTGACAAGGTAAAAATATGTCGTTCTGCCCCTGAACAAGGCAGTTAACCCACTGTTCCTAGGCCGTCATTGCAAATAAGAATTTGTTCTTAACTGACTTGCCTAGTTAAATAAAGGTTAAATAAAAACACATTTTAAAAACTGAGCTAGGCTGAAACATCTGCCTTTTGGAGCTGCCGTACTCAAGAAAGCAAAAAAGAGAACATTTCTAAGCAGTTTTTTTCCGCATTTTTTTTTTTTTTTTTTACATTGTTTGCAAACTGGTATGTGACACGTATTAATGGCAAAATAACATGCAAAACAGGCTCCCTGCATATGGCACTGCATCTCACTGCTAGAGGTGTCACTACGGACCCTGGTTCAATCCTGGGCTGTATCACAACTGGCCATGATCGGGAGTCCCATAGGGCAGTGCACAATTCTCCCAGCGTCGCCTGGGTTAAGGGAGGGTTTGGCTGGGGTAGGCCGTCATTGTAAAATAAGAATTTGATCTGACTTAGTTAAATAAAGAAATAAATAACAGGCAAGAACTCAAGAGCCCCACCTGTCCTGAATGACTCTCAACTCTGTGAATGAGATTCTCTTCGTTTCTGACAGTGATCTGGGTACGGTAAACTGGCCTCGTGTGTGCAACTCACTCACTCACTCACTCACTCACTCACTCACTCACTCACTCACTCACTCACTCACTCACTCACTCACTCACTCACTCACTCACTCACTCACTCACTCACTCACTCACTCACTCTCTCTCTCTCTCTCTCTCTCTCTCTCTCTCTCTCTCTCTCTCTCTCTCTCTCTCTCTCTCTCTCTCTCTCTCTCTCTCTCTCTCTCTCTCTCTCTCTCTCTCTCTCTCTCTCTCTCTCTCTCTCTCTCTCTCTCTCTCTCTCTCTCTCTCTCTCTCTCTCTCTCTCTCTCTCTCTCTCTCTCTCTCTCTCTCTCTCTCTCTCTCTCTCTCTCTCTCTCTCTCTCTCTCTCTCTCTCTCTCTCTCTCTCTCTCTCTCTCTCTCTCTCTCTCTCTCTCTCTCTCTCTCTCTCTCTCTCTCTCTCTCTCTCTCTCTCTCTCTCTCTCTCTCTCTCTCTCTCTCTCTCTCTCTCTCTCTCACACACACACACCTTACCTTGTAGTTTGGTTTCAGCATTGGTGCGGTACAGCACCCCGTGGTGAGCGATGGTCCGGGCCGCCTCCAGGTGTGACATCACCACATCAACACCCGCCTCCACGTTCTCCCAGGGTTCTATCCCTGCCCCTGGCCCCTCCCCCACGGCCACACCCTTCTCCAACAGAGACAGCAGAGGAACCACGTGAGGGAAGGACGTGTTGGACAGCACACTGCTCTCTTAAATACACACCGAGGACACACAGATACAGAGAGTTAGAAACACTGGTCACTGAAATACTATATAACATCTAGTAGACAGGTAGAGAGACACTCAGACTCATCTATCTTGAGACTTTTCAATAGTGATTCATCTTTTCATTTCTTCACCATGAGATATACATCATGCTTTGTGCGCTGTGCTCTCCTGTGACAGAGTGCCTTGTAGAAAAGTGCTATCTGAGCCTCCAGCTTCATACCTTTGCCATCGTTCATGTTCTTCATGAAGGGCTTGAGCTTCTTCTCATAGAGGATGGCTCCCTCTGTGTGTCTCTGACGCAACGTCATCCACGTCTGCTCCAAACGAGAAATCTGACGGAGAGGTAGAACAGCATGAGTAATGTCAATTAAAATATAATTATGATGTGTGTGTGTGTGTGTGTGTGCATACTTTATGTCCATATACCTGTGGCAGCTCCAGTGCTCTCATCACAGCAGCAAAGCCGAACATGTTCCCAAGGTTGCTCTTGAGTTCAGCAGCCAGCTGTATGGTCTTATGGAGCAGAGCAGCCCTCTCCTCTGTACTGCCTGTACACCCCAGCAGGTCCACAGCCATCATTATAGACATGGTGTAGAACCTGGGAAGGGCGGGATGGGAGATGAAGGAAGCAAGAGATGAGTAGATAGAGTAGATGAGGATACAGTCACGGTTGAGGAGCCCAATTGACTTACCATGACGAGAGTTCACTCATCCCAAGGCTAATTGCGACAAAGAAAGAGGTCGTCTGGGGTGTACGGGAATATGACGGGAGGGACATTTCAATTTCCCAGCGTGTACTCTCTGGCTGTTTTATGTCCAGCATTGAGCTGAACCCTAACCTCTCCATCAGGTCCAGTCTCAGCTAACTCGAACCCAGCTTCATGTCCACATCCAAGTTCAACCCTAGCCTCAACCACAACCCTAAACAGAGCTTCATGTCCACACCCCAGTTCCAATCTAGCCTCAACCACATCCCCAACCCTAACTTCCTGTCCACATCCAAGGTCAACCCTAGCATCAACCATAACCCTAAACCTAGCTTCATGTCCACATCCAAGTTCAACCCGAGCCTCAACCACAACCCTAACTTCATGTCTACATGCCAGTTCAACCCTAGCCTCAACCACAACCCCGTCTTCATGTCTACATCCCAGTTCAACCACAACCCTAGCTTCATGTCTACATCCCAGTTCAACCCTAGCCTCAACCACAACCCTAACTTTATGTCTACATCCCAGTTCAACCCTAGCCTCAACCACAACCCTATCCCTACCCTAGCCTCAACCATAACTTCATGTCACATCCGAGTTCAACCTCAGACTCAGCCTCAACCCTCAACCATAACTCTAGCTTCATGTCCACATCCCATTTCAACCCTAGCCTCAGCAACAACCTTAACTTCATGTCCACATCCCAGTTCAACTCTAACCTCAACCCTAACTCCATGTCCACATCCAAGTTCCACACTAGCATCAACAATAAACCTAGATTCATGTCCACATCCCAGTTCAACCCTAGCCCACTACCATCAACAATAAACCTAGATTCATGTCCACATCCCATTTCAACCCTAGCCTCAGCAACAACCCTAACTTCATGTCCACATCCCAGTTCAACTCTAACCTCAACCCTAACTTCATGTCCACATCCAAGTTCCACACTAGCATCAACAATAAACCTAGATTCATGTCCACATCCCAGTTCAACCCTAGCCCACTAGCATCAACAATAAACCTAGATTCATGTCCACATCCCATTTCAACCCTAGCCTCAGCAACAACCCTAACTTCATGTCCACATCCCAGTTTAACTCTAACCTCAACCCTAACTTCATTTCCACATCCCAGTTCAACCCTAGCCCACTAGCATCAACAATAAACCTAACTTCATGTCTACAGCCAAGTTCAACCCTAACTCCAACTCCATGTCCACATCCCATTTCAACCCTGGCCTCAACCATGACCCTAGCTTCATGTCCACATCCCAGTTCAACCACAACCCAAACTTAATATCTACATCCCAGTTCAACCCTAGCCTCAACCACAACCCTAGCTTCATGTCCACATCCCAGTTCAACTCTAGCATCAAACCTAAACATAGCTTCATTTCCACATCCCAGTTCAACCCTAGCCTGATCACAACCCTAACCCTAGCTTCATGTCCACATCCAAGTTCAACACTACCCTTAACCACAACCCTAAACCACAACCCTAAACCCTCTTATATCCCAGTTCAACCAAGGTGTCAACCATAACCCTAACTTCATTTCCACATCCCAGTTCAACCCTAGCCTGATCACAACCCTAACCCTAGCTTCATGTCCACATCCAAGTTCAACACTACCCTTAACCACAACCCTAAACCACAACCCTAAACCCTCTTATATCCCAGTTCAACCAAGGTGTCAACCATAACCCTAACTTCATGTCCACATCCAAGTTCAACCCTAGCCTCAAACATAACCCTAGCTTCATTTCCACATCCCAGTTCAACCCTAGCCTGATCACAACCCTAACCCTAGCTTCATGTCCACATCCAAGTTCAACACTACCATTACCCACAACCCTAATCCTAGCTTCATGTCTACATCCAAGTTCAACCCTAGCCTCAACCCTAACTTCATGTTTACATCCCAGTTCAACCCTTATCTCCACCACAACCCTAACCCTAGTTTCATGTCTACATCCCAGTTCAACCCTCAACCACAACCCTAACCCTAGCTTAATGTCAACATCCCAGTTCAAACGTAGCATCAACCACAACCCTAACTTCATGTCTATATCCCAGTTCAACCCTAACTTAATGTCCACATCCCAGTTCAACTCAAGCCTCAACTACAACCCTAACTTCATGTCCACATCCCAGTTCAACCCTAGCCTCAACCACAACCCTAACTTCATGTCTACATGCCAGTTCAACCCTAGCCTCAACCACAACCCCGTCTTCATGTCTACATCCCAGTTAAACCCTAGCCTCAAACATAACCCTAGCTTCATGTCCACATCACAGTTCAACCCTAGCCTCAACCTAGTCTATCACCCAACGACGTTACTACAATTTATCCAATTGACAACCAGAGACATTCTTCAAAGGACTTGGTTGGTCAACACGGCCTTCCATCTTCCACCAACCTACCGAAGCGCAACTCAGAGTAAATATTTATTGCATTTTCCTTTTCCAAATGGGCGGTAATTTAGAATTCATAAGATACTGTATTTACGATAGCACAGCTTCTTCCCTTTGTTCCTCAGTCTTCCCTCTCTTTCACTCAAACCCAGCCCTTCTCTATTGTGTAACAAGCTGTCATATCTGTTCCTCCCGCTAGGGACGTTTTCCTTTATGACGTAATTTGTAATCAAGTTGTGATTTAATTATGTGTATGTGTAATTCTGCGTGATTAGTTAGGTATTTAGTAAATAAATAATTAAACCCAATTTTGTATTGCTGATTCAACTTGTTAGCCAGGGTTCGTGCAGATAACTAAGAATTTACAACTTTCAGATGAGACTGAATTAAGATGACGATTAATATTGACTGCTATTGATGTAAAATATGACTAGGTCTTTAAGAGTTTATTCGGAAGATAACAGCTCTATAAATATTATTTTGTGGTGCCCGACTCTCTAGTTAATTGCATTTACATGATTAGCTCAATCAGGTAACATTAATTACGGAGAAATAATTGTATAGAATAGCATATCATATCACTTAATCCGGCATAGCCAAAGACACGACAATGTCTACATCCCAGTTCAACCCTAGCCTCAATCACAACCCTAACCCTAACTTAATGTCTTCATCCCAGTTCAACCCTAGCCTCAACCACAACCCTACATATTATATTAATATGAACCCTTACCTCTCCAGTAGGTCCAGTCTCAGCTGATGTCCGTGAGGTAGAGTCAAAAGCTCAAGTCCTGAACCTACTCCCATCATCCTCTGCATCTCCTTGGTAACGCCCAGTATCCTTGCCACCTGCAGACAGACAGAAGGAGGAAGCACAACATAGAGGTAAGGAGTGAGTGAAGGAAGCAGAGAGGTCGGGAAGGATAGGAGAGGTGAGAGAGAGGAGATAGGAAGGGTTTATTGTAATTTCTATCTTAATGTATTCATGGTCACTGCAACATGTGGTTAATTGGCTCTTAATTCAAATTCAAATAATGAGTTGAGTAAATAGTGTTGAGAGTAGCATAGTCATCCCTGTATTAACCTCAGGTTGCTCTCTGCTGCTCTACCATTAACAGGAGTTAATTGAGCAACACTCTGTGATGGAGTAGTGTGGCTGACCGTAGGGGATTAGTGACATCACTGAGTTACGTTCAGGGGTCCAAGGTGCACAGTGCCAGAATGCTGCTCTTATAACCCTATTCAAAGTCCTATGGGTCCATACTGTATGCACGCGTGTCCATACCGTGCAGTCGGCCATTGTGATGTGTTTGGCAGCCGTCCTAGCGTCCACCTCAGCCAACAACTCCTTGACTCGCTTCAGCACGCTCATCTCCAAGGGCTTGTTCTCCTGGGGGATCAGGGGCGACAGGTACTTCCCTGGTCTGAAGGAGGAGGCAGTCTCCACCAGGGGGGCGCTGAACGCCTCTCCCCCAGCCCCTGCTCCGTTCTCCCTCCCTGGGGCAGGCCCTCGGCCCTCCTCCACACGCAGCCGCTCCACGTAGCTCTTAGCTGGAGGCGTGGAGGGCATACCAGCGGCACATGGAGCCCCGGGACATGGGGCCGGGGAGGGCCTGAGGTCGCAGTAGCTTCCCTCTGTTCCAGAGCCCCCTGCTGGGGCTGGGCAGGAGCAGTGGGCCGGGGTGGAGTGGGAGCTGGCAGCTAGCATGTCGGGTAGGTTGTTGTTGGAGCCAGGGCTGAGCTGGGGCTCGCTGGAGCGTCTCAGGACTGGTGAGGGGGGAACCACTGCCAGAACTCTACCCCCTGACTGGGTTCTGTGTCTGTGGACTGGGGAGATAAGCAGGGGGTTAGACACATGTATTGTATATTCAATATGAGGGTTCAATTCGTAATGTTTCTGTTTAGCTGTGCTTGATTGAGCTCGCCTGGGGGCAATGGAGCTAATGGAATTGTCTCAAAAGTGCAAACCCTACCCATCTTACACTGTAGACAGGCATGCTCAATCAAATGCACCACAGCACCACCTTGTAAAATATGTCCATGACAGAAACACTCACTGTGGCTGTATGCTGGGGAGAGAGGTGTTTCTCCTACAGGAGACAGGGGACAGCGATACTCCTGGATCTGATCCATACTCACGGCACAGTTCCTCATCGCATCCTTGTGGTTGTGAATAGTAGAAGGGCTGCAAAACACAAACCAACACAGTCATTTCCAATTGTTTTGTAACGTGGCTGGGTTCCCATGAACCGTGTGAGAGTTGTCATAGGATCATTTTGATTTGATTAAATGCCCCAAAAGTCTATATTTTAACTTAAGTGCCAGATAAACAGTTGTCCCTTATTGGTCTACTAAGAAGAGGTGAAACACAGGTCAACCTTATCCTTGTCCCAGATCTGTTTGTGCCGCATGGCCACATGGTCATGGCATGACAATGACCATACGAGTTGACAAGGTTTGATTTGAAGGAAGCACAAACAGATCTGTGACCAGGCTAAGCTTGACCTCTCAGCTTGACCTCGGGTTGCTGTGCCGAGGAGGAGGAAACAGACAGTCATGCATTATAAGGATGTGCAGAGAGTTCAGTGTCAGAGTGACCGGTGTAGCAACTAGTTTAACACCGAGCCATATTGTACAGAGTCTAAAGTATGGCTCGGATCTAGCATGCTCTCAGTGAATCAGAGGCAGGGGGTGAGAGTGAGAAGGGGTCAGTACTCTGTCATAACACCGGTGTTCTGACCCAAATGGGCTTACACACACCACCTGCACCCCACGACAGCAGCTTTCACTTCTGGCTTTGGTACCACTGGTACGGGTGTAGCTACTGGGACTGGTACTGGGAGAACTGGTGGTTCCACTGGACTGATGGACTCCACATCACTGACCGCACAATGGGAATGAATGGACAATGAAACATCTGCTTTACAACACTGAGAGACACACACACACACACACACACACACACACACACACACACACACACACACACACACACACACACACACACACACACACACAGAACAAGAATGTCGTAGAAGAAGAAGATAATATAACAATGATACCATGTCAGTCTGTCTCTCACCTGTGAGGTATCAGCTTCTCTGTGGTCAATCCGTCGTTCATGGTTACGCTCCGCCTCTTGATGTACGCTCCTCTCTGACTGGACGGTGAGTGGGCCAGGCTGTGCCTGCTATTGGCTAAGGCAAATGTGGCCTCCAGGTAGCGCAGGGGTAGGGTGCGTATGATTGGACAGTAGATCTGGGCTCCACTGGGCTGGGAGACAGGCCGCCGGCCGGCCACGTAGAACCTCACCAGTTCAGGTATGGAGTCGAAGCTGTCCGTCTCTAACAGGTACTGGACCTTAAGATAAAATAAGAAACACTTAGTTGTCAAATCATTGCAACACAGTCACAAGGACAAAAAGACGATGACCAACAATATAAGGATTAAAATCAGATAGCAGCATAAAACAGTCAACAGTTCATTTACAATAATCAATAGATCATAAAAATATATAAATAGTTTATCCATAGTCACCTTACTCACTAGACTTGTCATTAAATCTTTAAGGCCCAGTGCAGTCAAAAACTAGATTTTCCTGTTTTATACACTTACCGGTCAAGAGTTTTAGAAACACCTACTGATTCAAGGGTTTTTCTTTATTTGTTCTATTTTCTACATTGTAGAATAATAGTGAAGACATCAAAACTATGAAATAACACATATGGAATCATGTAGTAACCAAAAAAAGTTTTAAACAAATCAAAATACATTTAATATTTCAGAATCTTTAAATAGCCACCCTTTGCCTTGATGACAGCTTTGCACACTTTTGGCATTCTCTCAACCAGCTTCATGCGGTAGTCACCTGGAATGCATTTCAATTAACAGGTGTGCCTTCTGAATGAGGAGATGTTCTAAAACTTTTGACCGGTATTTCCACATGATGAAGTTGGAATAACACCCTGAAATTGTGAAATTTATGATAATGCCCTTTTAGTGTAAGAGCTGTTTGAAAAGCCTGTTTTGATGGGCTGGAGTTTTGGCCGGCCTGGTGACCGGTATTTGTTATTTAAAATACTTTTTTTCCTGTGTATTTGAATATGTTTATATGGCTTAAATCTGCAGATAACCTCAACACAGCCATTTCCAAATCCTCCAACATTGTCTCCCACTACCATTTGCACAGGATCTCCTGAAAGAGAAGAATTGTCTGCCAACCAGCCACTGTCACAAGGTGGAACTCAACCGAAAATGATTCTCTCAATGCGGATGAAGGAAAGCATAACACACTGCCTGTCACCAAGCTATCCATGCACAAGAAGTATGTCAGTGCTGATGCTGGGGACATCCTAACCCCCTTTGAGGTTGCCACAGATTGTGTGCAAGGATCTGATATTGTCACAGCCAGCTACATCATTCCATGCATCAGAGGACTGACTAAACATCTCACCAATTGGTTTACCAGGTATAACAAAAAGTAGTTGAGAAGTGCCTGACTGTTTATGAGCAGAAGAAGCCGCACCAGATTGCCTCAGTCTTGGATCCACGCTTTAAACTGGCACAGTGCAATGCCACTGAGAAGGCTGCCCTTACGGCAGGACATCAATGATCTGGACACAAAGTTCACCAGCACAACATAGGATGTCCCACACAGTGAGCCATCACCAACAACAAAGTCGCTTGGACACACTGTTCGGTTGCATGGAACAACCAAAGAATAGAGAAATTGATGATTACCTCATCACCCCATATCTTCTATCGAGCTGATCCTCTGAAATTCTGGAAGACACAGTCACACACGCCCAACACTGAGCAGAGTTGCTGCTGTGTACCTACATGTCCGAGCATCATCTGAAGCTGTGGAGCTGCTTTTCAGCATTGGGGGGGTGTATCTTCAGAACAGATCGCTACTCAATGTCTGATGAGCTTTTTGAAACTCTGATGTTTTTTAAAAAATATAACATGGCATCTTGTCCTCTTTCATGAGACACCAATGTAAAGTATGGGCTGCATATTGTGATTAACTTCTTCGATATAGGGGGTGCTCTTTTAATTTTTGGATGAAAAACGTTCCCATTTTAAACAAGATATTTTGCTCGACTATGCATATAATTGACAGCTTTGGAAAGAAAACACTCTGACGTTTCCAAAACTGCAAAGATATTGTCTGTGAGTGCCACAGAACTGATGTTACAGAAAAAATCCAGATAAAAATACAATCAGGAAGTGCTGCATTTTTTTCAACCGCCTCATGGCAATGACTCCTTATATGGCTGTGAAGGAGCTAGGAGTCAGCTTACCTTTTCCACGTTTTCCCCAAGGTGTCTGCAGCATTGTGACGTATTTGTAAGCATATCATTGGTAGATTGACCATAAGAGACTACATTTACCAGGTGGTCGCTTGGTGTCCTCCGTCGCAATTATTGCGTAATCTCCAGCTGCAGTATTTTTCCGTTTGGCTCTGATGAGAAACCGACTGCCAGGAATGATTTTTCATCTAATAGAATTGTGAAAAACACCTTGAGGATTGATTCTAAACAACGTTTGCCATGTTTCTGTCGATATTATGGAGCTAATTTGGAAAAAAGTTTGGCGTTGTAAGTGACTGCATTTTCGTTTTTTTTTTTAGCCAAACGTGATGAACAAAACGGAGCTATTTCTCTTACACAAATAATATTTTTGGAAAAAATTAACATTTGCTATCTAACTGAGAGTCTCGTCATTGAAAACATCCGAAGTTCTTCAAAGGTAAATTATTTTATTTGAATGCTTTTCTTGTTTTTGTGAAAATGTTGCCTGAATAGGAAAACGTTGTGTTATGGTAATGAGCTTGAGGCTATGATTACGCTCCCGGATACGGGATTGCTCGACGCTAGAGGTTAAACAGTGAAACAAGACCAATATAATTGTAAATTGTTTGTTATTTTAAATAAAATTAAATCAAATATTTATTAGAAAATACTGTCTTTCAAACACGTCCAATGATATGTCTTTGAAGGAATTGTAAATCCATAACAATACTTTTCAAATAGTATTTTCAAATGCATTTACATGTTCAGCAACTTGTTTTTTCAAATACACTGGATTGAAATACTTGTTTTGAAATGTATTGAAAAGTCATTCAAATACCTGAAATAGTACACGAACCCAGGTCTGCAAGTTACAATACATACCTTCGACTCAGTGCTGGACTTGACCAGGACCTTGGTGATCTTGAAATGCAGAACCTCGTGGTTCCAGCGGGTCGTTAGGACGTAGTCGCCCATGTTAATCAGCGAATCACGGATCAGGAAATCTCCGTTCTGCAGGACTACAGTCTCCGATAGCTGGAGGTAGACAGAAAGGAATTAGGAGGGTTATTTCATATATATAACATTGTTAGATTGTTATGAGGTATCATTGTTATAGTGACATTTTTAGAAGACTGTTTTATCTACAGTTGAAGTCAGAAGTTTGCATACACCTTAGCCAAATACATTTAATCTCAGTTTTTCACAATTTCTGACATTTAATCCTAGTATAAATTCCCTGTTTTAGGTCAGTTAGGATCACCACTTTATTTTAAGAATGTGAAATGTCAGAATAATAGAAGAGAGAATGATTTATTTCAGCTTTTATTTCTTTCATCACATTCCCAGTGGGTCAGAAGTTTACATACATATGTCACGCCCTGACCGTAGAGAGCCTGTTCATTTCTCTATTTGGTTAGGTCAGGGTGTGATTTGGGTGGGCGTTCTAGTTTTCTATTTCTTTGTTAGCCGGGTATGGTTCCCAATCAGAGGCAGCTGTCTATCGTTGTCTCTGATTGGGAATCATACTTTGGCAGCCTGTTTTCCACCTGAGATCTTGTTTTTGCACAGTAGCTGTCTAGCCCTGCAGAACTTGACGTTCATTTAATAATGAAACACCAACAAAATATAAACTATCACGAACACTTTCCACGCTGCGCTTTGGTCTCATTCATTCCACGATGGACGTAACAATACACTCAATTAGCATTTGGTAGCATTGCCTTTAAATTGTTTAACGTTTTGGGTAGCCTTCCACAAGCTTCCCACAATAAGTTGGGTAAATTTGGGCCCATTCCTCCTGACAGAGCTGTAACTGAGTCAGGTTTATAGGCCTCCTTGCTCGCACATGCTTTTTCAGTTCTGCACACACATTTTCTATAGGATTGATGTCAGGGCTTTGTGATGGCCCCTCCAATACATTGACTTTAATGTCCTTTAGCCATTTTGCCACAACTTTGGAAGTATGCTTGGGGTCATTGTCCATTTGGAAGACCCATTTGCGACCAAGCTTTAACTTCCTGACTGATGTTGCTTCAGATGTTGCTTCAATATATCTACATAATTTTCCTCCCTCATGATGCCATCTATTTTGTGAAGTGCACCAGTCCCTCCTGCAGCAATGCACTTCCACAACATGATGCTGCCACCCCCGTGATTCACGGTTGGGATGTTGTCTTCGGCTTGCAAGCCTCCCCCTATTCCCTCCAAACATAACGATGGTCATTATGGCCAAACAGTTCTATTTTTGTTTCATCAGACCAGAGGACATTTCTCCAAAAAAGTACGATCTTTGTCCCCATGTGCAGTTGCAAACCGTAGTCTGGCTTTTTTATGGTGGTTTTGGAGCAGTGGCTTCTTCCTTGCCGAGCGGCCTTTCAGGTTATGTCGATATAGGACTTGTTTTACTGTGGATATAGATACTTTTGTACTGGTTTCCTCCAGCATCTTCACAAGGTCCTTTGCTGTTGTTCTGGGATTGATTTGCACTTTTCACACCGAAGTACGTTCATCTGTAGGAGACACGATGTGTCTCCATCCTGAGCGGTATGACGGCTGCGTGGTCCCATGGTGTTTATACTTGCTTACTATTGTTTGTACAGATGAACGTGGTACCTTCAGGCGTTTGGAAATTGCTCCCAAGGATGAACCAGACTTGTGGAGGTCTACAATTTTTTTTCTGAGGTCTTGGCTGATTCTATTGATTTTCCCATGATGTCAAGCAAAGAGGCACTGCGTTTGAAGGTACATCCACAGGTACACCTCCAATTGACTCAAATTATGTCAATGAGCCTATCAGAAGCTTTAAAAGTCATGACATCCTCTTCTGGATTTTTCCAAGCTGTTTAAAAGGCACAGTCAACTTAGTGTATGTAAACTTCTGACCCACTGGACCCATTGTGATACAGTGAATTATAAGTTCAATAATATGTCTATAAACAAATGTTGGAAAAATTACTTGTGTCATGCGCAAAGTAGATGTCCTAACCGACTTGCCAAAACTATAGTTTGTTAACAAGTTTGTGGAGTGGTTGAAAACCGAGTTTAAATGACTCCAACCTAAGTGTATGTAAACTTCCGACTTCAACTGTACAACATTGTTACCATTTATTCTATACACCTGAAAAGTACACAAAGTGACTCGAAGTCAATGTTAAGCACACATCTAGTGTGGAAACATAGCTTATACACAACTAAGATTTCCTGTGAGAACTGTTATGAAGAGGCATGCTATAATTAGGGGACATAGTGAGGAGTACACAATGTCTATAGGTGTAATTCCGTAGTAAAGCCTTTCTCCATATGGCCAGCAGGGAGCACTGTTACTACAGGCCAGACCACCACCACCACCAGCAGGGACAGACAGACACAGACAGGGGTGCTGCTGCTTGCGGCTGGCTGCGTGGGAGCCCATCACCATGGAGACAGTGCATTGTTTTAGCAGTGAGGGTGAGCCACGGGTTCCCCCTGTTCTGTCTGTTTACTCCAGTGTGAATGTAGCATTATGTTAATGTGCTGAAGCATCGCAGACGGAGGGAGGGAGGGAGACAGACTCACAGATGGTTTAACTCACACTACAGACAGAAAGCGAGGGAGGAGTGCGGATGGGTGTCAGGAGGACTGTGCGGCCACACCGGTGTGTGTGTGTGTGTGGAACGTTTCACAAGTTCAGGATTTTGCCGTTTTGCCTTGAACTAAGAGCATATGGAAGTCTGTTCATTATGCAAATGAGTCAGTAAGAATGTCAATAAATACTACAGCGGAAGGTATAAGTTGGCAAAGAAATGCACGCATGGGACTTTTATTGTGCATGAAACATCACTAACTAAGAAGACAACAGTATGCACGTAGATAACCACTCTTCTTTGTGTGTATGTGTGTACTCTGTATGTGTACTCTCTGTGTGTGTGTGTGTGTGTGTGTACCTCTCGAGGGATGTGTCCATGGTACCAGCCATGGCTCCTGATATCGCTGCTGCAGAGTTTCAGCTCCTCCTCCAGCTCCTTCCGTAGTTTCTCCGGTGGAGACTCCAGCAGGTACTTCTCCTTGGAGAACTAGAGGGAACAGGAAACACACCCCTGTGAGACAGCTGCTCACCCCTCAGGCTAGCAGGACAGCAGTGATACTGGTACTATGCACGCACGCACACACACACACAGTACAATGTAGTACGTGGAATCCAACACTCGTTGACCTGATTTCAAAGAAGGTCTGATTTCCCCCATTGTGAAACCTTTCTAAATAAAACTCTTTCTTACGTGTGTGTGTGTGTGTGTAGGCTTACAGTACTCTGCCTGTCTTTAAAATGTCTGTTATATAGTAATCTATGACCTAACATCCTCCATTCCTACGCACACGAACACAGCACAGCGTAACTCACGCACCACAGTCCCACCAACAACCGTAGTTACACAATCAGAATGCAAGACTTTACAGTAAGACACATTTCAACAGTACTGTTCTGAAGTTACGTTGAAACCACCATGACGACAAAGACATTTACACTCGAGTCCAGATCTATGAGGAAAGACGCGGCCAGGGAGGACAGAGAGAGGGTCAGAGTGAGAGAGGAACTGAAAGAGAGAGACAGGGGAGAGGGTCAGAGTGAGAGAGGAACTGAAAGAGAGAGACAGGGAGTGGGAGATGAGAGAGAAGGGGGAAAGAGAGTGAGTCAGAGAGCCACAGAGAGCGAGAGAGAGATGAGAGAGAGAGGAGTAAACACACTGACAGCATCTCTATACTACCAGTAGAGGCACAACCACCAAAACAAACAATAACAACACGGTCTCTATGGACACAGGGATGAGATGCTAAATGGAAAGACATGACGTTATCTGACACCCACTGGGAGTAAACACTATCCAAGTACACTTCTACAGGTGTAGGATCTTAATTTGATCACCCTTTTGTTACAGGGATTATTCCTGTAGTGTGTTTAAGTTTTAAAAAGGGTTCTAAAGTTTGACATTTCCACTTTGACATTTCAGAAACTGTAACAATGTCACGGCCGTTAAAAGAAAAGGGAGTGGACCAAAGCGCAGCGTGGTAAGTGTTCATGATTTATTTTCCAAAAAACACTTGAACAAAATAACAACGAACAGTTCTGTCAGGTGCAGAAAAACAAAACAAAAAATAACTACCCACAAAACACTTAGGCAGCTTTTTCCCACCTATCTTTGTGGGAAGTTGACTTTTGTTTATAGCATGTAGCTTCACGGTTGTTTTCTCATTTGGCGCTTTGTTGGCGTCATTTTTAATAATAAAATAAAATGTACGCTCACAATGCTGCACCTTGGTCCACTTCCTTCAACAGCTGTGACAAACAATCCCTACAAACATTTCCATTAATTATAATCCATGTAAATATTCACATTTCCTGTTGCTGCAGGATTATTTTCCTACCGTAGAAAATTAAGATCCTACATCTGTACAAGCAAGATTTTTGACTACAAGTGAGACTATCATTGAAAGTACTGCATCTCTTCGCGCGTGTGTCCGTCCATCCATCCATTGATCAGTGAAGCTGTCTATCTGTCTGTATGAGTGAGAGAAAGAGATGAGGGGGCTCCAGAAGGCAGACAATCAATACCATATCGCCCCGGGTCACTGTATGCTTCTGGTCACCTGCCCCCTTCTCTCCTCTTCTCTGAGATAAGTTGATTAAACCCCCACTTTCTACTTCACCTCCTCCTCTTTCGCCTCTCCTCCTCTAGGGAAGGATGGAGGTATGGAGGAGGGCAGGAAAACCACAGCAGTTTCCACTCAGATTAGATTTGACGTCACGTTTCTGAAGTGAAGTGGGCGTGAAGTGTGTGTCTGTGTGAAAGGGATTCTGGGCAATAAAAGAGCAGCAGGGTCAAGTGTGGAGTTATTGCTTTTCCCCGTCTCTGTGGTGACCCAGGAGAGACTAGCCCTGCTGCTGCTGAGCTGACGGACCATCCTGTAATTGGGTTATACAGTAGACACACACTGTGTGTGTGTGTGTGTGTGTGTGTGTGTAGTTGAGTAGGTGGTGGGCAAATTGGAATAGCCAGGCTCTCTATGATATGACTGAGACCAGAGAGGGAGACAGACCGACTGACAAACCGAGAGCGACAGAGAGAAAGAGGGGCAGAAAGAGAGAAAGAGTCAGAGGGACCAGGATGTGTGTGAGAGAGAAACTTTTTCAAACTTTTTCTCTTCTGACTCCCAAAGAGGGGTGGTACACCCATCCAACCTCTGGCTGAGCCCCATGTTCTGTGGCCCAGTTACAGTGCCTCCCTGGTGGGTTGGAGTAACAGCCTCACACTCCTTACTTTCCTGGAAAGCACAAACCCAATACTTTTTTGTTAATGCAACATCAGAGAGACACAGACAGACACAGACAGACAGACACAGACAGACAGACACAGACAGTGAGAGAGAGACAGCGAGAGAGAGAGACAGAGAAGTAGAGAATAGCCAGGTGACATTCATTGATACAGGGTGGGTAGAGGGAGAGAGAGAGTAATAGAGGAACTACAATGGAGTGCGAAAGACTATGCCATTCATCTAACCCCCCCCCCCACTGCAGCCTTGGTTGCTATGGAAACGTCTCATTGTGTGTGAAGAGGCCAGGTGCCGGGCGATGTACAGTGAGTGCAGCATTCCTGGCTCCAACAGCACGCAGCTGGGAGTCTTGAGTCACACACACACACAACAAACACACAGTCCTCCTCATGTATATAAGATGTTAAACACAGCAGCTCATTCACCTCAATATTGAGCCAGAAAGCCATTAGCTTTGGCTGGCTTACTGTAACACTCTAACCATACAGTTATATCTACTGTACATACTAGAGGTCGACCGATTATGATTTTTCAACGCCGATACCTATTATTGGAGGACCAAAAAAAAGCCGATACCGATTAATCGGACGATTAATTAGATTTTTTATTTTTTTACATGTGTTTGTAATAATGACAATTACAACAATACTGAATTAACAATAATTTTAACTTAATATAATACATCAATGAAATCAATTTAGCCTCAAGTAGATAATGAAACATGTTCAATTTGGTTTAAATAATGCAAAAACAAAGTATTGTAGAAGAAAGTAAAAGTGCAATATGTGCTATGTAAGAAAGCTAACGTTTCAGTTCCTTGCTCAGAACATGAGAACATATGAAAGCTGGTGGTTCCTTTTAACATGAGTCTTCAATATTCCCAGCTAAGAAGTTTTTGGCTTGAAGTCAGAAACATCGCAATGCTTGACGCACAATGAAGAGCTGCTGGCAAAACGCAGGAAAGTGCTGTTTGAATGAATGTTTACGCGCCTGCTTCTGCCTACCACCGCTCAGTCAGATACTTGTATGTTTGTATGCTCAATCAGATTATATGCAACACAGGACACGCTAGATAATATCTAGTAATATCATCAACCATGTGTAGTTAACTAGTGATTATGATTGATTGTTTTTTATAAGATAAGTTTAATGCTAGCTAGCAACTTACCTTGGCTCACTGCATTCGCGTAACAGGCAGTCTCCTTGTGGAGTGCAACGAGAGAGAGGCAGGTAGTTATTGCGTTGGACTAGTTAACTGTTAGGTTGCAACATTGGATCCCCCGAGCTGACAAGGTGAAAATCTGTCTTTCTGCCCCTGAACGAGGCAGTTAACCCACCGTTCCTAGGCCGTCATTGAAAATAAGAATATGTTCTTAACTGACTTGCCTAGTTAAATAAAGATTAAATAAAGGTGTAAAAAAATAATAAAAATAAAATTTTAAAAATAATATATATATTTTTTTAAATCGTCAAATCTGCGCACAAAAATACAGATTTCCGATTGTAATGAAAACTTGAAATCGGGCCAAAATAATCGGCCATTCCAATTAATTGGTCGACCTATAGTACATACCACTACCAATACATCACATTGGAGGTAAAAAACAACGGACTACAGTGCATACCAACTTCATCATTCTTTTTAAGTTGCTCATTTCGTCTGTGGACTGGAGGCACAGAGGTGTCAGGTTTATTGAAGAGGTGGGATAGTTAGGACAGGGACAGACCGCTGGGTCTTGGTTCTTTCCCCCAGCTGATTCTGGAGTAGGACATTAGGGGATATGGGGGTTGGGCTGGAGATTGGGTGTGCGACGCAGGGCTAGGGACAGACGGAGATGGGGGGGGGTTAGGGGGTGCAGGTGGGAGATACGGGGGTTAGCTGGGGATGGATGGGGGTGCAGGTGGAGGGTTGGACTGTGTCCCTGCACTCCTTGATGTTATGAATAATAACACCGGATGATCCATCACCTCATTTACCCAGACACCTACTACCCTCCCACTTACTCACTGCTGACCAATAAAATCGCACCAACTAATGACATCCCCCACTCCCTCCAGCAGATCACCAAACCAGAGGTGGCGTTACCATCAGTCAAACTCACAGAAATTTCGCCTGGATCCAAGATACATACAATCTACCAGGCGCAATCTACCAAAAAAAACAAACCCCCTCTCTGGCCCAAATGGTACAATGCAAAGCAAGGAATAAGGGATGCACTGAAACAGACATGAAGTGTTCTTAGATCCAAACCCATGATAGAATGTAGAGCCTTTCTCTTTCAGCTTCCCCCTGCCCCTACCCCAGCCCCGTTGCTATGGTAGCAGCCTGAGATTGGGGGACCCCACCTCCTCCCCATCCGCTGGGCCAGAGCAGAGGTCCCTCTCTGTACCCTCTATCCCTCCCTCCCTCTTTCCATCTGCCCCCCTCTAAGGGGTTTAGGGGCCTGGATTACTGCTTAAAACCCTCCCACCCAACCCTGTCTCCCACCATCTCAGCCGTATCCCATTATTTCACATGCTCCTATCTTACCTGATATCCTCTCTCTCCTCCTAGTCTCTTAGTCCTAAACACCATCACTCCCCTTCCACAGACTCGCGGTACTATGAGAAGCCACGTCGCAGTGTCAGGAATGTTAAAAGGACATACAAGGCTTAAGTTAGCCTGGCACAGACTGTAACCCAAAGTAAATCCCATAGCTTTATGATAACCACCAAAGCTCATCTGATTCATTTCTCCGGTAACGTCATTCACATACAGTAATTGCGCCATGTAGACGCTTAGCTAAGGAATCGCCGAGGAGCAACGTATCCCTCACCCTCCCTCCTCCTCCTCTCCCACCAACCAGATATACATCTAGTTACATTGTATGAATTCCATCCTCCAGTCACTCTTCGGTCGACCCCTACTCCTCGTGGGTGTCTTGTCCGACTGTGCCCCCTCTGTAGGATCACCTCTGCAGGCTATAGTTTACATCCCCTCTGTTGGCTGATATATCTGCAGGCTGGGGTCTGGAGGTGGGACTGATAACTGGGACCTCCGCTGTCAACACCGACTCCACCACACCTACTACTGCTGGTATACACAGACACACAAAGCTACTGGCTTGCGACAGAGTGGCAGAAAAATCCTCATTCCTTTCCTCTGTCATGCCCTGTCTACCCCCTTAGGGCTGCTCAGTGCTAGCTCTCAGACACACACACACACACACACACACACACACCACACACACACACACACACACACACACACACACACACACACACACACACACACACACACACACACACACACACACACACACACACACACACACACACACACACACACACACACACACCACACACACACACACACACACACATACACACACACACACACACACAATCCCCTCTAGAGCTTGTCACTCAGCATGGTCTCAGTGCCTCTACCCCCACACTGACTGACAGCTGGGCCACAGGATATGACACGCTCCTGGACTCCCACTGTGGACTATCCATCTATTCTCTTTTGCTCTCTCTTCCAAACTATTTCCCTCTCTCCATCTCCCTCCCTCTCTTTCTCTCTGTCTGTCTGTTTGTCTCCCCCCCTTCTCTCTCTCTCATCAAAGCCTTCTTTGTCCCACTCTCTGGTTTCTTAATGACAGTTGATTAAGATACTGCACCTGATGGGTGTGATTTATGATGATAAGGAAAAGACAATATTAACTGAGCGGGTAAGAATGAGTTGCTGTGTGTGCCTCTCACCCCACTACCACACACACACAACGTGAGAGAGGTACAGAGATGCACTCAGCTCTAATGATTTCGGACTGCAAGTATGTCTCGGAGCTGATTCTCTTCCCCCTGACTCTCAACCTCTGTTTTTACTGTTAAACACGCCTGTAGGGTAGCAGAGTATGTTCAGAGGTAAGGGCACACACACACACACACACACACACACACACACACCACACACCACACACCACACACACACACACACACACACACACACACACACACACACACACACACACACACACACACACACACACACAACCCCCAAAATAATGCCTCTGGATGGCCACAACATGCCCCCAAGCTGCTTCCCTCCTGCATCTGGAAACATATTGGTATAGAAAATAGGTCATCTTTAACTCACTCTTTGTGTGCGTCTGTGCGTGTGTGTGTGTGTGAGTGTGTGTCTGTGTGTGTCCATGCTAGGCAGCCTTGTGACCCTACCAAAAGGGAACAGGTCCTTTTTTGCGTTTAGATAAACTCTTCACAGAGCCAGTCCTGTCAGGGGGAATCAGCCTCTACTCTACAGCCTCCACCCACCCCACAGACCCCACAGTGGGGGTCACTTTGTGTTCCCTCCACTGACCCCCCCCCCTTACATCCTTTCCCTGGCCCTGGGGGGCTGCTGGCTGGGGAAAGGCCAGGATTGGAAGATTGGGGGCTGCTGGATGAGACTGAGGCAAGGCCACAAGGGGTCAGGGGCTGGGGAAAGAACAGGGAGGGGGCTTGGGGTTTTGGGACTGGGGACTGGAGGCTCCATCAGGGCATGACTACCCAATTAGGAGAGGACAGCTGAGAGGTTTGACAAAACGCAAGGCTAGAGGTCTCACGCAACACATCTACCATCATCAACCAAGCCCTTTCCTCCCTCCTCCCTATCCGTCTCAGGAGACCCAGCACGACCACTCCATCATCAACCAGCACCTACCACCAACCCACCGCCTTCCCTCCCTCCCTCCCTCCCTCCCTCCCTCCCTCCCTCCCTCCCTCCCTCCCTCCCTCCCTCCCTCCCTCCCTAGCCTACTCAGCAGGGCCACACCTGGGAGATACTGCCTTGGTAACCCCTCCCCCTCTATGGTGGCTCCTCCCTCCCTCCCTTCTCTAGCCTACTCAGCAGGGCCACACCTGGGAGACACTGCCTTGGTAACCCCTCCCACTCCATGGTGGCTCCCTCCTCCCTACCTTCCTCCCTCGAAGCTGGTAGAGAGGAGACTGAAAGGGTTCATGTGCACCGTCACGCCGAGCTGGGCCTTGCCGGGCTGGGCCTTGCCGGGCTGGGGACGATCCTGCAATGTGCAGTGGGGTGAACTGAAGAGGAAAACACAGCTGGGTGTGGCCAACGCTTTCCTCTGATCTGCTACCCCATGGTCTGGGTCTCCACTAACCAATAACAGTAGACTACATACATGCACCGTCAACCTGGACTCATAACACTACCGTCCGAGGTACAGCTCTCTCCGCGGCACTACAATACGACCCGATAAGACTTCCCTGGTCCTCCATTTACCAACAACATATCTCAACTACCCGACTTCTCTGTAGCACTGAGATAACACGGCCCCGTCTCCTCTACCCAAAACCTTGCTTTGTCACTGCCCAGCCTCCAGCCCCAGCAACAGCCTCCGGTCCACCTCCTCAGTACAGACAGGCAGTGAGTAATCTGCCAGGAACGGCAAGGATGGAGGGAGGGCAAATGAAAGGGCACTTGTCTCACTTACCTGCTTCGGGTCTCTCCATTCCTCTGCCTTCTCCTCCTCTCTCTCTCTCTCTCGCTCTCTCTCTCTCTCCTCCTCTACTTTCCTTCATCCTCCTCTCTTTCTCCACCTGTCTCTCTATCGCCTCCCTCCCCCATCTATCTTTCCCACCTGCTCCCTGCCTGTCAGTGTGTGTGCTCGGTGTAGCAGCCTGTATCAGAGTGTGTGTGTGTGTGTGTGTGTGTGAGTGAGTGTGTGTGTGTGTGTGTGTGTGTGTGTGTGTGTGTGTGTGTGTGTGTGTGTGTGTGTGTGTGTGTGTGTGTGTGTGTGTGTGTGTGTGTGTGTGTGTGTGTGTGTGTGTGTGTGTGTGTGTGTGTGTGTGTGTGTGTGTGTGTGTGTGTGTGTGTGTGTTTGGTGCAGCAGTGAGACTGGTCGGCCCATTACACTGACAAGAACAGGAGCAACACACTGATGACTGGGCTCCGGGGAGAGAAAGGGAGGAGAAAAGGAGAAGGGGGGAGAGGAAGAGGAGGAGGAGAGCGAACAGGCTTACAGGGATACGGGTGGATAATCCACACACCAGAGAAAGAGAAAATTGGCCGGATTAAACCCTGGATGGCTGTCGGCTGAATTTCATTGTTCAGGTCATATGAGGTTCCCAAAAACCCACAAACCTCCTCTGACTGGGATTTATTATATTTTTCCTATTCAGAAAGATTCCCGGTTCACAAATTGGTATGGATTCATTTTGTTTACAGACATATCGACCGCAGAAATTATATAACACTCTGCTGGGTGAAAGCATAACCTGCCCGTTTGTGTGAGATGAATATCAAAATAAATGTGTGTTGGCATGTAGGAGTAGTCAGGAATAGACAGTGCTTAAGCCCCTCTCCTCACACACAGAAAAACACACACACACACACACTGAAAGAATGGCCCATTAATGGCCAGTTTAAAGGCTCTCAAGGGTCAGGGGTCAGGGCCCTGATGGATTGTGGGTCTTGGTGCCTCATCAATACTAACCTGCTTCTGCTCCTCTAGCCCAGCGGTGTCAGTGTGTGGGACGTTGTGTGTGTGTGTGTGTGTGTGTGGTGTGTCGGCTGGGAGCCAGAGGCCGAGGCCAGAGGCTATCTGTTACCACGGTGACAAGCGGTAATGTGTTAAGCCGAGGCCATGGGATCTTTTTGTTGTTCTTTATAAATGGAGGCCTTTACACTGTCAGATAAACCACAAGTCCCACGATGCTCCTCTCTCTCCCCACCACCCCAAGGCAGGAGAGGAGGAAGCAGCAGGAGGAAAGAGTCAAGAGGAGCAGAAAGTGTGTGTGTGTGTGTGTGTGTGTGTGTGTGTGTGTGTGTGTGTGTGTGTGTGTGTGTGTGTGTGGTGTGTGTGTGTGTGTGTGTGTGTGTGTGTGTGCGGTGGAGAAATACAGAGATGCTGCATCCCTTCCATTGATTAATCGATAAACGCCAGTCCTGAATTAATTGTTGCTGCCTAAAAGACACAGCGGGCTGGAATTATGAAGATGTAGAAAGCCAATAAAAGATGGGAGATTTCATCTCCTCCCAAAAACAGAGACTTATGTCCCTGATGATGAGTCAGGAACACATGAGGGATCTGACAGACAGAGACTGAGCAGATGAGACCAGACATTGACTGAACGGTCTCCCTTTGATGCTACAGCCAGACAGACACCAGATCGCTTTCCGTTTTAGACTCAACTCCTTTGTCACCGTCTTACATAGCGTTTATGACAACGACAAAGGAGTTGGCTAGCCTGGAATCCAAACTGAACCGTTTCATGGTGAAGCAAAGGGGCTGGCTAGCCTGGAATCCAAACTGAACCGTTTCATGGTGAAGCAAAGGGGCTGGCTAGCCTGGAATCCAAACTGAACCGTTTCATGGTGAAGCAAAGGAGTTGGCTAGCCTGGAATCCAAACTGAACCGTTTCATGGTGAAGCAAAGGGGCTGGCTAGCCTGGAATCCAAACTGAACCGTTTCATGGTGAAGCAACGGGGCTGGCTAGCCTGGAATCCAAACTGAACCGTTTCATGGTGAAGCAAAGGGGCTGGCTAGAGACAAATCGGTCTACCACACTATCAGTCTATCATGGGTTCGTACACTTTTTCAGCTTGAAACCCAAATGAGAAATTGACCATCCTTCTGTGACCCAAATCATCCTTTAATGACTCAAATTAAATTGAAATAGTGTGTATTATAGATGTATTCTCATAACCCGCAAACCATCTCTCACATGCTCAGGGCCAACTTTGGGTCCCGACCCATAGTTTAAGAAACCCTTTTTTAAAATTTTAAATCTCTAGAGACTCCCTGGTGAAATTAAGGATAAATAGATTGCGAAACACAGATTGAAGGATTGTTTCTGATTCAGACACCGAATGAATGGCTCTTCTCTGATGGTCAGTAATATATCCTGCCCCCATCCCCATCCCCATCCTTCAGAGGAAATTGATGAGAACATCGTAACAGCATCTCATCCCTCCCTCATCTCATCCCTCATCAAATGACTGACCACTCCCAATCCCAGCCACTGGCTTCAGGCCTGAGGGAAAGGATGGACCAGAGAGAGGAGGAAGGAGCGGAGGGAAAAGAGGGAGAGGAGAGAAAGGAAGCGAGAACGGAGGGATGGGCCTGTCACATCAATCATCATCCATCACATCAAACCACAACAGCAGCAGCGGAGAACAGCAGCACGCCTATTGTTGCTCGTACAGTAGTCTCGATGCGCCACAACAAAAGACAACAGCAGATACAAAGCAATATGACTTAATATAGGGAGCCCCTGACGGCCTCAGCATTATTTGTAGCTTTGGCTGTAAGTGTTGATATTTGATATAGTCTTAATAGCGGATCGTCACACCCTTTTATTTTGCTTTTACTTTCAGCTGTGCTTTTATGCTTTTGGTGTGGTCAAGGGCCTTTGTGGGTCGACGGTGTAACCGCCCTCCAGTGCATACAAAAGGCTAACGTTGGAAAAGATATCCTGTGTGTGTGTGTGTGTGTGTGTGTGTGTATACATGCTGATGAGCACACAGGAAGAGACAGGCAAGCACATGCACAACACGCAGACACACACGCAAACGCCAGTCTAATCGATACCTGGACACACCCTGCGGTGGGACGTTTTGCTTTGTGAGGGTCGAAAAGAGGAAAAGCATCAATGTCGCTGACTAGCCGTGGTCCGCCCGGAGTCGACAGTCAGACGCGGACACCCAACGCTATACAGTCCTCAGTCTGTCAGTACACAAACATAGGGTGACCTATTGACGGGCTTGACGGGCTCTGCACACAAACACACAGACCAGGGTCGTACGAGAGACGGGGAGGAGAGGGAGAGAGAGAACAGGGTGGGGGACCAGAGAGGGAGGAAAGTCGGGGGAGGAGAGAGAGAGAGAGAGAGAGAGAGAGAGAGAGAGAGACGTCGGCAGGTAGCCTAGCGGTTAGAGCGTAGCTGGATCGAATCCCCGAGCTGACAAGGTAAAAATCAGTCTTTCTGCCCCTGAACAAGGCAGTTAAACCACTGCTCCTAGGCCATCATTGTAAATAAGAATTTGTTCTTAACTGTCTTGCCTAGTTAAATATAAAGGTTAAAAAATTATTTTTTAAATATATAAAAGCTGTCATATGATACATATAAAATAAACAGATTAGAGAAAGTCCTCACGTACACACGGTCTCTTCTCCCCATGTCCACTGCTGATAATGAGGCAGCGTTTGATCTGATAGGTGGACTGGTGATGCATATAAATCAGGGGTGTGAATTAGCCAGGCCCTCTGATGGGCCGAGTACACACACACACACACAGCCCTGTCTGGCTGTTATAGTATCCGTGGCCGTGATAGAACCATGTCTTGGTCCCGATAAAGAACATTGAGTGTGGGGTTCTTCACATCCACTGTTCTTCAGAATTCTAAAAGGTTCTTGAAATGTATGGGAGCCTGCAGATGTGTCCCTTTCACTATGTTAACTAGTGTTGCTTTTTCAGTGTAACATTTCTAGCGTTGATTCAAGAGTTAAATTAACACAGTGGTGTAAAAGTACCCCAGTGTTGGCGTTAAGTGGAAGCCAAATCACGCCCATCCTTATCATATTTCCCAGCATGCTCTATTGTAAGTTGATTTTAAGAATTGTTGTGTTTTAATATCTCTGTTTTTGCATGTACACTGATTGATTAATTAATCTCACGCTACTCAAATATAAATGACATACATTTTCCTAAACTATACCAATCTGTTACTGCACCAGTTACTAAAATGGTTGTTCCAGTTTGGATATTTAAGGTAGTCTCATATCTTGGTCTTCCCAAAATTCCAAATGTTGGATATCCCCACTCTGGCTGGATTCCAATAGAAATTACACATCACTTTGCTAGCCGGCATAATGTGGCTTGCAGGCCTGATGTGGCCTGTAAACCAAGAGTTTCAGGCCACTGTATTATGGTAAAACTACGCCTTCACAAGAAGGCATTATGAAATATCTATTGTGTTGTCTCGAATAATCACATTTAACTGACAACATATTCACTTAAAATCTCACTTGGTGAAGGCCACAGGACTGAAAATGAATGAATGCAAGAACCGTGTCTGTGTCACTAGCAAACACAGTCATGGGTGGTAACTTTAAAATTCACTCGAAAGTCACCAAGGATATGCAATATGAATATGCAATTAAGACTTTCAACCCTACAGCAGGGATATCGAATTCTGGTCCCGAAGGGCCGAAACTTGTCTGGTTTATGGATTTTTGTATGGTTCTTCAAAAGAACCATCCCATGAAAAGGTGCTTCAGAGACCCTAAAATGGTTCCACTATGGCATCGCTCTCACAAACCTTATTCGGTTCCAACTGGCACCTTTATTTTGAAGAGTGCACACAGAAATACCTCTGAGCCTTATAGCCTGCTTCAAATCCGGGCCCTGCTATCTTCCGTTTGCACTGTCAGTACAATAGTCTCTCTCTTTTCTCCATCCTTCCCTCTCCCCTTGTCCCAACTGATCATCGTTGGAGCTGCAGCAGGCAGCAAGCCCCAGAGCTGTGATGCTATTGGCTAGAGATGATGTCATTGTTTCCAGGAGGCAAGGTAGCGCTGAGTGCTATTGGCTGGCAGGGCGGAAAGGCTAGACAGTGCGGGAGCGCTGAGGTATCACTTTCATTCATACAGAGCAGAGAGAGTGAGCAGAGCTCTGTGTACCCGCTGCCACACATCTCGCACACACACAGACAGACACACACACGGGCGCACACTAACACATTACGGTACAGCTCTTGCACAGTGTCTGAGGGCGGTGCAAAGCTTTGATGGACAGCTAGTAACCCCTTGGTTACCTCCGACACAGAGGGCCATTAAATTGACAGACTGAGATAGTATTGGTACAGTACTCATGCTCCTAAACACACACACACGCTCTTTCTTCCTCACAGACAGTATAATCATTGATGGGGGTAGGGATAGAGGGATATCGGGGAGGTGGGTGTTGTCCTTGTGTGTGTACTAGGCTGTCACCATGGTGATGTTCAGATGGAGCCCTTCTTGCTGGCTTGAACTCGCGCTGTTGGAGAGGAGGGAGGAGGGGAGGGCCTTCCAAAACACAACACACATCCCTTAAGATCAGCAATGCCCTTGCATGTCCGGACTCTCATAGCACACCGAAAGCAGCCTAAAATATGTGTGGGTGTGTGTGTGTGTGTGTGTGTACACTCCCAGGGGGAAACACTAGCCCTGCCTGCACAAGATCGACGTGTTATTCCGAGAGACACTCATGGGAAATTAGCCTGTGATACCCTGCTGTGGTGTCACCCTTACCCGTCTTCCTTCTTCCCTCTCTCACCCCCCTTCCTCACCTTCCTCTGTCCATTTTTTCATCCAGAGAATTATGTAATCGTTTTCTGTAGTTGCTGTTGCCTAAGCTCCGATGAGATGCATACATACTGTATCTAAAGAGACGGACAGTCATCCCTCCATCTCTCTATCCCTCCATCTCTATGTTGAGACTGCTATGTGGTTAGTCTCTTCATCTTTTCAGGAGCATGAGGGGATCCCTCCCCCTCACCCCCCACGATGGTGTAGCCTATGGCACAGCTCATGAAGATGCATGGTTTTTCTTTTGTGTGTGTGTACCAGCAGCATCAGCGTCTGCCGTTCAGTCACACTAAATTAGTCCTAAACGTTCAGAGTCAGCTCAACACTTCAGCAGAGCATACCGTTGCCTCTCTGAACGCTGAAAACCATCTAATCAGGGTAATTCTCTCCGTGTGTGTGTTCCCTCCGAACACGATCTAATCAAGGATAGTCTAATTCTTAGTCTCATCTAAATTGAATTGCATTCAAAGCTTTTCAAATTGAATTGTTTCATCTTTGGAGAACTAATGAAACGTGATTCATTAATCCCTAACGTATCTTTATGTTAGATTCGATTACTTTAATCGTTTGGGTATCGTCAACATTTTAATCTTTAGTCTCATCTTTTTCTAAATGAAGTTGAATCCATCACAGAAACGGTTGTTTAAACGTTTTCTAATTTACATTTTTCAAAATGGTTCTACTAGTTTTATTTCGATGTTATCAGTAACCGTCTGTGGAAAAACATACATTCTCCATCTCCTATATCTTCTCTTCCACCATGATCAAACACATTGTCTGCTGCTGTGGAGCTATTCTCTGTCCTACGCCGCAAATCACCTAGTTGCACTTTAATTGCCTGGGGTCCTTTCATAAAGTAAACTGAAACATTAAGAATTCCACCGGGACTCTGGTACCCAGTAACTCACAAAGACCTTTTTTGGGGGGCCATCGCTGGGAAGAGGAATAAGATTTATTTATGGTATAAATGCCAGTGAGGTAGATTGAGTCCAGAGAACCTACAGCGTAAATGGGAGACCTAGGTTACTCGTGCCTTCTGTTCAACCTTTACCTATCCCACTGATGTTAGAAGACGGTCTTTCACGAGGGGAGACCTGGTGTCCCGTCGTGCCATAAATAACAATGCTAGCCTAAGGAGTACTGGGACCACGTCACCTCATCCTCCCCTGGCTGACCCACTAAATCCTCACACCCATCTTATCAGAGACCCAACAGACAAAGACAAGACCTAGGTTACTCGTGCCTTAAACCTTAGCATGGGCCCGACATCTGTAGTTGACGTACTGCTATGACCACCAGGTTACCATAACCTTCCCTACCCTCGGCCCACTTATCCTCAGGCCTCTGCGCTCACCAGAGAGGCTCAGTAGGGGTGGTTCAGTCATATCTGTCCGGCTGAACTCTGGCCTCCTGCTGGCGACCCCGAAAACCGCTGACCCCCGGGGTCAAAGGCCAAGTGGACACACAATAGAACCCCTCCCCCTGACCCCTCCTGCCTAAATCCTCACCCTGGATTCCCTCTCGCTCTCGAACGCCGTCAGAAAAACACAGGATCAGAAGTCCGCTGACATCCATAGCAGCAAACGGTCTACCACGTCAACAATGAAATGATGTTTATCAATGTTCAATAATGAGGAATTTAACAGGATATAGACCTACTGGTAGATGAATAGCTTGTGAGGCCGTGTATAGTGAGTTGGAGAGCGGGGGTTGGGGAGTGTACAGAGCAGGTGGGGGTAGAAGTAAGTTCCAGACCAAGTCTGTGATCTCAGCAGTGCTGTGCTGCTCTGCTCCCTAAAAGAGCCACACACACACACACAAAGACTTCTGAGGGGGAACCATGCAGGCACCACGAGGGGTCCTTTAGATCTCTCTGTATGGCACACACATACACGGAAGCATGCAACAACCTCCAATCCCTTTATGTAGCACCTGGATCTGAGACACACACACACACAGTCTCTCTGGAGTGGAGCAGTTAGTGTGGGTAGCAGTAGTGTGAGTAGAGTGACTGAGGTGAGTCTGTCTGTCAACACACTCACACCTCTACCTGGTACAGTGGTAGATATCCCGGTTCCAGCAGTATCCAGCACACCTATTTCATTTACAAATGTTCACCAGTCAGTGCCTCAGCCGTTCTTATCCCACGCTCTCTCTCTCTCTCTCTCTCTCTCTCTCTCTCTCTCTCTCTCTCTCTCTCTCTCTCTCGCTCTCTCTCGCTCTCTCTCTCTCGCTCTCTCTCGCTCTCTCTCGCTCTCGCTCTCTCTCTCTCTCTCTCTAGCTATGTCCTCCAAAATGCCATCTGCAACCACCCTCCCACTGTTTCATTATAGTACAGTCCAGGGTGACACCCTCCTCAGCTCCTCTAAACCCCTACTAAATACTCAGAGGTGGATCGGTCTATTATATCTTTGGATCAAAAGGTTCCTGTGGGACACATTTCAGGTACTATCGAATGGCACTTAAAACACGCAGTCCGCATCCTACGTTCTGACATGAAAGCTTGAAAAGAGCCAACGACAAGAAACTGAAGGTTTTTGAACTGACAAAGGAGAGATTGGCTAATTGGGAGAAAGGTGAGAACCAGTGAGTGGGAGCAGCTACCGACCCTAATCCTGACCTGGGGCTATGGATCTGTGGAAGTGTCTCTGCTCTGCTCAGATCCCAGCACCCCTACCATTCCTCACCATTCCTCACCATTCCTCAGTCTCTGGTCATGTATAATCCCTTGTGCTTCACTGTCTACCCTCTTCGCTGTATCCAGCTACAACTCCAAGCAGTTAGCCCGGGTAACAGTCTGTTTATGCTCTCGTTTTGTGGAATTCTCACGACAAGAGAGTAGATACAGACTGGCACCCAGGCTACAATGCACTGGCATAGGTTTTTTTTGTTGGAAAAGGGCACTAATGGTTAGGACTCCGAGCAAACCGAAAAAAAAAAAGAAAAAAAAACAGGCTAAGTGTGTCTCATTACTAGAGAAAACATCCCAGTGTAATTAGCTTCCTCTCTCTCAGTAACAGGCTGATTTTCTCTTGAACTTTAGCAGTTAAACAGCCGCTTAGCCCCTCGCTGTCCCGGGGGGAGTGGCAGGCGGGCGAGGCAGAGGCGAGGCAGGCGCTGCAAAGAGGATTTGCTGTGAAAAGGATTCGGAGGAGGAGGGGGGCGCCCGAGACGAGACACAAGAAGAGTGGCGCAGGGGGGGATTACACAGAGGGTCGCATATTACAATACTCCAGCACGCCAAATCGGCTACGGGCGGCGCGGGGATAATGCTACCTAACGTCGCTAACGCAAAAAAAAAAACGTTTCAGTATCAGCTACCGCTTCTGCTACGTATGTCAGACAGGTGGGGTTGAACATGGTTAACTGACTATGTGGAGGTTGAAAGAGCCCCCGCGGTAACTGGTGGTACGGGGCCCTGGGATAATTGGTGGCTGTGGTGGCCCTTAGAGCTCCCGTCACGATTGAAGGCAGCGGAGGCTACAGTGTCACTTGAATCCAGAGGACATGTTTGATTCCATTCATTCCTTTGAGCCGGTCCTCCAATTTAAAGTGACACCAGCCTCCACTGGTTGGGGGCCGTGGTGCCAGGCCATGGCCTCTGGGGTTGACAGACACTCTCTGTGGCCTTGCCAGCCTATCCCAGCTGGGTCACTTTGGAGATAAACTGGGGTTACGCTGCCTGGATGGTTGGAGTTAGCCTGGCTGGCAGACACAGAAAGGGGGGATTAAAAATCAGGAGAAAACCATCAAAGTGCAAACTGCATGGAGAGGGGAGCGAGGGGCAGATGGGGTTCAAGCGCTGATCTGCTCTGTGAACAAACAGGGCTGTAACGTCACAATGTCCCAGTTAGAGACCGACTGGGACGGCAGTGGTCTTAATTACAGACACAATGGTAGCAATGCCAGCATGCCGCACTCCCATAGACTCATAGACCATACGATCAGTAGTAATCTCTCTGCTGGGAGTTTAAAGCACCATATCAGCTGGAAATTGAAAACAAGCTAATGGTTGAACTGAAGTGTTGAAAGCCTGCTATTTTGTTCCCTGGCCCGGGGCACTGAAATGAACCTCGATCAGATTCTTATTTTTGAGAATGTAGTGGTTGAAATGCTCCAGCATCGCCCTGGAGTCGAGGCTCTTTTCAACTCGAACTGTCACTGACAGACAGTGTCTCAGCTTCCTGTCCTGGTGCTGGTCTGAGATCAGGTGATGTAAACAGGACACACAGGTCAACAGACGGAGGATGTTACCAGACCATCTATCAGACTCAAGTGGCTGGGGCTGGTGGCCCAACTACAAATACCAAAATGAGCCCCTTCACTGAACATACTCCCAACACACACGTACACACGTCAGGGTCCTATTTTATTTGAAAGCCACTACTCTGCTATAAATCCTGTTACTAAACTCCGAATACTGCCACAGAGAGTCTCCCAACAGACAAGGAACAGTTGAGAGAGACTACACACAGATAAGAGATGAAAAACAAAAAAAAACAGAACAGCGAGTAGCAATGTATTACAGTGAGGTTTCATACTATCACATACAAAAGCTTTCAATAACAACGTACTACATTGAGGTTTTGTACGATCAGATCCAAGCGGCATGACTTTCAATAACAACATACTTCAGCGATGCTTCATGCCATCAGATCCAAGCGGCATGACTTTCAGTGGTGATCGAATGGAATTCACCTCCCTGCTCTTCTCTCCTGTCCACCTCTGTTACAATAGATGATCTGACCACAACCTGCCAACAGTACAACCCTTAGATCATCTGTCAGGAATCAGCCAGCCTCATGTTTCCCCCCTGGCTTCTAAATTAGACAAGCACAACTAGATATGCCTGCCCGTGTCGTATGGTATCTATGATATCACCAGTTAGCGGCTGGTCCAAAACAGGAATGAACACACTCCAGCACAACCCGTACACACTCTCACACGCAAAGACAAAACCGCTAACAGAAATGTCCAGAAATTCACGAGCCAATATACAGATTCTGTTCAAACCCAAAACTCTCCAACAAAAACACATTCTTTGAATCACAACCGCTCACTTTCATTTCTCAAACACACACCTACACAAACACACACACACACACACTCACCTGCACCTGCATGAAGGAGCCTCTGTAGAAACAGCAGGCGGCTGCCGACAGGGCGCTCCATAGGCTACAGCGTTCAGTCATGATTCCTCTCCTTACGGCTCAGCTCACGGCTGTACTCCACCCTGAGGACCCTAGCACCAGCTCTCCTCTCCTCTGTCACTGTCCCACAGCAGGCAGGCAGCGCTCCTCGCTAGCAGCCACGGCAGCGGCTCATCTCACTCAAAACCGTGTGGCTGCTATGCTACTAACGCTAGCTAACACTACAGTTGCTACTGCTGGTCAGGACTCCAGCCCCTCGCACTCTGCTGCTACTGTCATCTCTCTCTCTCTCTCTCTCTCTCTCTCTCTCTCTCTCTCTCTCTCTCTCTCTCTCTCTCTCTCTCTCTCTCTCTCTCTCTCTCTCTCTCTCTCTCTCTCTCTCTCTCTCTCTCTCTCTCTCTCTCTCTCTCTCTCTCTCTCTCTCTCTCTCTCTCTCTCTCTCTCTCTCTCTCTCTCTCTCTCTCTCTCAGCTACGCACAGGCTCTTTCTCGTACTGCTTCCCTGTCTCGCTCACACTCTGGCTGTGCTTCACGAGCCCTCGCAGGGATTACCTCATCCCTTTCTGATGAAAGGAGTGGGTGGGGGAGGGTGGAAAGGAGGGAGGGATAGGGAGGAGGAGGGAGAGATGCTAGCAGGCACTGGCGGAGTGCTGTCGAATTGCTGGCAAGGCAGACCCCACCCACCCCCTCCTTCACGACCACAGAGAGACAATACTGAGAGAGAGAGAGAGAGAGAGAGAGAGAGAGGAGAAGGAGAAAGAGGGAGAATGAAAGAGAGAGAGACCGGGTGGAGAGAGAGCGAGAGAAAGAGAGAGAGGGGGGATAGGAGAGAGAGTGAAAGGGAGAGAGAGGAGCAAAAGAGAGAGGAGCAAAAGAGAGGGGAGAAGGAGAGAGAGAGAAGGAGAAAGAGGGAGAATGAGAGAGAGAGAGAGACCGGCCGGAGAGAGAGCGAGAGAAAGAGAGTGAGAGAGAGCGTGAAAGGGGGGAGAGAGAAGGAGCAAAAGAGAGAGAGGGGAGAAGGAGAGAGAGACACAGAGAGAGAGAGATGGGGAGAGAAAGAGAAAGCGAGAGAATGAGAGAGGGGGGTAGAGAGAAAGAGAATGAGAGAGAGAGGGGGGTAGAGAGAGGGGGAGAGAGAGAGAGGTATGCCTCTTTAGTTTCAGCACCTTCTCAAAGGAATCTGTCCTTTATTCCTAGTTGAAAGGAATTGCAGGGTGGCAAGAGGGGGCAAAGAATGCATTCACACACATTTGAATACACACACACAAACACATTCAGACTCTTTCACTCACACACCCAGTACATCTTAAACTTGTTTGCAATATTTTCTGTCTATGGGTAAGTGTTTGCGGGTGTGTGTTCTTGTATGTTGTGAAAGGGTTGATGTGCTAAGTATAGAATGTGTCTGAGGACATAATTCATGTTCTGTTTTTGAGAGTCAGAGAAAGGCAGGGTGTTGTAAAAAAAAAAAAAAAAAAAAAAAAAAAAAAAAAACGAATTTAGCGAGTGTGCGAAAAACAAAACACACTACACACATCACACTCAATAACACATACACACTGCCACATGCACACCAATCTGAGTCGTCACGTTCGTCTTGAGCAGCGGAGAGGTGGGGCTTTGTCCCCTGGGGAACTGAGTGACATCACAGAGGACGCCTCGCCATGGCAACGGATCTGGAGTCATGACAGCATCCTAAATTCCGGGAGCTTTTGATAGCCCTGCACTGCAGACACCTCACAGGAAAGGACATGGAGGGTTGACGGAATCCCTCTGCTTTATCGCCGAGGTCACCTCTCTTACTACTACGTGTGTGTGTGTGTGTGTGTGTGTAGTGTACCCCAACACACACACACACACGAGGTAATCAGTGTGCTAATCTTGTCTTTGAATACACGGGAATAACCCAAACTATCAGAGCGAGAGAAAACGGCACACAAAGAGAAGAGACACAGGAGAGATTCATTAGCGGAGGAGTCTTTCCTTAAACAAATCCCCCTAAAGCAGGGCTCGGTAGGCGGATTACACTTTGTGAGCACAAATAATCCCATAAGGATGCATGCGTTTCCCTATCTCCATCCCCGAGCGTCCTGCGCTGACAATGACAGCATACCAGAGTCTGTGCATCCCATCACGACTCTGCTCCCGCTGCCGTGGCTGTGCGAACACCAAGAGTAGATAGATAATCCTGGGAGCATGGGGCGTGGTGGGGTAGGGGAGCTAGTGTGCATAACATGCATAGATTACATATAGGATGGGACGGGCACTGCGTATTATATATGCATGAAGCACAGTATTTCACTGTAGATATAACCACTGTAGCTAGTGTGTGTGTGCGTGTGCGTGTGTTTGATGGGAGAGTGCATTGCAAAGTCACTGTTCTTCTCTCTCTCTCTCTGCACCCTAACCCCCCTAACCCACTTATCATTTATCTCCCATTGCACTCACTGATTCTCCCACCCACCTTCTCTTAACAATAACACAAGGTAATTTAGACCAATCTAAAAGGCTCTTTCTGTGCTCTGCTCTCTGTCAACCCTTAATCCTCCTGTGCCGATCTCAGATCTTGTTTTTCCATCTCTATTTCTTTTTTCCTCTCTCCATCTCTGTTTTTTGTCTCTACACCCCTCTCCCACTCTCTACTTTCCCTCAAACCTTCTCCTTCTACAGTTTTCCTCTCCACACACACTCCCCGCCCTCTTTCTCTCCCCCCCACTCTCTCCCCCCCATCTCCCCCTGCACTCTGTCTGTCTTCTTCAGTTAAATATTAATTACTGATCCCCATTCTGACGCTGTCCTGGGGGCGGATTGGGGAGCAGGAGCCCCTCACACACACACAATGGAGGAGAGAGGAAACAAACCTGCTCCCCCTGTTCCCTGCCTGGGAGCACCACAATAATGGGGAGCGCGTGCGCGTGTGTGTGTGTGTGTGTGTGTGTGTGTGTGTGTGTGTGTGTGTGTGTGTGTGTGTGTGTGTGTACATCTGATGATCCATTAGTCTCAGATCCCCATCAGCGTTTAGGGCTGCTTCTATTCATTGACTCCTATTCATTATTAATCCATATAAAGCCTCTAGATATTTGACTCAAACACCTTCAGAAACAAAGGCCCTGTAATACTGTGGAGCGGTTGGAGGCGAGAGAGGAGGGTTTGAATGGGAACTGTGGAGCCTGCTCTCACTGGCGCAGATTGTGCAGATAACAGCTATGTTTGAGGGAGCTTCTCCTTGCAATGAGTGTGCTATGTGGTTGTTTGAGCTTACTTTAGTTGAATACACTGACTCGAATGTAAATGCAGATCGATGTGTCTCAGTCGGTAGAGCATGGCACTTCCAACGCCAAGGTCACGGGTTCTGGGGTCACCCACATAAATATGCATGCATGCACTACTGTAAGAGACTTTGGGTGAGAGCATCTGCTTAAATGACAGAAATATAGGTTTAAATGAAAATACAGAAACCAGCTGCAATTAGACCTGCACTAAGTAGACTGTGCCTGTTCTTCCTGGCCAGAGGTGTAAAGTACTTTAAAGTATTTTTACTTAAGTAGTTTTTCATGGTATCTGTACTTTACTATTCATATTTTTGACTACTTTTACTTCACTACATTCCTGAAGAAAATGATGTACTTTTTACTCCATACATTTTCCCTGACACCCAAAAGTACTTGCTACATTTTGACATGAAAATGGTCCAATTCACGCAAGAGAACATCCCTGCTCATCTCTACTGCCTCTGATCTGGCGGACTCACTAAACACAACGCTTCGTTTGTAAATGAATGTCTGAGTGTGCTAGTGGCGATGCTTAAATGAATTAAAAACAAGAAAATGGTGCCGTCTGGTTTGCATAATGTCAGGAATTTGAATTCATCCATACTTTTACTTTTGATAATGATATATATTTAAGCAATTCCATTTACTTTTGATGCATGATATATATATTTAAAACCAACTACTTTTACTCAAGTAGTATTTTACTGGGTAACTTTCATTTTTTTACTTGAGTCATTTTCTATGAAGTTATCTTCTACTTTTACCCAAGTATGACCATTGAGTCCTTTTTCCACCACTGTTCCTGGCCCACAGACAGTGTGTGTACTGTGTATTTTGGATTTTATTAGGATCGCCATTAACTGCTGCCATGATGATCAGCTGTGCAGTCAGACGAACACCCCATTGGCCTCATCCCTCTCAACCATACCATTTTTCAATTCCTCTAACAGTCATTTTCTTAAATGGGCGCACGCTTAGTACTAACTGGAATAAGCCATTTCAGAAATGCGTCAAGTGCAGCGGTCTGGTTGCTCCTCATTACACACAACAGACCAGCAAATAATCTTCACATCTTCAACATAGGAATCACTACAAAACCTTGTGTGACCTCTTATACACTATATTAGGCCCAGCCTTTGGAACTTTGATTCCCCCTCTAGACATGGCTACTATTTTGGGATCACTACATCTGATGGGCGTGTATACTGCCTTTAGAGCAGATGTCTATCAGCGTTGGTAAAGATGTGATCAACACACGTGGATGATTTCTTTCCTTTGCCGTTTGTAAAACACCCTGCTAGGTTTGACTGACACTAGTTACAGTTTGGAGCTTTTTCTTGAGTGGACAGATGAAAACCGGTCAATATTTAGGTCACCCAGAAAATATACCTCTCTGTTGATATCACATACATTTAACAAGCATTTCACATTCATTATCCAGATACTGACTGTTAGCACTTGGTGGTCTATAGCAACTTCCCACCAGAATAGGCTTTAGGTGAGGCAGGTGAACCGGTAGCCATATTACTTCAACAGCATTTGACATGAGATCTTCCCTAAGATTTACAGGCATATGACTCGGCATATATAAAACAGCCACACCTCCACCATTGGCATTTCGGTCTCTTCCGCAGGATGTTCTAACCATATATTGCTACCACCGTATCATCGAATAAATGATCTAAGCGAGTCTCAGAGAGAGCCAGTGTATGAACGCTTTCCGGTTCCTAGCAAGTTGTCGATTTCATGAACCTTCTCAGGCTACATATGTTAAAGTCACACTTTCCCGGGTTGCTTGATTGTTTATATTGCTTCACTGCGAGGCTTATCAGAGGTAGACATGACAGGGATATTTATAGAGGAGCCAATAGTGCAGGGTTAACCGCTCACAGTGGGCGTTCTACTACGGCACACCGTCTGGGTGAAAACAGTATAACTCTGGTTCGTAGACACAGGACTGCTGCTGACTGTGGCCGCCTGATCGACAACGGCATTTAAAAAGGAACATAAACGAGGTTACTTACATTATGACACACCCTTTAGGAAAATGTATATATGCAGCAGCCCCGCGACAGTTCAGCGACACAATGGTAGGGATTACCTGAGCAGGGCTCAGTTTGTTAAGTGACGGAAACCCAAGACTACAAGAGACATGTTAGCAAGTCTAGCCCAGTCGATTTACACTCCCTCAGATCAATGAAGGCACAGGCCTGACTCAATCTGCCGTAGGACTCGGTGAAGCGATATCGCAGAAAGACTGTGTGTGTGTGTGTGTGTGTGTCTGCATTGCCTTAACACCGGCAGTAATACCGGAGAGAAACTATGGAGTGTGAACTGGAAACAACTAGAACCCCACCCCCAATACCACCACTGCAGCTGAGCCCCCCCCCCCCCCCCCCCCCCCCCCCTGGCACACACACACACCATGCATGAGGCACACACTCTCCCAAGAAGCATGTGCGCCCACTCCGTATGCAGGCGGGCACACACACACACAGACGACACACACACACACACACACACACACACACACACACACACTGATGAGGCTTCATTAAACCACCAGTGTGTCTTGTGCCAGACATATGTTAATTAACTGCATATAAAGCAGCCCAACCTCTCCCTCCAGACCCATTATGCCCATACAAACCTACAAAAGATACAGTGTCAGAGGCACTCTCTAGGATTTTGTGCTACAACGCACACTCACAGACATACATCTAGGCCATATTCACATGTACCCTACACCACTTCGGCTCCCGAGTGGCACAGTGATCTAAGGCACTGCATCTCAGTGCAAGAGGCGTCCCTCCAGACACCCTGGTTCAAATCCAGGCTGTATCCCAACCAATTGTGATTGGGAGTCCCATAGGGCAGTGCACAATTGGCCCAGCGTTGTCCGGGTTTGGCCGGTGTAGGCCGTCACTGTAAGTAAGAATTTGTTCTTAACTGGCTTGCCTAGTTAAATAAAACTGTTTAAAAAATAACTATACTTTATAACTATACTCTATACTTTAGAACTAACTACACTTTATATATCCATATATACACTACAGGCCATATTCAGTCTGGATTCATGTCCACGTTTCCAGGATAAAAAGCTGAACCAAGTCGAGTTTCTTCCAGCATATGAAGAATGATATTTAAAAACCACAATCTGTCATTTGTTTTTTCAGCCAAATGGCAGCTCCACCACTTTTTTTGTTGATAAAAGCAGATTGCTGATTTAATTCCAATTAATGTACTGATTGATTGAATAAAGCACTGTGCTTCCACCCAGTGTAAAACTTACACAGTCCAGGCCGGGCCAGTCCAGTCTAGTCGAGTCCAGGCCAGCCCAGTCCAGTTCAGGCCGGGCCTGGCAGTCTTCTTCCGCCTGAGAGATCTTTACCATAACATTGAACATTCAGGTCAAGTGTTTATTTAAACATAAGTGTCATAAATGTTTCAGAGAGAAGCGTGTTGAGAAAACGAGGGACGGCAACACGGGGCATCAGAGGGGAGGAGGGTGAGAGAGGAGGAGAAAGAGAGAGGAGAGGCTCAGAGGAGGGGAAGTGGAGAGGAGGAGAGGATAGGGGAGGAGGGTGAGAGAGGAGGAGAAAGAGAGAGGAGAGGCTCAGAGGAGGGGAAGTGGAGAGGAGGAGAGGAGAGGGGAGGAGGGTGAGTATGGGTGGGTGAGGAAACTGGAAGGGGAGAGGTATCACTGCACAGAGAGCGATAGAGACTGTTTTACACCAGATGGATATATGGGTCAGTGTTAGTACTTGCTTCTGACACCAGTTCTTTTTGAGTTCCAACGAAAAACAGACAATGGATCCCAAGTGTTCAGTCAGAACTGAGCACTTTTGTGGATGGATTCAACCCAGAAACCAGGCTTACAGTGTCATCTAGTGGCCTGGTCCTGAACTACACCCAGCACACTGGGACCCAGAAGTGCTGAAGCAGCGCTGTTGATTTTGGATTACATTTCCTAAATGGCAGAATGAATTAGGCTAAAACGCTGAGAGAGACTGCTGAAATGGGCATAATCGCAGAAGCGCAGGAATGTAATCAACTAGAATTACATTTCAAAGACCACAAATCCAATATAACTAGAGAAAATTGCTTCTTTTTTTTAAGACCCTCAAGTCTGAATTCTGCAGAGTACTACATTATGGTTTGTGAAGTCACTTACTCTAAAACAGTTCAACTTATATATTTTTAAAAAAGAAGTAAAAAAATGCAAAACAAGAGAAGGTTTGGAGAGTTAGGCATGTGTAGGTAGGTACTCCACAACTAATTTGTTTAGAAACAAGGCCTTTGGCCAAGATCCTGCTTCCTGCTCAGTTGCCCATGGAAACAAACATCATTCATCAGCAGCCATTCGACTGTAGCAGAGCGGAGCGGGGGGGGCAGAGCCTCTTTGTGCTACTGATCCTAATTCAATTACAAACACTGGTCCTGGAGTCAGGAGCTCAACTATAGGTCCCCTTAAACCTCACTACAAAGCCAAAGCAGGGTGAGGAGATCAACTGGAAAAGACCAACTCACACTGATGCTAAATGGTTACCCCTTGCTCAGATGGGTTTTTAACTCTTAGTCCCTTCCTTTTCGCAGATGCTGAAGCCATTTCTGGGCCTTCTGAGTAGGAACCATGATGCTAGCAGAACCGGCCTACAAACTAACAGAAAGACATAGTGTAGGAGGAATAAAAATAAATAAAAAAACAAGTCTTACCTTGACATATTCAGTCTTGTTGTCTATATGGTCCATGTGACTGTCGGGAAGAGGACAGAGAGAACTTTATCAATGTGTGTGCAGATGTACAATGATAAGCATATACCGTACCACACACAGTGGGCATATTCCCCATGGAGATGCTACAGTGCGTTTAACTGTATCTCAGGGGGTAAGAGATCGCGTATCAGGGTCTCGTAGAGAAGCAGGGTACGATCCCTCAAATCTCAAGGGCCCTATTAACATTGCCACATAACTTACACTTCACATGAAGAGAGATCAAATGTCAAGGCCCCACAGTGGAGCTGGGAGGAGACATACTGTATAGGCCTCATGGTGCAGCTGTAGGCCCCACAGTGCAGCTAGATCATATGACCCTGCCCATCAGAGAGGGTAATTACATGCCCACTGAGGACAGAGTTCAAACACCCTGTTAGTTCTCATCGTCCACACACACACACACACACACACACACACACACACACACACACACACACACACACACACACACACACACACACACACACACACACACACACACACACACACACACACACACACACACAGAGGTTCCCACAGAGGAGCTGTATGCCCAGTCACATCACATTACATTACATAGGCCCTGTAGCGGAGCTGGGCAATTCCAGGTTTGTTTTACTTTAAAATGTATGCCAAATAAAAACCATTGATTTAAAAGTTTCCAAAAGTGTAATGACTCTCCTGATCGAGGATCCAAGGCGTCAGATCAGCTTGGCAAATGGCTGACATATAGCCAGACCCCTCTCTCTCCCACAGGAGAGGACAGGAGGGGCTGGGACGGTTTTATGACACCTCACGCCAATCGTAAATCTTCTGCAGCAGAGAACCCACTCCTGCTCTTCAGTATCAACCAAAGGAATGCCTTTGGTGGCAAAAGAGTGAATAAAAAAGTGAATATTGGAACAATATTTTTAAGATATGAATGCTAAGAATGGTCAGTGAGGAGCCAAAGAAGAATCATGTCATATTGCTTTTCATTTTGTGATGTTATTAAAAACTGTATAACCAAAATACTGTAATTTGAAGAGCTTTCACACTGTGTATGTCAGGTTTACATCCTTTACGTTGTGTAGGAAATACGAAAAACGATAAAACTATTTTTGTTAAGATAGAAATCTAAAATCATTCCTAACGAGACCTTAGTTTTCATGACCATTGCACATTAACTAAGCCACACCCCGAATGAAGTCAGAAGAGCATGTCAGTGTGATGGAAACGCCCTTTTCGACCAGAGTGCTTAAAAGGACTTGCTAAGAATTAACTTACCAGACCAGCAGACGTGAAGCGTGAGCTAAATGTTACAAATGGTTGAAACTCCCAGACCAAAAGACGTGAGATCGTGGTCCACACGTTGAAATGGTTAGAAACTCAAACTCAACACGAATTGAAGAAGATAAACTAGCTAGACAAAAAACATTTACAGTCTGCAGCTGTGCATGTAAAGGGATCAAGAACTTTGACTATTTACCCGAGAAAGGAAGGAGAAGATCCCATATCAGACAACCATTGGTGCATCTAAAGATCTGTTCTGTTTGAACACTCCACTACAAGACCAGGAAAACTACAAAGGACATTGCGACCTCTGGTGGACAACCAGAGCCTTACACCTATCAAGACCTTCCCATAGAACAACTGATTGGTTGTAACAGAGAGACGACGAACAAAGACATTTACATGTAAATACTTTACATTTCTTACCCAGGCGGGCAGTGGTTCCTTTGCAAGGTATATGATTAATGTGAGTGGTTATAGAATGTATCGACGATAAATGTCCCTTTCTCTACAGTGCCTTGCAAAAGTATTCACCCCCCTTGGCGTTTTTCCTATTTTGTTGCAACACAACCTGTAATATAAATAGATTTTTATGTGGGTTTCATGTAATGGACATACACAAAATAGTCCAAATTGGTGAAGTGAAATTTAAAAAATGACTTGTTTCAGAAAATTCTCAAAAATTAAAAACAGAAAAGTGGTGAGTGCATTTGTATTCACCCCCTTCGCTAGGAAGCCCCTAAATAAGATCTGGTGCAACCAATTACCTTCAGAAGTCACATAGTTAGTTAAATAAAGTCCACCTGTGTGTAATCTAAGTGTCACATGATCTGTCACTTGATCTCAGTATATATACACCTGTTCTGAAAGGCTGCAGAGTCTGCAACACCACTAAGCAAGGGGCACCACCAAGCAAGCTGCACCATGAAGACCAAGGAGCTCTCCAAGCAGGTCAGGGACAAAGTTGTGGAGAAGTACAGATCAGGGTTGGGTTATAAAAAATTATCAGAAACTTTGAACATCCCACAGAGCAACGTTAAATCCATTATAAAAAAATTGAAAGAATATGGCACCACAACAAACCTGCCAAGAGAGGGCTGCCCATCAAAACTCACGAACCAGGCAAGGGGGGCATTAATCAGATAAGCAACAAAGAGTCCAAAGATAACCCTGAAGGAGCTGCAAAGCTCCACAGCAGAGATTGGAGTATCTGTCCATAGGACAACTTTAAGCAGTACACTCCACAGAGCTGGGCTTTACGGATTTGTGGTCAGAAAAAAGCCATTGCTTAATGAAAAAAATAAGCAAACAAGTTTGGTGTTCGCCAAAAGGCATGTGGGAGACTCAACAAACATATGGAAGAAGGTACTCTGGTCAGATGAGACTAAAATTTAGCTTTTTGGCCATCAAGGAAAATGGCGCAAAACCAACACCTCTCATCACCCCGAGAACACCATCCCACAGTGAAGCATGGTGGTGGCATCATGCAGTGTGGATGTTTTTCATCAGCAAGGACTGGGTAACTGGTCAGAATTGAAGGAATGATGGATGGCGCTAAATACAGGAAATTCTTGAGGGAAACCTGTTTCAGTCTTCCAGAGATTTGAGAATGGGATGGAGGTTCACATTCCAGCAGGACAATGACCCTAAGCATACTGCTAAAGCAACACTTGAGTGGTTTAAAGTGAAACATTTAAACGTATTGGAATGGCCTAGCTAAATCCCAGACCTCAATCCAATTGAGAATCTGTGGTATGACTTAAATATTGCAGTACACCAGCAGAAACCATCCAACTTGAAGGAGCTGGAGCAGTTTTGCCTTGAAGAATGGGCACAAATCCCAGTGGCTAGATGTGCCAAGCTTATGGAGACATACCCCAAGAGACTTGCAGCTGTAATTGCTGCAAAAGGTGGTTCTACAAAGTAATGACTTTGGGGGGGGTGAATAGTTGTGCACGCTCAAGTTGTCTTATTTCTTGTTTATTTCACAATAAAAATATTTTGCATCTTCAAAGTGGTAGGCATGTTGTGTAAATCAAATGATACGAACCCCCCAAAAATCTATTTTATTTTCAGGTTGTAAGGCAACAAAATAGGAAAAATGCGGTAGGGAGGACGTTTTGAACGGCAAGGGTTGGTACACATGGGAGGAGATCCTGGCTGGAAGGGATTGCCTCCCATGGGAACAGGTGGAGGCAGCTAGGAGAGCGGAGGCAGCTGGAGAGAGGAGCCAGCAATATGAGGGAACACGGCTGGCAAGGAAGCCCGAGAGGCAGACCCAAAAATGTCTTGGGGGGAGGCACACAGGGAGTGTGGCGAAGCCAGGTAGGAGACCTGCGCCAACTTCCTGTGCTTACCGGAGAGCGAGAGAGAACGGGCAGGCAACGTGTTATGCTGTGGAGCGCACGGTGTCCCCAGTGCCGGTGCATAGCCCGGTGCGGTACATACCAGCTCCTCGTGTCGGCCGGGCTAAAGTGGGCATCGAGCCAGGTGCCATGAAGCCGGCTCTACGCATCTGGTCTCGAGTGCGTCTCCTTGGGCCGGCATTCATGGCACCAGCCTTACGCATGGTGTCCCCGGTTCGCCAGCACAGCCCAGTGCGGGCTATTCCACCTCGCCACACTGGCAGGGCGACCGGGAGCATTCAACCAGGTAAGGTTGGGCAGGCTCGGTGCTCAAGAGCTCCAGTGCGCCTGCACGGTCCGGTCTATCCAGTACCACCTCCACGCACCAGCCCTCCGCTGGCAGCCCCCCGCACCAGGCTGTCTCTCCGTCTCATCCTTACGGGTGCTCCCGTCTTTCCAGCGCTGCCAGAGCCTTTCGCCTGTCCAGAGCTGCTAGAATCTCCCGTCTGTCCAGAGCTGCTAGAGTCTCCCGCCTGTCCAGAGCTGCTAGAGTCTCCCGCCTGTCCAGAGCTGCTAGAGTCTCCCGCCTGTCCAGAGCTGCTAGAGACTCCCGTCTGTCCAGAGCTGCTAGAGTCTCCCGTCTGTCCTGAGCCGCCAGAGCCGCCAGTCTGCAAGGAGCCGCCACAGCCGCCAGTCTGCAAGGAGCCGCCAGAGCCGCCAGTCTGCAAGGAGCCGCCAGAGCCGCCAGTATGCAAGGAGCCGCCAGAGCCGCCAGTCTGCAAGGAGCCGCCAGAGCCGCCAGTCTGCAAGGAGCTGCCAGAGCCGCCAGTCTGCAAGGAGCCACCAGAGCCGCCAGTCATCCAGGAGCCGCCAGTCAGCCAGGAGCCGCCAGAGCTGCCAGTCAGCCAGGAGCCGCCAGGGCCGCCAGTCAGCCAGGATCTGACAGAGCCGCATTCAGCCAGGATCTGTCAGAGCCGCCATTCAGCCAGGATCTGACAAAGCCGCCATTCAGCCAGGATCTGTCAGAGCCGTCAGTCAGCCAGAAGCTGCCAGAGCCGTCAACAAGCCTGAGCTATCTCTCAGTCCTGAACTACCTCTCAGTCCTGAGCTGCCCCTCAGTCCTGAGCTACCCCTCAGTCCTGAGCTGCCCCTCAGTCTGGAGCTGCCCCTCAGTCCGGAAGAGTTTGTTTAGTCAAGTGGGGCCCTTTAGTAGGGTTGCCAATCCTAGGTTGGCGGCGAGGGTCGCCGTTCCTAGGAGGAGACTAAAGCGGACAAAGACTATGGTGCGCCAGAGCCGCCACTGCGGACAGATGCCCACCCAGACCCTCCCCTATAGGTTCAGGTTTTGGGGGGGGGGGGGGGTACTGTCACGTTCTGACCATAGTTCTTTTGTGTTTTCTTTGTTTTAGTGTTGGTCAGGACGTGAGTTGAGTGGGCATTCTATGTTGTATGTCTGGTTTGTCTATTTCTATGTTTGGCCTGATATGGTTCTCAATCAGAGGCAGGTGTTAGTCATTGTCTCTGATTGGGAACCATATTTAGGTAGCCTGTTTTGTGTTGGATTTTGTGGGTGGTTGTCTTCTGTCTTTGTGTCTATGCACTGTTTCGTTTTTTTCACATTTGTTGTTTTGTATTTTATAGTGTTCACGTTTATTGTCCTTATTAAACATGTTGAACACTAACCACGCTGCATTTTGGTCCTCCTCTCCTTCAACGGAAGAAAACCGTTACACATTCTGCCATAATGAGCACATTTTCCCATTTCAACAGGTTAAATAAAAAATGTATGACTATTGAAAGTAACTATTAAGTGCCAAATAAAATAACAGGGTTGACCGTAACAGGTTTCTTATTAAATCAGCCATAAATCCCATTGTGACAGAGGGAATGGAAGCTTGTTGTGTGCAACAGGGAGTTGAAATTGCATGCAAGCTTCACCCAGAAAATTGAATTGTTAAAACGTTTCTAGCCTGTCTATCTGTGAGTAACAGGGTTGATGGTTTCACCAAATTCAAATGAGAGTTCAGTTCACGTAAAAGGGTTGACCTCAAAATGGAGGGACAGACTTAAATGAATCACTAATCAATAATAATGTTCAGAAATGACTGTCAAAGCAACAAAATAACTAGGGGTTTACTATGATGGTGAAGCTTGGAGATATTTGGAGATTTAGTGAGTTCAAATCTTCCTAGAAGTGACAAAGGGTTGATGGAGGGACATGTCAAAGTGCTGCATTTTGGCAATTTAACAAGCCTTTATTCATATATGAACCCTACAGACGAAGAACCATATATGTGACAATTTTTCCATTTTAAGATAATCAGTTATTTTTATATTATTAATTGTGTGTACCACATTAGGTGTTTTATGGTTGAGAAATAATTCACCATACCCATATCTTCCAACAACAATTTATATTTTTTTGTTATTTCAAATAATACTTTTTTTATTGCCGTTTTAATTTTTAGAATGTGGAAGAACAGTATATCTCCAGTGATGATTTCAGTTTGTGGAAAAACAGTATATGTGACATTTTGCATGACTCTTGTAAGATGTCCTTTTTTAACACCTGATATGATGTTTTAAGTACTTTCAAGTACAGATGCCCTTCATGTAAATAACTTAAATGCAATATGCAGTTAATTCATTAGTATGGAGGTTCATTTAAAGGTGGTCTATCAACTTTAGCACTGATGACTATTCTTAAAAGTCAAAGTCATGAAATCTTAGTCTCATTTAAAATGAAGCCCTCAATGTGAACATACCATAGAACTACCAAAATAGAATACAATTAAATGAATTCAATCAAAACAAGCACAACTTGTAAATATCAAATAGGGATAAATGTGATGTGCCAATATGCATGTCCATTATGCAGGTCCCGAAGGTCAATATTACAAAACGTTCAGAAAACCATTCTCTTTGTGTTTAACACTATGATCAGCAATTACGTTGTGAATTGCGTTAAACCCAAGCTAAAGGCAAGAAATGTCCTTCTGCACTGAGGTGACAGCAGTAAATAAGTATTAACTGCTTACAGTTAATGCTAAATGTGGTGACAGAGAGATAGTGTATATTGTAATGAATAAAAAAAGGGAATCAAGATCAAATTAATACTCACATACTGTATGTGATGACTTATTTGTTTTTAATTCATTCAGATTAAAAAAGGTTCAAATGATCACACAAAATAATTATCAACAGAACACATTGTACATAACATTTTCTACACTAGGAACATCTTAAAATTAAATTAATTCAATATATTGTGCTGGTTCAAATCATACACAAATTGATTCACATAGAAAACACCTACGATACATTTAATTTCCTACAATAGGGGTGACATGTCTTTTGAAATGTATACAGATTCAACATACTACAGTATACAGGTTCATGGGATCATAAACTCACAGAAAAAAACGGTTAATTATGTAGCTTGGTTTAACAACAAATTATTCACTCTGCAGTGATTCATAAAAAGAGCATGCAGCAGCTGGCAAGTAGTTGAGCATGGTCATCAGCATGGTCATCACTTGTTTTTTTTGATGGGCAGAGGACTCTCATATGCTCTAGGGTAGTGGCTTGCAAAATAGGGAGGTTGAGGTGTAGCTCCTCCTTTTGGTTTGGAGATCAGCCACGACTTCCATCCCTCAAATAGACTGTGGCTCTGTTTGGCGTACAGATTCCAAGGATCCTCAACTGAAATTAGAACAGAAACATTTTAAGTTCCTGACATCAATAACAACTTTCACAGTCAAGCATTAGGATATTTTATTGTTAGAACAACATGTTGCATGTTGATGGGATGTTAGTAAACTATTCTCTGTGCAATACCTGTGACTTTTTTAACCACCTCACTGAGGTGATCTGTAGTCCAGCTGGTCGCTTGAGGACAGAATCTGGGAGGTGCCTGAAGTCTTCACATTGCATCCTCATCTTTAATGGTTTTGCTGGTTGTGCTTCAAGTATCATCTTTGAAACATCATCAGGTGTATGAAGGACTGACACCTTGCGCCTCTTCTCGATGGTGGCAAAAGATCGATCACAAGGAAGAAAAGAATGACCAGAGACCATGAACTTCTGCTCAACTTGGGTAAAGTAACCCATAGAGACGAGCATCGACATCAGATTGAGCATCCGCCAGTTGTTATTCTGCCCACAGCATCTGTCACTGAATATGATCAACTTGCGCACCTCTGGTTTGGTGAGTGGCGTGAATTTTGTCTTCACCCACTTCATTATGCAGCTTGCCACCTCAATGGACCCTCGGTGTGCAATCCCCTCATGCCAATCACACATGTATGCAGGATCTTCTTTTCCAAGTTCCTGGATGCAAAAGTTAAAATTTGACAGCTGCCGCTGGTAGTAGACATTGGAGTGGGTCAGATTAGGGGTGTACATCACCCCCTGTAGATCCACAGAAATGACATGGCAGTCAGCATTGGCTTTAGCCCACTCAGTGTCACTTTGAAGCTGTGTGTAGGCCTTTTCGGCTTTTCGATGGTGTAACTCACTTTCAACTGCAATCTTCCTCTTCTCCTCTTCAGATGTTGCTGCTGACATCTTAGTGAAGAATGCGTCACATTTGCCACAGGTGTCACTCCTGGGTTGGCCGAAATTGAGACTCTGCTGTTTGAAAATGTCCCTATAAACCCAGAATTTTGCAGATGATGTGGTATTATTCTCTTTGTAGAGTCGGTACATTCGCAACAAATTCAGATCAGGGCTGAGGTATTCTCTGTGTACATCCCCCTTCATCCGTGAGTAGTGGTTCTGGGTTCTTGGGAAAGATAGAATGTGCTCCTTGATGCCCTCTTTCACTGTAGCATGTATCCGATGTGGCCTGTAAGGAGACAACAAGGTGTTGTTAAACTTGTATTCTCTCAATGGTCTAGGGACCTGCCTTAGAGTGCAACTGTGTCGCTATAACCGGGGTACAAATCCCGGTCACGCCATTGCCGTTTGTGGCCGGGGGGTCCTGTAGGGCGGCGAGAATTAGGCCAGTGCTGTCTGGTGGGAGGGGAGGGAATCGGCACTCAGTCCTCAATGCTCAGGTGGTAGTTGGACAGCTTAGTTACCATCATTTTGTTTAAAAGTAATAAACATTTTTATATTTTTGTTTCAGAATTCGCTATTCATCCATTCGATACTCTATGTTAATGTTTAGAAGATTGTTTAGAGCACTGCTATAGTGAAATAATCCAGGCTGGAATCCATAGCGCATTACCTATTGCTATGCTTCCCTCTTCCATCTTCTAAAGGAGACCTAGCCTCAGTAGCCTGATCTGGAGACCTGCAACCTCACCTGCCTCAGCTAACTTTTCCTGAATAACCTGACCAAAACAATTACATTTCAATTAGCAGGTTATTAAAAACTAGTACAGAGAATACAATATGTTTGTAATTGATATTCATATAGACATTAATTCATATTTTCACTTGCCTGAAGACGGCTGTTGGTTAGCTGGAACACAGACATGAAAGTAACCTTGCACACATTCAATCTCTGGCCTGCTTGCTGTACATGGTATTTGAAGGTTTGTTTCCGTCGTTTGTTCTCCTTTGTATCCTCAGGTTTACGTCTCCGTTTCACCTCATGCTGCAATAAAAATTGACAATGATGAATTCAGAATTTAATATACTGTAGCACATTCAGGATATTGCTTGATCAGGACCTCCATCTTTCACACACTCCCAATCTATACACAGAATGAGTTTGTATTGCACCATTGTGTAACGCAGCACTTTTAGAGTTAACGTTAATGTACGTATCATTACTGTCAAAGTTAAACTATGCAAGTGTTCAATATAGCTATTATAATAATAGGCATTTTGTCTTATTTCTAACCTGTTCTAAGCCGGAGAGAATCAACGCTTGTTGTTTCTCGTATGGGACAGTATAGAACCTGTTGAACAGATGCAGCTTGCGTTCATCAGTCAACTTTCCACAATATTTTCTGCACGTCGCGGAACACGCTCTTCCCTGCAGGATACAGTGTAACTAGCTAGCTACTGTAGCCATGTCGAATCATCCGGTGGACGGAGAAAAAGTAGCTAGCTATGTTTCTTCTATAATCTAGCAATAACATTTGTAACGATAATGTATGAGTTAGTAGCCAACGAACTTTAGCTAATATGTTTTCTCTATAGTTACAAATTAGACAACCCAGAACATACATGTTAGTTACTGTACTCTATAGCTAGCTAGCTTGATTGTTTGATATACGGTTCTTCCACATACCTCTTTTGGACAGCTTTTCCCAGTTTTTTCTTGACCCTTACGATTTGTATAGGGTTTTCCCGCATCCCGTAAGATCTTCCTTTGCCTGTCTTTCCATTCTTTTAGTTTTGTTTTACGTTTCTTTCCCACATTTCTGCGATTTTCATCAGCAACAGAAAGGTGGTGCACATAAACGGTTATTCCACGAGAGCCTATCTTTAAATTTAAAATTATTGTTAATTAGCGCATGGAAAGCTTGTGAAACCGGTTCACTATAGAAAAATGGTGTCCAATAATGATTTTTCATGTATATCTCTTTTTTTTTTTTAAATGTCACATATACGGTTCTTCGTCTGTAGGATTCATATAAAAAAAATCAGATTTATTGATTTTTCCATGTGGTCTATATTAAAAGGGCACTTAATGTAAAATAACAGGCATTTAAATTCAATATTGGTGCACAACATCTACATAAAATATCAAAATGGCGCTGTACTGCAGGGTGCAGGGCGCTGTACTGCAGGGTGCAGGGCGCTGTACTGCAGGGTGCAGGGCGCTGTACTGCAGGGTGCAGGGCGCTGTACTGCAGCGCCAGCTGTGCCACCAGAGACCCTGGGTTTGCGCCCAGGCTCTGTCGTAACCTGCCGCAACCGGGAGGTCCGTGGGGCGACGCACAATTGGCCTAGCGTCGTCCGGGTTAGGGAGGGCTTGGCTGGTAGGGTTATTCTTTTTTCATCTCGACTCCTGTGGCGGGCCGGGCGCAGTGCACGCCAACCAAGGTTGCCAGGTGGACGGTGTTTCCTCCAACACATTGGTGCGGCTGGCTTCCGGGTTGGATGCGCGCTGTGTTAAGAAGCAGTGCAGCTTGGTTGGGTTGTGTATCGGAGGACGCATGACCTTCAACCTTCGTCTCTCCCAAGCCCGTACGGGGGTTGTAGCGATGAGATAAGATAGTAGCTACTAAAACAATTGGATGCCACGAAATTGGTGAGAAAAAGGGCTAAAAAAAAATATGGAAAAAAAAATATATATATATCAAAGGGAAGCAAAAGGCACTCTTTTCATGGAACGACCCCAGGTAGAAATATGCAATATCATCCTTTGCATATATGGGTATTATTCTACACACATTCTACATGTTATTATTCTAATGAGCTCCGCACCCGAACAAGACCAAATTTGGTTGGTCCGGACCATATCTGAAACCTATCATAATTGTCTATGTATCACAAGTTTGGACATCACAGTACAGCACAGTACAGCACAATAGATTACAGTATAGTACATTATACTGTACTTTACGCCAGTGTGCTCTACTGTCCTTGCTGAACTATACTCTACTTTTCTGCTCTCTACTGTATTGTACTGAACTATACTCTACTTTTCTGTACTCTACTGTGTCTCACTGTACTGTGCTGTACTTTGGAGGTCCAAACTTGTGAAACATCTGTAGACGTTGAAATCAAGGCTGGTCCGGACCAACCCAAAAAATGACACCTGGGGACATTGAAATCAAGGCGTGAGTGAGTGGACTGATCAAATTTCAACTACTTTTCAACGTCCATTGACATCCAGTGTTGGTCAGTGCTAAGTGGGTGTGGATCCTGGCTACAGTAAATGGAAAGAGAGGGGGCTCATGGCTAGGTGTCAGTAACACCTGGGAGAGGTAACAGTAGCTGGAAAGAGAGAGAGAGAAAGAGGTTGTCCAGACTGTTTTCATACTAGCTTTTACCACAAGATGACTGCAAAGAAAAGAGTTATGAACTGAACATAACAGTATGCCAGAGGAAGGGAGGACAGTAGCCCGTGACCTAACTGTGGCTTGTGATTCCTGTGATTTCCCATTGTAGCCAATTCAATTGCAGCAATTCCGTTAGAGACTTTAGGTAATTCTGTTACCGATTTGGTAACAGAATTACAAGTTTTAATCACTTTATTAAGTCATTCATAAACAGAAATTGATATCAGTAAAAACACAAACTAATTGATAAGTCTACCTTTACTTGTGACTTCTGGGAACAATTCCTTCGGAAAGTATTCATACCCCTTGACTTCTTCTACATTTTCTTAAGTTACAGCCTTATCCTTAGATGGATTAATTAAAACAATCTCCTCAGCAATCTACACACAATACCCCATAATGACAAAGTGAAAAAAATAATTAAACAACAGAAATACCTTATTTACATAAGTATGCAGATTCTATGCTATGAGACTTGAAATTGAGCTCAGGTCCATCCTGTTTCCATTAACCATCCTTGAGATGTTTCTACAATTTAATTGGAGTCCACCTGTGGTAAATTCAATTGATTGGACATGATTTGGAAAGGCACACACTTGTCTATATAAAAGGTACCACAGTTGACAGTGCAAGTCAGAGCAAAAACCAAGCCATGAGGTTGAAGGAATTGTCCGTAGAGCTCTGAGAAAGGATTGTGTCGAGGCACAGATCTGGGGAAGGGTACCAAAACATTTCTGCAGTATTGAAGGTCCCCAAAAACACAGTGTCCACCATCATTCTTAAATGGAAGAAGTTTGGAACCACCAAGACTCTTCCTAGAGCTTGCCTCCGACCAAACTGAGCAATCGGAGGAGAAGGGCCTAGGTCAGGGAGGTGACCAAGAACCTGATGGTCACTCTGACAGAGCTCCAGAGTTTCTCTGTGGCGATGGGAGAAACTTCCAGAAGGACAACCATCTCTGCAGCACTCCACCAAATTAGGCCTTCAGCTGCAGGGTCTGGGAGACTAGTCAGGATCGAGGCAAAAAATGAACGGAGCAAAGTGCAGAGATCCTTGATGAAAACCTGCTCCAGAGCCAAAAGGACAACGACCCTAAGCCCACAGCCAAGCAGGAATAGCTTCGGGACAAGTTTCAATGTCCTTGAGTGGCCCAGCCAGAGCCCGGACTTGAACCCGGTCGAACATCTCTGGAGAGACCCGAAAATAGCCATGCAGCAACGCTCCCCATCCAAACTGACAGAGCTTGAGAGGATCTGCAGAGAAGAGCGTGGGAAACTCCCCAAATACAGGTGTTCAAGCTTGCAGTGTCAAACCAAAGAAGACTGAAGGATGTAATCGCTGCCAAAGGTGCTTCAACAAAGTACTTAGTATAGGGTATGAATACTTATGTAAATGTGATATTTCAGTCATTTATTTTTCTATATTTTTTATTCATAAAAACCCGTTTTTGCTTTGTCGTTATGGGGTATTGTGTGAAGATTGATGAGGAAAATCTATTTCATCAATTTTAGAATAAGGCTGTAACGTAACAAAATGTGGAAAAAGTCAAGGGGCCTGAATACTTTCCGAAGGCACTGTATGTGGGTTTTTGGAAAAAGGATTACAAGGCAATGTTTCTTAAACTTACAGAAGGCAAAACATTTATTTTGCTTTGATGTATTTCTAATACCTTTTAATACTTTTTCTGGTAGATGTTTTCTAAGTCTAAGTTTTCCATCTGTTTGACCAGAAATCAAAGCCATTATTACTTATGCCACATTTTCTTTGATGGAAATTATTCAAAAATATATCTATGAACTTCACAGTAAGCATTTCACAATAAGGTCTACACTTGTTGTATTCGGCGCATGTGACAAAATAAAGTTTGATTTGATGCTCATGGGTCCTTTAACATGGAAATTACCAGCTACACTACACATGTTCACAGTGAACCAAGATCAAACAGTGACGGCAGAGCAGAGCTGGGATTGTGGAAATCTTAAGCATGAAACACACAGAGAATATGACTGCCTACAGGTGCTTATCACAGTAGGAGGTCGTTCATTATTTGCAAGAACAAAATCTAGCCACTGTAGCTTCTAACATAATTAAATCACAATTAAATTTGTTTTCGTGAAGCAGCTCCTGTAGCTGGTTGCTCAGAGTCAATGCAGTGTCTTTACTTTACCTAGCTAGCACAACAGCTAGCTAGCATATCATGCTAACCATTTAGATACATTTTTTTGCTAGCTGGCTAACATTGTGAATTAAATGATTTCTAACGTCATCCTGCTAGCTAGTTATATAGACATGTTGCTTATTTAGCAACAACACCAACTATGGGGCAGAACAGATGGGGTTGGCTTAGATTGTTGACAACATGTAAACTATATTTCTTCTCCAATGTTTATTGAAAACAAATACATTTGCACAATGAGCACTTGTTGTCCCTCAGATGCATTGTTACAGTTGTTGGTCTGCTATAGTGAATTTTGACCTCAGTCAAAACAAGACATGGCATCAAGAACGAGATAAAAAACTAGCTGAAACGAGCCATCTACTGTTCCCGAAATGGCAGCTTCTTGTCATAGTCGCTAGCTACACTGTATCTGGCCATTCAGAATCGCAACACACAGACTTCTACCCAACTGAAGCGTGCACATCGTTTTTGTGGCGTCGTCAGCTAACCCGTGGCCATCTGGTTAGTATCAACAAGGGCTTTCTACAACAATAGCAACATTACTGCAGCCTGCTAGCTAGCTGACACTGACGAGACCATAAAGCACCATATATGGAAATGCATTGCCAAACAACGCCATCGCCACCTTCCGGTTTGGAGTATATGTAACAAGGCTGAGTGGCTGACGACTTCAAGGTCTTTGCTGTGTGAACACAAAAGAGATTGACTGCCGACACTCTGTTCAGAGGTGCTTAGTGCAGTTGGCAAGCAAACGTTTGACAACCTTACAGGTGTGTCTGAGCTCTTATAGGACTTGTGGTGGAGGCGGGGAGCTTGACTGGGAATTGTGTTTAGGCCCCACAGCGGAGCTTCATTCATTCCACAAAAAATCCTGCAGCAACAGGAAATATGAATTGTTATGTGGATTATAATTAATGGACATTTTGTCGACACGTCTTTCATTAGTGCAAATTAAGTGTGACATTTTAAAGTGGAAATGACTAACTTTAAGCATGAAACACACCAAGAATCTGACTGCCGACAGACTGCCAATAGGTCTTTATCACAGTAGAAAGCCGTTCCTTCTCTTGCTATAACAAAATATCTATCTGCTGTGTACAGACCTGGTAACCGACAAACCTACATCTCATAATGTCTCCCGCTGCTGTGCCAGATAGAGTCTGCCGCTCATGCACAGCGAATTTGATTTACGTCACCAGTTTACCATGGATGACCACCATTGTTAAAGTGAGAAAGAGACTCGTTTCCGCTACCTTCTTGCCTGTAATTGACTATGGCGACACATTGTACATGTATGCACCTGTAGCGTCATTTTGTATGCTGGACACTGTGTACCATGGGGCGCTGAGGTTTGTTACAAACTCTGAAGCGCTCAAACATAAATTAATCTCCAAAACTCTCACCCATCACTGTACCCTCTATATGAGAGTGAGCTGGCCTTCCTTAGATCTTTGGAGACTAAGTCATTGGTACATTTTTATTTCTAAAAAGGTCATACTGACACAGCTCCCATTTTACCTGTGTACATACGGTACATTGTCAAGCAAACTAATGACAAATATCGCCTACACTCACAGGACTGTAATTCTCCTTGACTTGAGACTACAGGAGCTTGTCTCCTTGAATGGTTTTAAAGCTAGGGTAAAATCTATGGTGGAAAATGTATTGGGGGGGGGAGCATCAATGTTTTGACCCCTAGTTAAACCACTCCTCACAAAACATATGTGCCTGTTCAATATGCCAACGGATGTTTTTAAACTGTAGTGCAATTGTGTTTTATGTTGTAAATGTTTGAAACTGTGTGTGCTGCTATTTTGGCCAGGTCTCTTGCAAAAGGAATTTTAATCTTAATGAGTAAAATGAGAAAAAAGAAGAAACTCGCACACTGTTCTTGATAGTAACACTGCTCTTTAACAAGCTTTACACATCGGCCTCACGGCCTTCGTCGGGGCTTTTGTGATTTAAAAAAAAATAGCACACTTATGTAGCCACACCCACATCCGTTCCACGCATCGAATGGGGTTGGAGTCGAGGGAAAACAAATAAGTGCTACCCAATATAACAACATACATTTAATAAATATTTGAATAAAGTGTGTACATAAAACGTATTAAACATGTCTGTAAAACCACAATGAGGACATCGACCTACCAAGCAAGTTTTCATAAATCATTGGGTACAGCGCAAGACAAAAACAGGGCATAATTCATATTCACATTTACAACATAACATGCATGGCCATTTCATCATTAAGACCTCTAGGAAATAATGTCTGGGAGGGTGAAAATCCCAAAACATTCTCTTTTGCTCAGAGTATTATTTATATCACCTCCCTTGTCTGACATCTTAACTTTCTCTATGCCACAAAATCTAAAAAATAAATGTATAAAAAAGGTAGAAATGTCATGTTTTAGGTCATTAAAATGTACTGCGACTGGATAATCCGTGTCGTTTCTCCTGATTTAACTTTTATGTTCACTAATTCTGTTTGAGAGAACGAGAGGTTTTAACTACATACACTCTAACAAAATTAGGGGTTCAACAAGGGTTCTTCTAAGAACCTTAGGGTTCTTAGAAAATTGCCCCCAAAAGGTTCTTCCAAGAACCCTATAGGATTTGGGGTTCATTGAGGAACCTCCTTTAGTTGATGGGGGTTCTTGCAACATAACTGCTCAACAGAAACATTGGGATTTGAATTTGAAAAGACAGCCGGTGCAGTCACTAAAATGAAACATTTAAAGATCAACTCAATTTAAGGTAAGGTTTGTCCCTTGTATGATCTAAATTGATATTGTTTTATGATCATACCGTCTATCTTTTCATATTTCTGCAAATCTTTCTAAAACAGAAAATGGACACATTTCAATGGATATCAATAAACAAAGAGTTAAGAATATGTACTGTAGGCTATAAGAACATGTTGAAGGCTAGCTGTATTGGGTGCAGATGACTGAACTGCTAAGTTTTGTGTCTGTAGGCATACAGATGAGACATTCAAAGGTATGTCAATTGGTATTGGTATGTCATGCAGATCACATTTAGCATCCCTCTTCAATAAATATCCCATAGGCCTCTACATTATGGACAAGGTATGTGTATGAAAACCATTATCAAAACAGTTTTTTAAATTCATATTTACCAACAAAAACCAAGGTATGAACACTGTTGTGTGCATGTTTTGTTAATCATCTTTTTTAATGAATCACTTAATCATTAATCACTATTTTTTGGGGATTCACAGACTTCACCCTCCCTACACCTCTGATGAATATAACAGGAAACATGTTCGATCACCATGCACTTAAAAAAATGTATTCTGCCTATGGATAACATCAACACATTAAAGTCAACACGCCAGAGGATATACACATGGGACTTGGGATTCTGCTGGGAGTTTACCTCATTTTTTATTTAATTTTATTCTGCTTTGCCACTAAAATAGTGTTATTGCTATGCATATTATTAATAATAATACCAGGGGGGGGGGGTAGTTCTTTGAGGATCCGTTAAAAGGGGTTCTTTGACGAACTTATATGGGTTCACCCACAGTTTCAATTTGAAGAACCCCTGAAGGATACTCCAGGAACCTTTTCTTTTTAAGAGTGTAGCATAATGTGGTAACCTGCCCTTGACCTGTCGTTTTTCCTTCCCCCTGTTCTAGTAATAAATGTTTGTTACTTCGACACAGTCTTCCTCACAGTCTTTTAATCTTGTCTCCATACACATAGTATTCTTTGCTGTTAACAAAGTCTGTTCATGTTCGTGGTTTAGCTCAGAATAAGGCCTTTTCATCACGCTGCCTGGATATAATAAGGATTAATAGGGGTACTGGGGAGAGAAGGCATGCTGTTGGAGCCAACTGGCACACAAACACAGCAGCACAGTCAGGCTATTCAAAAGGTTTTTTACTCATTACTCTGAACTTTATGAAATGTTGCTTATCCCATGAACTGTATCCATGTGTCATTTCTTGTTGTAATATTGCTAGTGATTGACCTCGGTGTACGTACAGTACCAGCCAAAAGTTTGGACACACCTACTCAAAATATCAGATCGATGAAGGCATGACACAATCTATATTTAGGCTTGTTACATTAACAGTAAACAAACGCAGTAAACAAAAAGGCAAATGGAGATCCAAATAACAAACACAGCCTACTACAGTGAGATGCTGTCTCGCCAAACAAATAGGCCTATAGGCCTATAGGCTCGCTTCAAACATGGAGAACCATGCCGATCATGAGTACAGCAACACGTTGTGATATGGCCCACTACACTTCTGTGGATCAAATTCGACCGACTTAATCAACTAAGCAATGCCAGCCTACCACAAACACGTTTCCAATATGTACAGTTCCATTTACAACCACGTATCTATTTCTATGAGGAACACCTAAAAGTCAATCCATGTTTCCAGTGCAGTAAGCACAGTTGGCATAGTGGAGAGGGGCCCAGAGAATCGTTGCAGGATATCAAGTGGGGTCCATTTGTCCTCATTGGAGCCGGAGCTGGCAAGTGACATTAAACTCAGCTACCACCAAATCTGTTTTGCCTCGATCCAGCAGTAGTTTCACCTTCTTTACAATTAGAAAGTCATGGCTCTCTGGGTCAAGGGCACACAGGGCCTTCACAAATGGGCTGTTACTTCTGCTGAATCATTCAGACATTTCACCAATGACAGCATCCGAGAACAGTCTTTTACACTCAATCGTTTCTCCTCTGTCCTGCTGGCCTACTCTACTATCCACCACATGTTGCTGGAGATTTGTACTTACAGTTGAAGTCGGAAGTTTACATACACCGTAGCCAAATACATTTAAACTCAGTTTCACAATTCCTGACATTTAATCCTAGTAGAAATTCCATGTCTTAGGGTCAGTTAGGATCGTAACTTTATTTTAAGAATGTGAAATGTCAGAATAATAGTAGAGAAAATGATTTATTTCAGCTTTTATTTATTTCATCACATTCCCAGTGGGTCAGAAGTTTACATACACTCAATTAGTATTTGGTAGTATTGCCTTTAAATTGTTTAACTTGGGTCAAACTTTTCGGGTAACCTTCCACAAGCTTCCCACAGTAAGTTGGGTGAATTTTGGCCCATTCCACCTGACAGAGCTGGTGTAACTGAGTCAGGTTTGTAGGCCTCCTTGCTGGCACACGCTTTTTCAGTTCTGCCCAAAAATGTTCTATAGGATTGAGGTCAGGGCTTTGTGATGGCCACTCCAATACCTTTACTTGTTTGTCCTTAAGCCATTTTGCCACAACTTTTGAAGTATGCTTGTAGTCATTGTCCATTTGGAAGACACATTTGAGACCAAGCTTTAACTTCCTGACTGATGTCTTAAGATGGTGCTTCAATATATCAACACAATTTTCCTCCCTCATGATGCCATCTATTTTGTGAAGTGCACCAGTCTCTCCCGCAGATGTGCATCACAGATGACATGGTGTTCTTCGGCTTGCAAGCGTCCCCATTTTTCCTCTGAAAATAACGATGGACGTGTGTCAGTGCCACTGGCACTGCACTGTGTCCGAATGGCTTTGTCACATGCACCGAATACAACAGGTGAAACCTTACAGTGAAATGCTTACTTACAAGCCCATAAACAATACAGTTTTAATACAAAAAATTAAAACAATTTAAGTAACAAATAATTAAAGGGCAACAGTAAAATAACAATAGTGAGGCTATATACAGGGGGTACTGGTATAGAGACAGTGTGCGGGAGCACTGGTTAGTCGAGATAATTGAGGTATCATGGACATGTAGGTAGAGTTATTAATGTGACTATGCATAGATAATAACAGAGTAGGGCCTCAGTTGTTTTTGCTCTTTTGGGGGGAGGTCTATGATCGGCGTTGCCACCCCGTAGAGCTCAGCACTCTGTTTATTGTCATGACACCGCGCAGCGGAGATAAAGATTCTGCACAAACTTGTCACTCAATCATGTGAACTGTATTGCTATTCTTATATAGGGACATAAAACTAAAACTGAGGGGGCACAAGCCACCTTTTGCTCCCTCGTGGATCCAGGCCCGTTGAGAAAGCTTGATTGTGTTAAACAGACAACGGCAGTGCCTCAAAATGGCCTATGCCTGGGACTTATCATTAAATTCACCCCTGCACACACACACACACACACCCTGTGTAACACGATCCATGTAGTAAATCACAGCACTATCACGCCTCAGACATGGAAGTTGAGTAGACTATAACCAGTGAAAAGTCACTGGGACAAGTTCCAGACCCCTCAGAGCCTGATAGACACAACATGACAGCCAGACTATCACCCAGGCCTGCCCCCCAACCCATTTCCTCTCTCACATAGTGTCAGTGACATCCTCACATTGACATCCTCACATTTACACACGTACGCACACACACACCAAAAATACCCTTAATAAGGAGCAGAGATTGATTCTGACAATAAGGGGGCTCTCTGTGTCAAGCCTAATGATAAAACAATTCGCTCAACAGCCTTGCATTAGACTCACTAGACCAGTGGTTCCCAAACTTGTTATTGTCTCGTACCCCTTCAAACATTCAACCTCCAGCTGTATACCCCGTCTAGCACCAGGGTCAGCGCACTCCCAAATGTTTTTTTTTGCCATCATTGTAAGCCTGCAACACACACACTATACAATACATTTATTAAACATAAGAACGAGTGTGAGTTTGTCACAACCCGGCTTGTGGGAAGTGACAAAGAGCTCTTATAGGACCAGGGCACAAATAATAATAATCAATCATTTTGCTCTTTATTTAACCATCTTACATTAAAAAAAAACGTATTTGTTCATCGAACATTTTGAGTAACTCACCACAGGTTAATGAGAAGGGTGTGCTTGAAAGGATGCAGATACAGTGCCTTGCGAAAGTATTCGGCCCCCTTGAACTTTGCGACCTTTTGCCACATTTCAGGCTTCAAACAAAGATATAAAACTGTATTTTTTTGTGAAGAATCAACAACAAGTGGGACACAATCATGAAGTGGAACGACATTTATTGGATATTTCAAACTTTTTTAACAAATCAAAAACTGAAAAATTAGGCGTGCAAAATTATTCAGCCCCCTTAAGTTAATACTTTGTAGCGCCACCTTTTGCTGCGATTACAGCTGTAAGTCGCTTGGAGTATGTCTCTATCAGTTTTGCACATCGAGAGACTGACATTTTTTCCCATTCCTCCTTGCAAAACAGCTCGAGCTCAGTGAGGTTGGATGGAGAGCATTTGTGAACAGCAGTTTTCAGTTCTTTCCACAGATTCTCGATTGGATTCAGGTCTGGACTTTGACTTGGCCATTTTAACACCTGGATATGTTTATTTTTGAACCATTCCATTGTAGATTTTGCATAAAGCAAGCATTCCGTTGGCAGCAAGAGCCTCTCGGTGTACCCAAGTGGCTTCGGGAGAAACTGTTGCACGCGCGATACCACTCCACTATGTCTCTCTGTCATGTCTTTTGTGCCATCGGTAAAAGATACCAAAGAAGAGCAGCTACGTTTGGCTATATCCTTCTTTATATCCCCAAAATGTCTATTTATTTGGCGCGTTTGATTCAGAAAATACACCAGTTCCAACTCGCCCAACATGACTACAAAGTGACTAAGAAGTTACCTGTAAACTTGGTCCAAACATTTCAAACAAGGTTCCTAATCCAAATTTAGGTATCCTAAAACGTAAATAATCGATCAAATTTAAGACGGGATAAACTATGTTCAATACCAGACGAAAACAAAGTGAAGCGCTTTCCAGGTCACGCGCACCAAAAGACTTGAGTCCACCTGGAGTGACACGTGCAAAGAACAGGGCTACTTTTTCATTTCTCAAAAGAAAAACATCAAACAATTTCTAAAAACTGTTGACATATAGTGGAAGCCATAGAAACTGCAAGCAGATTCCTATTAAAAAGGGCTTACCATAGAAAACAAATGGAAAACAGATCGACCTCAAAAAAATGTTGCCTGCCAAATCAGTTCTGTTATACTCACAGACATTATCAAACAGTTTTGGAAACTTCTCTATCCAAATCTACTAATAATATGCATATCCTCGCTTCTGAGCCTGAGTAACAGGCTGTTTACTTTGGGCACGCTTTTCATCCGGACGTGAAAATACTTCCCCCTATCCCTAAGACGTTTTAATTCATGTTATTTTTGGCAATGAAACGAGGCTACTCAGGCAAGAGAAAAAAACTCACCTAAATGTATAGCCCCATTGGAAAATATAAAATGGACTGTTTGAAAATGTACATTTTTTGGGGGGGATACCCCCGACGGCATTGCGCGTACCCCAGTTTGGGAATACCTGCACTAGACAAAGACGTCACAGAAATGAAGCGATGTCATTGACTTATACAACAAATTAAGTGGTTCAAGCCAAGTTATCGCCTAAGAGTTATTTAATGCTATTCTTTACCTTTTTGCAAATTGAAAAAGGGCCCACGATTTTCTCACCCAACCATGGTCAGTAAAGAGATCAAATCAAATCAAATGTATTTATATAGCCCTTCGTACATCAGCTGATATCTCAAAGTGCTGTACAGAAACCCAGCCTAAAACCCCAAACAGCAAGGTGTAGAAGCACTGCTGAGATCTGCTGCACACGAATCAATTCCCTTCTGAATGTCTGTTCACCGGCAACTTGCCGCAAGTGAACTGGCCGGCTGTTGGGAATCGGGGTTTGAATAGTGAACGGAGGATGCTCGAGATGATGGCACCACCCTTTGCGTCACTGGTTGCATTCCAGGACCTCTTTACTGCAGTCGTGCTGCGCATCTTAGAAGATTGCTGCTATAGTAATGCTGCTATACCCGTGTCACTTTTGCAACACTTTTACTAATGATCCATACAAGCTTGAGACATATTTTGCCATTGTCTCAAAAGTAAGTTTTGGATAGGTTAGAACTTGAACTCTGTGATATTTGTATTCTCCTATAGGCCTTCCTGTAAAGGAGTGACATCCTGAAGAATGCAGAATGTCCTCGGACAGAAAGACACACTATTTTCTTTCAAAGGCCAGGGGAGCTTAGGCATCAGCCTGTCTGTAGTCTGTACAGAGGCATCCAGACATCTTAGAAGTGTATATATCACAGATAATAGAGTTCTATATGTTTGATCTACACAAGAGATAGACAGTAATCAATTAGGAATCAGTAGTCAGCTGTAGTAGTTTTTCCACATCCAAAAAGACAGTTATGGTTGATATTCAATAAAATAATAAACCTTACCTGTCCACAGGTTTAACAGCCTGGCTTTCCCTCTGAAGGCCCTCTCCCAGGTCTCTATCAGTAGAACCACTGGAGGCCCTCTCAGGCAGGGGGCTAGAGTTACTGTCTGTACCCAGGTTATCGGCTCTCTTCATGGGGAGGCCCTCCTCGATCTGATGAGTGACAAGGGTCCCAGGCTGCTGCAAGGTTTTCTTTAGAAGCTTGGGGGTTGGAGGTGGCTCTGTGTGGATAGTTTAGTTTATTAGGATCCCCATTAGCTACTGCATGTGCAGATACTCTTCCTGGGGTCCACATAAAATGTAAAATTACATGACAAAGTACAGAACAAGAACATCATAAGATATTACATTAAATCCTAAATAAAAGTTATATATTGGTAAGACACCGAGAGACAACAAAAATACTATTTTAACACTATTCATATACACTAAACAAAAATATAAACGCAACAAGCAACAATTTCAAAGATTTTACTGAGTTACAGGAAATCAGTAAATTTAAGTAAATTAATTAGGCCTTTATCGAGGGATTTCACATGACTGGGAATACAGATATGCATCTGTTGGTCACAGATACCTTTTTAAAAAATATAGGGGTGTGGATCAGAAAACCAGTCAGTATCTGGTGTGACCACCAATTGCCTCATGAAGCACGACACATCTATGTTGCATAAAGTTGATCAGGCTGTTGATTGTGGCCTGTGGAATGTTGTCCCACTCCTCTTCAATGGCTGTGCGAAGTTGCAGGATATTGGCGGGAACTGGAACACGCCGATCCAGAGCATCTCAAACATGCTCAATGGGTGACATGTTTGGTGAGTATGCAGGCCATGGAAGAACTGGACATTTTCAACTTCCAGGAATTGTGTACAGATCTTTGTGACGTGGGGCCGTGCATTATTATGCTGAAACATAAGGTGATGGTGGCGGATGAGCTTCCCTGAGACGGTTTCTGACAGTTTGTGCAGAAATTCTTCAGTTGTGCAAACCCACAGATTCATCAGCTGTTTAATCAGTTTATTGATATGCCACACCTATCAGGTGGATGGATTATCTAGGAAAATGAGAAATGCTCACTAACAGGGATGTAAACAAATTTGTGCACAAAAGTTGAGAGAAATAAGCTTTGGTGCGCGTGGAGAAAAATACATCTGGGATCTTTAATTTCAGCTCATGAAACATGGGACTAACACTTTACATGTTGCGTTGATATTTTTGTTGAGTGTACCTATATACCGTACAGTTAAATTAGATCTTTAGAAAGAGGAGAGGCGCTGTGATACAAGATGTTTATCTGTTTTTTTTAAAGCTAAACTTGCTTTTTGCCTGAATAACCTCTGGTGGCAGAGCATTCCACGATGACATGGTTTTATACATACCTGATGGACGCATTACATTCGTTTTTGGTTTGGGTACCATGAAGAAACCCATTGTGGCGTGTCTGGTGAGGTGTACATGTACAGTTGAAGTCAGAAGTTTACATACACCTTAGCCAAATACATTTAAACTCAGTTTTTCACTATTCCTTGACATTAATGTTTTCACTATTCCTGACATTAATCCTAGTAAAAATTAGGATCACCATTATATCCATTTGGAAGACACATTTACGACCAAGCTTTAACTTCTTTAAGCTTTAAGTTTTTGAGAAGTTGCTTCAATATATCTACATATTTTTCCTTCCTCATGTTGCCATCTATTTTGTGAAGTGCACCAGTCCCTCCTGCAGCAAAGTACCCCCACAACATGATGCTGCCACCCCCGTGCTTCACAGTTGGGATGGTGTTCTTTGGCTTGCAAGCCTCCCCCTTTTTCCTCCAAACATAACGATGGTGTTAACTTCCGGCGCTGACAGAGATGGCCGCCTCGCTTCGCATTCCTAGGAAACTATGCAGTATTTTGTTTTTTTATGTTATTTCTTACATTGTTACCCCAGGAAATCTTGGGTTTTATTACATACAGTCGGGAGGAACTATTGGATATAAGAACAACGTCAACTCACCAACATTACGACCAGGAATACGACTTTCCCGAAGCGGATCCTCTGTTTGGCCCCCCACCCAGGACAATAGATTGGATCCCAGCCGGCGACCCAAAACAATGTCGCCGTAAAAGGGGCAGACGGAGCGGTCTTCTGGTCAGGCTCCATAGATGGGCACGTCGCGCACCGCTCCCGAGCATACTACTCACCAATGTCCAGTCTCTTGACAACAAGGTAGACGAAATTCGAGCAAGGGTTGACTTCCAGAGAGACATCAGAGACTAATGTTCTTTGTTTCATGGAAACATGGCTCACTCGAGACACGCTATCGGAGTCGGTACAGCTACCTGGTTTCTTCATGCATCGCGCCGACAGAAACAAGCATCTCTCTGGTAAGAAGGTTGTATGCCTTATGATTAACAAGACGTGGTGTGATCATAACAACATACAGGAACTCAAGTCCTTTTGTTCCCCATGACTTAGAATCCTCACAATCAATCCTCACAATCAAATGCCTACCGCATTATCTACCAAGAGAATTCTCTTCGATCATAATCACAGCAGACCCTGAAAGAACTTCATTCGACTCAATGTAAACTGGAAACCACATATCCTGAGGCTGCATTTATTGTAGCTTGGGATTTTAACAAGGCTAATCTGAAAACAAGGCTTGCAAAATTCTATCAGCATATCGACTGCGCAACCTGGGCTGGCAAAACCCTGGATCATTGTTATTCTAACATCCGCGATGCATATAAGGCCTCCCCCGCCCTCCTTTCGGAAAAGCTGACCATGACTCCATTTTGTTGCTCCCAGCCTATAGACAGAAACTAAAACAGGAAACACCCGCGCTCAGGTCTGTTCAACGCTCGTCCGACCAATCGGATTCCACGCTTCAAGATTGCTTCAATCACCTGGACTGGGATATGTTCCGCATTGCGTCGAACAACAACATTGATGAATATGCTGATTCGGTGAGCGAGTTTATTAGCAAGTGCATCAGTGATGTTGTACCCACAGCGTCAATTAAAATATTCCCCAACCAGAAACTGTGGATTGATGGCAGCATTCGAGAAAAACTGAAAGCACGAACCACTGCTTTTAATCATGGCAAGGTGACCAGAAACATGACCGAATACAAACAGTGTAGCTATTCCCTCCGCAAGGCAATCAAACAAGCTAAGCGTCAGTATAGAGACAAAGTAGAGTCGCAATTCAGCGGCTCAAACACGAGAGGTATGTGGCAGGGTCTACAGTCAATCACAGACTACTAAAGAAAGACCAGCCCCATTGCGGACCACGATGTCGTGCTCCCAGACTGTTGATGGAATTTATATGAATGACTATATGAATGATATGAATATGAATGACTAGAATATTCCACCCTGAAGCCATATGAATGAAATTGATTAGAATTATGTATAACCATAGTCTGTACAATATGTCTATAATAGTATCTTAAAAACAGACCAGAACGTTCTGTCTGAGCAAGATTCAGTGCTGACCTTGGCTGGGGCCACTGAGAGTACTTCCCAGAGTCTCTCTATCTTGAGGGAGGAGGAGGAGTAAGTCTCACGGAATCCCCTAATCTTTGTCGACTTGGTAGCAGGAAATGTGTGTGCGTATGTTAGTGTGAATGTGTGTGCGTATGTTAGTGTGAATTGGTGTGTGTGAGAAGCCAGTATAAAATTAATTGTCTTGTACAACAGAGCAGCGCGCTCTCGTAAATAAACTTACTGACTATCGTAGCTGGGCCTCCGTCTGATTCTTTTCAACCAGTTTCTTACATATTCTGGGTTTCAGGCTGAGTAGTGAATTGAATTGGGTTTATGAACGTTGAGAACAGAATTCTCGTATCACAGACAGACAAAACAACTTCTTTGCTCGCTTTGAGGTCAATACAGTGCCACTTGACATGCTGGCTCTCCTTCACTGCAGCCAATGTGAGTAAAACATTTAAATGCAAGGCTGCAGGCCCAGACGGCATCCCCAGCCGCATCCTCAGAGCATGCGCAGACCAGCTGGCTGGTGTGTTTACGGACATATTCAATCAATCTTTATCCCAGTCTGCAGTTCCCACATGCTTCAAGAGGGCCACCATTGTTCCTGTTCCCAAGAAAGCTAAGGTAACTGAGCTAAATGACTACCGCCCCGTAGCACTCACTTCCGTCATCATGAAGTGCTTTGAGAGACTAGTCAAGGACCATATCACCTCCACCCTACCTGACATCCTAGACCCACTCCAATTTGTTAACCGCCCCAATAGGTCCACAGACGACGCAATCGCACTGTACACTGCCCTAACCCATCTGGACAAGAGGAATAACTATGTAAGAATGCTGTTCATCGACTACAGATCAGCATTTAACACCATAGTACCCTCCAAACTCGTCATTAAGCTTGAGACCGTGGATCTCGACCCCACCCTGTGCAACTGGGTCCTGGACTTCCAGACGGGCCGCCCCCAGGTGGTGAGGGTAGGTAACAACATCTCCACCACGCTGATCCTCAACACTGGGGCCCCACAAGGGTGCATTCTCAGCCCTCTCCAGTACTCCCTGTTCACCCATGACTGCGTGGCCATGCACGCCTCCAAATCAATCATCAAGTTTGCAGACTACAGTGGTAGGCTTGATTACCAACAACGACGAGACGGCCTACAGGGAGGAGGTGAGTGCTCTCGGAGTGTGGTGTCAGGAAAATAACCTCACACTCAACGTCAACAAAACAGATGATCGTGGACTTCAGGAAACAGCAGACGGAGCAGCCCCCTATCCACATCGACAGGACAGTAGTGGAGAGGGTGGAAAGTTTTAAATTCCTCGGCGTACACATCACAGACAAACTGAAATGGTCCACCCACACAGACAGGGTGGCTGAAGGAGGCTGAAGAAATGTGTCTTGTCACCAAAAACACTCACAAACTTTTACAGATGCACAGTCAAGAGCATCCTGTCGGGCTGTATCACTGCCTGGTATGGCAACTGCTCCGCCCATAACCGTAAGGCTCTCCAGAGGGTAGTGAGGTCTGCACAACGCATCACCGGGGGCAAACTACCTGCCCTCCAGGACACCTACACCACCCAATGTCACACGAAAGCCAAAAAGATCATCAAGGACAACAACCACCCGAGCCACTGCCTGTTCACCCTGTTATCATCCAGAAGGCGAGGTCAGTACAGGTGCATCAAAGCGGGGACCGAGAGACTGAAAAACAGCTTCTAACTCAAGGCCATCAGACTGGTAAACAGCCATCACTAACATTGAGTGGCTGCTGCCAACATATTTACTCATCTCTAGCCACTTTAATAATGGAAAATTAATGTAATAAATGTATCACTAGCCACTTTAAACAAAGCCACTTTATATAATGTTTACATACCCTACATTACTCATCTCATATGTATATACTGTACTCTATACCATCTACTGCATCTTGCCTATGCCGTTCGGCCATCGCTCATTCATATATTTTTATTTATTCTTATTCATTCCTTTACACTTGTGTGTATAAGGCAGTTGTTGTGAAATTTTTAGGTTAGATGACTTGTTAGATATTACTACATGGTCGGAACTAGAAGCACAAGCATTTCGCTACACTCGCATTAACATCTGCTAATCTTGTGTATGTGACAAATAACATTTTATTTGGTCATTATGGCCAAAGTTCATCACTGGGGCCAAGCTTCCTGCCATCCAGGACCTCTATTCCAGGCGGTGTCAGAGGAAGGCCCTAACAATTGGCAAAGACTCCAGCCACCCTAGTCATAGACTGTTCTCTCTGCTACCACGGCAAGCGGTACCGGAGAGCCAAGTCTACCCCCAAGTCATAAGACTCCTGAACATCTAATCAAATTTCTACCCAGACTATTTGCATTGCCCCCTCTTTTACACCGCTGCTACTCTGTTTATTATCTATGCACAGTAACTTTAATAACTCTACCTACATGTACATATGACTTCAATTACCTCAACTAACCGGTGCCCCCGCACATTGACTCTGTACTGGTACCCCCTGTATATACCCTCGCTATTGTTGTTTTACTGCTGCTCTTTAATTATGACTTTTTTGGGGGGGTATTTTTCTTAACTGCATTGTTGGTTAAGGGCTTGTAAGAAAGCATTTCACTAATACCTGTTGTATTCGGCGCGTGTTACAAATTAAATGTTATTTGAAAAATACAACTTAAATGAATCAGTCATCTGAGTCAGTGCAGTATACTGTAAGTTGAGTATCCTTCCCTATATGCATGCTGAAAGTCAGTAGTTAACTTGTTCTTTGAAAAATAGCATTGTATTTTTTCAAACACAATTTTCTCCTTCAGATCACTCAGAACAGGCCATCAAAGGGTGCTTTCCTATTTTTAGTAAATAGTGGTATCCAATTGGTAGTTTACAGTCTTGTCCCATTGCTGCAACTCCCGTACGGACTCGGGAGAGGCGAAAGTCGAGAGCCGTGCCTCCTCCGAAACACAACCCAGGCCAAGCCACACTGCTTCTTGACACAATGCCCGCTTAACCTAGAAGCCAGCCTTCATCAATGTTTCGAAGGAAACACCGTACATCTGGCTACCGTGTCAGTGTGCATTGCGCCCGGCCCGCCACAGGAGTCGCTAGTGCGCGATGGGACAAGAACATCCCTGCCGGACAAATCCTCCCAATCCCGGACGATGCTGGGCCAATTGTGCACCGCCCCATGGGTCTCCCAGTCGTGGCCGGCTGCGACAGAACATGGACTCGAACCAGGCTCTCTATTGGCACAGCTAGCACTGCAATGGCCCCGGGCTTATCATTATTGATGGATAACAGGTGCATGTTACAGCCCTGGCTCTATGATGAGACGGAATCAGACTGACCAGGAACAGTAGCAAGGTTCCTTCTAGCCCCACCAGTTGAAGCTGTATCTGAAGATGCACCCTGATCAGTGGTGAATGCGCGTTCTTTGGAGACGTCTTCACAAGTGAGCGGCGGGGCGTTAGAGGTACTAGACCCCACATCCTGAGCTGACATAAGCTGCCCTTGGTGTGGTTCTTCTTCCTCACAGTGGGCCTGTGGGTCTCCGTGTTCATTCCTATCGAGTGATCCTCCTCTGGGGATGGGAGGCAGCCCTTGGTCCCGTTGGGGCCTTGGATCAGGACCAGCCTGGGTGGATAAAGGTGAGAGAGGCTGGTCCTTTCTGGAGCCAGGCCGGCTGGATTGTGCCATGAGCAGGTGAGAGCTACACACATGGTCCCCTGCCGGCCGCTGGCTCTGACTCCTGCCCAGCCTTGCCCCGGTCTTCTCCTTGATCTTCTTGGTCTCTCTCTTCCCAGAATTCCCACTCTTGTCTCTCTTCCTGAGGAGGAAGCGGGGAAAGGTGCCCATGTGGGTGTAGTTGTCGCTGGAGCTGGATGTGCATGGATGCATCATATCCATGTCGTTAAAAAACGTCTCCACAGCCCCATCAGGCTCGGCGGAGGAGGACTTGGAGTCGAATTTGTCAGACAATGAGCTGCGACGGAAGGAGAAGTTAGGGAGAATTCCAAACCACTTTAAACCTGTTGAGGGAAACAGACAGATAATGTGTCATACATTTACAGTAGTACCATGGAATGCTCTTCAAATAAAATTCCACTCAAAAACATTTGGTATTTGTTTCGTTAATCCATTGTCGATGTATAGTCCCAAAATGTTTTGCATGTCAGCAATCAGTTCTTAATGTTTTAATCTCTTTTTTTAATATAGTCTGAGGTCTTTGCTTTTCTCACATTATTGGTTTTATACACTGTTTACGTGTTCTAGAATGTTGAGTGTGTTCTAGAATGTTTGGAACCTGACCCCCTGGGCTGGGTTGTTGGAGTGCAAGAGGTGACTGCTGGCATGTTTAGTTGTTTTTTTCTTCAGAAACGTCAAGCTGTTCAAAGTTAACAGTATAACATGGTCAGATTGAGAGTTGGTGGGAGAGCCAGAACAGCCTCTCGGGGTCCAGGGGAACAATACATAAACACTGGGCAGGAACGGAAAGCGCTTGTCTTAGGTGTAGGAGCTAACTCGTTCTTTTGAAAAAATTATTTCAATTGAATATTGAGGAAGGTGATGTGTTAAGACAGGGGACCCAGCACTAGCAGCCTATTTAGTTGGTGTGGAGCAGCAACAGTTGAGACAGAGACAGTATATCAAATGCAAAATAGGTGGTAGGCTATTTAGTCTATTTACAGTGCAGATGATTCTGAAGACTGTACATTTTTTGCAAACACAACTCCAGATCCACATGGCAACAATGACATAAAGGCCCAGTGCAGTTAAATTTGATTTGCCTTTTTGTTTTATATATATTTCCACACTATGAGGTTAGAATAATACTGTGAAATTGTATTGCCCTTTAATTGTGACCGCCTGAAATTCCTGCCTGTTTTGGTTGGATGGAGTTTTGGCCTGCATGGTGACATCGCCAGGGGGTAAAATATTTTATAGACCAATAAGAAAGAGTTTCAAACCTCTCTGCCAATAACAGCTAGTTTTCAGTTTTTCCCTCCCCACTCAGACCACTCCCAAAAAACGGGGACCCCTTTTGTGATAGCAAATTAATAATCAAAACAACTCAAGCGAGATAAAAATAGCATATTCACAGCAAATTCTCCAGTGTTAAATCAACACTGAAAAATTGGGACCGTATGCACACTGGAACCAGTGTCAACTTAACACACTGCTTAGTTAATAAGAGTCTATTGACGCACCCGTGCCTAAGTAACATATATTTTTTTTACGAATCAAAATCCATCAGTTTAAACAAGAGATATCTGTTTCGCATGGGCTGCGTCTCAATCCGCCTATATTGGCCCTCCGCAGCTGCGGTGAAAAGTAGCAGAGATACAGTGCTGTTTGTCAGATCAGGAGACATTCTGAAAATCTATCTTCTCACGAAAACGTCTGTAGCGTCCGAGCGGTTTGGCCTACTAACTAATATGACCACTCTAAGACGAGACTCTCGTGAACACGATGGTGCTCTCCGTTTTGCTATAAGAGCCCCACAAGTGTAATGGGACACCTCTGAAGGTACAGGTTGAAAAAAAATGTATGGAATTATTCGAGTTAGTTTTGTGCAAATATAAATAAAAGGGGGTTAAATGTGTCCAAAAACCTAAGATAATTCACTTCAAAACCTTATTCCTTATGATTTTTTTTTTAAACTGCCTGTTGTGCCATTTATTAATGTTCTATTCAATGTGTTTCTATGGGCTACAGAAGGTCCTAACATTTTAAATCAGATAATGGAATTATCCATGGTATGACCCTCTTAAAACAATTCCTAGCTTAGTAGAACCCACCCCCCTCCCCCCAAAAGGTTTAGACTTTTAGGAGGTTAAAGCCTTTCGAGTGAATTGTAGAGTTACCTCCCATGACTATATTTGTTAGTGCAGCGGTTCCAAAACTAGGGGCAGCGACCCCATGTGGAGTCACCTGATATGAAAATGGAGTAACGGGAAAATCTCCAATATCCTGAAGAAAAAAAACATTTACAAAAAATATACACTACCGTTCAAAAGTTTGGGGTCACTAAGAAATGTCCTTGTTTTTGAAAGAAAAGCACATTTGTTGTCCATTAAAATAACATCAAATTGATCAGAAATACATGTTGTATTAGTGTTGTAAATGACTATTGTAGCTGGAAACGGCTGATATTGAATGGAATATCTACATAGGTGTACAGAGGCCCATTTATCAGCAACCATCACTCCTGTGTTCCAATGGCACGTTGTGTTAGCTAATAAGTTTATCATTTTTAAAGGCTAATTGATCATTAGAAAACCCTTTTGCAATTATGTTAGCAGAGCTGAAAACTGTTGTGCTAATTAAGGAAGCAATCAAACCTGGCCTTATTTAGACTAGTTGAGTATCTGGAGTATCAGTATTTGTGGGTTCGATTATAGGCCCTTATGCTGATTGAGACCCTTATTCCTGACGAATGGGTTTGTTTTTTAAGACTGTGTTTTTCTTTCTGCTTGCATTTCTTATTTATATTTTGATGTGTGTATTTTCGGTCATTTATGTATATCAGGGATCCTCTGTAAAAGAGACCTTGGTCTCCGTATGACTCCCTGATCAAATAAAGGTTAAATAAAATAAATATAAATGTAAACCTCAATGGGGTAGGGACATCCCAAGGACTCCAGATAGCACATATCATTAGAGGCTGCTGACCTATATACATAGACTTGAAATCACTGGCCACTTTAACTAATGACTGGAACACTAGTCACTTTAATAATGTTTACATATTTTGCATTACTCATCTCATGTATTCTATCCTATTCGACTGTATCTTAGTCAATGCGGCTTTGACATTGCTCATCCAAATATTTATATATTCTTAATTCCATTCCTTTACTTTAGATTGTGTGTATTGTTAGATTGTACTTGTTCAATATTACTGCACTGTTGGAGCAAGAAACACAAGCATTTCGCTACACCCGCAATAACATCTGCTAAACACGTGTATGTGACAAATAACATTTTAATTTTAATAAAGTTGTGAATTTACCGGCGAGCCAGTTCACAACGGTGTGGTGACTAGAACAGTTTGACTTTTCAAACAGAGATAAACACAAATAAGAAACTAAACTGAATTTCAAATAAAGATCGAAAAACGAAGAAAAAAGAAAAAAAACGAACATAAAAAACAAAACTATAATAACCTTGATTACCAGACTGACATTTGTTATTTTACAGGAACAAAAGCATAATGTTTGAAGTGATTAGCAATAGGATTAGCCATAGGTTTGCAAGGGTAATTAACAATGTTTGTTGCACACAATTAGTCCGTTTGTGTGGGGGGAAATGGAGGGAAAACATCTCACGTGATGATAGGCACGTCACATGATGATGATGATGATGACGACCCAGTGGTGATGGGGAATGTAAGGCCTTGTTGTATCTCTTAGTTAGCCTGCTTTTTTATACCTGTGATTTCAGAAAGTGAGGCTACAGTAGGCTCCAATACTTTCAAAGTAATTGTTCTATAGACTTTCTCTATTGTTTCTGTATAAAGACCATTTACCGAGAGAACTCGGATTCAGACAGAACCACCAGAACTAAATATAATAACATAGACTCTGAAAGGACAGGGCAGTCAGCACTGTACTGGATAAGAGGATGAAACAGAAACTACACATTTTGTCTTTCCTTTGTCATCAAAGAGGCAGTGGCCACAATTACGTTGCCCAGCAAGAAACTAAAAAAACTTTTAAAAAATAGTCACTGACAACAACCAAAATGAAACAGGTGGGGGTTCTAGGAGGGGTTCTGAAAGACACACAAGGAGGTTGTCCACTGAAAGCTGACTAGCAACAACAACTGGGACATAAAAGACACCCACTCTGAGCACCCACTAAATTTGCTCAAGAAGAGACAAACAAAATACAAACCCACACCTTACTTAAAGACAGGAAGCAAAAAAAAAAAGTGGAGAAAATGAAAACAGGAAGATCAGATAAAGAATAGATTTTAATGTTATTTATATAAATCAAATAGTGAGAGCCAACTAAAGGTGTTAACCCTTCACATCTCTCAACACAACTGGAGCACTGGTCCAGCCACTCTTAAATATCACCTGGGACAGCACAGGTGAAACACCTTCTGACTAACGAGAAGCGAGATGACACCAATCGGCGCGCCCAATGTGCTAACGTGCTAATGTCCAACCTCGAAATATTAACAGAAAAACCAAAGCCTGTAATACCACTAAAGGAAACTTTTGTAGCTGTGACGTCGTCCATATTATCTATGTACACTGTAGAGTGAAGCACATTCAAAGGGAACAGTTAACCGATGAAACTGAACTGTTTCCTGTGCGTGCTACTGCTGCATCTATCTTGGAAGTCCTGCGGTGTGTGCGCATGTGTGGTATTTTCACACTTCCTCCTCCTCCTCTTCCCCTCAGTGAAGTACAAAAATGAACCTAATTTCTGCCTTAAACCAGGCTGAGGTCAGGACCTAAGACCAATAATAGCCTATCATATACATGTATATAGCGTATACATTCTAATACAATATAAACTGGGTGGTTCGAGCCCTGAATGCTGATTGGTTGACAGCCGTGGTACATTTAAGCAATAAGGCCAGAGGAGGTGTGGTATATGGCCAATATACCACAGCTAAGGGCTGTTCTCAAGCACAACGCAACGCGGAGTGCCTGGACACAGCCCTTAGCCGTGGTATGTTGGCCATATATCGCAAACCCCCGAGATGACTTATTGCTATTATAAACTGGTTACCAACATAGTTAGAGCAGTAAAAATAAAAGTTTTGTCATACATTTGTCTACGGTCTCATATACCACGGCTGTCAGCCAATCAGCTTATAACAGACCGTATACCATATACTAAATACGTTGGTAACCAATTTATTATAATAATAAGGCACCTCTGGGGTTTGTGGTATATGGCCAATATACCACAGCTAAGGGCTGTATCCAGGCACTACGCGTTGGGTCGTGACTAAGAACAGCCCTAAGCCGTGGTATATTGGCCATATACCACAGCACCTCGTGCCTTATTGCTTTAGTATATGATGTCTATGGTGTTGTCATGCATGTACATAGTCTATAGTCATGACTCACGTTATTGCAATGGTGTAGGCTAGCAGCTGTAGCACACCCTTCAGCTAGATCAGAAGTGCATTATTTACTATGTCCCTCTTAATTTATTCATCAGAAAGAAGCCTGTATCTAGGTCAGCCTAAAAAGATAGATATTACACTGTAGATATTTTTTTTTGTGTTATACTGTCTAAAGCTTTATTTGCATGAGACCAGTGAGACGAATGGCAGGTTGCTCAAACACAGATATCGCATTACTACGGTCACTAGCATGACGTAATTGTAAGAGAGGTGCATTTAGTTAATGATGAACGTGAATCCTCAGCCTCCAACCACACACACACACACTGAAGTGGTACTCCACACACACCGTAGTAGGCTACTCACTCAGTTTCCGTTTTCCGCTCATGGTGAGGCTGTGAGGTCCAACTTCAGGCTTACTGACTATCTGACTGTGGGGGTGAAGAGAGCTACTCGATCTCCAGTGCCAAGTAGACTGTCTTTAAGAGCAGGAACCAACCACTCCTTTAAACCGACCAACCTCTTCTCTATCTAGCCACAGTTCAGTTCAGTTCCGCTCCACAAGAACAGATGTGTAAATGTATGCACGCAGAAGAACCGGTGTAGACAGGCCTCTGTGCTTCCTGTGTTAGCCAGTGGGGAGTAGGTAACAGGGAGGTGAGAGTAGAGGAGCCTGTAGCATGTCACTGTATTGTGGCTATACAGAAGTAGTGCAGCGGTGTGTGTGTGTGTGTGTGTGTGTGTGTGTGTGTGTGTGTGTGTGCTAATCTTAGGTGCAGACAACCGGCCCTCCCTGCATGTAACAGACAGCGCCTGACAGAGGCTGATAGTGCTGCCTGCATGTGAGACCTTTTCCCACAGACTGAAGTTAATAATGAATGATTCCTTAATGAAACTGAAAGCCCCAGCTGCCTATCAGATCTCTGGTCTGATATCATATCTCTGAGCTGTTGTTGTTATTTTACCCCGGGAGTCTGGGACCACTAGTGAATTGTTGAGGGACCGTTTGTACATACGAGATGGCTACAGTATATCTGATTCTAGGCCCATCAATCTGACACTTACAAACACAGATTTCCATGCAGTGAAGTTATACTATGAACAGGGAGACCAATGAATGATATGAGGAAAGGCATGCCCCACAGACTGTCTATGACAGTGAAAAGCATCAGCATGCAACAATTAAAGTATTTGTTTACAGAGTTTTCAATTTCCTCCATGTGGAAATATGAAGCTACATATATGTCAAATAATGAGGAACATGTTGTGCATGTTTTTAAGAGCTGAAGTGACACTTACTTTTAGAGCCGGGCGATATGAACAAACATCAATTTACGATGACTTTACGAAACTTCACATTTCTCTAGTATAGGCTACTTTGCATAATGATCGGCCTGGTGGCGTTATCTGAGACAAGTGCAAAGTGCCTCGTCCTATAGATTTGTGCCGAAATGTTTGGAGTTCAGTTTAGATAGCTTATAGCTAGCTACTTTACCAAGCTTGTTTACGTGGTTATCTATGGGTATCTATGTCAGCCAGGTGTACCTGGTTGTGTTCAGCGATTCTGTTTTTTACTTGCAGTATTCTAAGTGAACACTAGAATGCAGCAGAGATACAGTATTCGGTACAGAGCAAGGTCCTGTATTGAATTCATTCTCTGTGCTCCAGTCAACATCCACTCAAAACCATGCACCTTTGGACTGGTAGCCTGAATTGTTCCCCCACATGAACTCTGTCTCAGAGCGGTAACATCAAAGGCACTATAAATCAACAATAAGTTATTTAATGTAGCCTACAGATCACAGGAGGTTGGTGACACCTTAATTGGGGGCGAACGGGCTCGTGGTAATGACTGGAGTGGGTTTAGTGGAATGGTATCAAATACATCTAAGACATTGTTTCCATGTGTTTGGTGTCATTCAATCTGCTCTGTTCTGGACATTATTGTGAGCCGTTCTCCCCTCAGCAGCCTTTTGAGAGCTGGGCCACCCTTTAGATTTAAAAAAAAATATTGTTCAAATTGTAGACTTTTAGTGACACACCATTGATTAAACATTCCTCATGTCATTTTAATGGGGAGCTAAAATGGCAGCCGCAAAAATGTAGTGTCATATAAATGCATCGTAATGCAGAAACGTCAGTGTCCCTCAACTCTCTCAATGCATGGCTCTGGTTTGATCCTTCACGTGATGAAGTTTACAAAAAATTTTTTTTACCTAATATAGAACATGTATCAGAAGAAGGATCGTAATTGTGAATCTGTGCCGTCTTTATCACAGAAGACATGGGAATTACAGCTAATTATAATGTACTGTATACTGAACAAAAATATAAAAGCAACATGCAACAATTTCAACAATTTTACGGAGTTACAGTTTATATAAGGAAATGAGTCAATTGAAATAAATTTGATAGGCCCTAATCTATGGATTTCACATGACTGGGCAGGGGTGCAGCCGTGGGTGGGCATGGGAAGGCAATAGGCCTACCCACTGGGGAGCCAGACCCAGCCAATCAGAATGACTTTTCTCCACTAAAGGGCTTTATTACAGACAGAAATACTCCTTAGTTTCATCAGCTGTCCGGGTGGCTGGTCTGAGACGATCCCTATAGTGAAGAAGCGGAGGTCCTGGGCTGGCGTGGTTACACGTGGTCTGCGGTTGTGAGGCCGGTTAGACGTATTGCCAAATTCTCTAAAACGACGTTGGAGACAGCTTATGGTAAAGAAATTAACATGAAATTCTCTGGCAACAGCTCTGGTGGACATTCCTGCAGTCAGCATGCCAATTGCACAATCCCTCAAAACTGAAGACCTCTGTGGCATTGTGACAAAACTTCACATTTTAGAGTGGCCTTTTATTGCCCCCAGCACAAGGTGCACCTCTGTAATGATCATGCTGTTTAATCAGCCTCTTGATATACCACACCTGTCAGGTGGATGGATTATCTCGGCAAAGGAGAAACGCTCAGTAACAGGGGAGTAAACAAATTTGTGCACACAATTTCAGAGAAATAACCTTTTTGTGCGTATAGAACATTTCTGGTATCTTTTATTTCTGCTCATGAAACTCATGAAACATGGAACCAACACTTTACATGTTGCGTTTATATTTTGGTTCAGTAGATGAATCAGGCTCCCAATTAGTGCTTAGTTATTACCAGCTTATTAACTTAGAGTGCATGCATGTTTAAACAAGGAACTACGGACAAATTGGTCATATGTGTGCATGTCAAATTAGGTGTTGTCAGAATTATAAATAGTCTTCAATTACATATGAGTACACAGTGAATGCCTTACTAACAACGTCCCAAATGGCATCCTATTCCCTATATAGTGCACTGCTCTGGTCAAAAGTAATGCACTATATAGGGAATAGGGTGCCATTTGGTACCGTGTTTAATGATGTTTCATGTTCAATGTTTAATGATGCATCACATGGATCTATAAATTACCATCGCATTCAGTAGTCTATATTGATGTGTGTTCACCCATGTGAACATGATGTGAGGTTATCGTCGTTATGTTTGTGTATGAATCAGTGAGGTGACAGGGAGATATGTGGGAGTGAGAATAGGGACTGTGTGTGTGTGTGTGTGTGTGTGTGTGTGTGTGTGTGTGTGTGTGTGTGTGACCCAGGTTGTTCCCAGACAGCCAGACAGGGCCTGATTGACGGCTCTATATCGGGCAGGGGTATCACTGTTCAGACATCGTTCTGTCCTGTCCTGGAGATAGGAGGCAAGATGGCGGAAACACGCACACGCTCGCTCGCACGCATACACACACAGCTCCTGTCTGTCTAGGAGCAACCTGGTCTGTGTGTGCATCTATTGCCCACCCCCAGTACACTGTCAATGTATATCAACAATGTATCAACCATCAACGGGGTTGGGGAGTAACAGATTACATGTAATCCGTTACATGTAAGGGATTACGAGAAAAAAAAACGGTAACTGTAATCCATTACGTTACCAGCAAAAATATTGTAATCAGATTACCGATACTTTTGAAAAACTGGATGATTACTTTGAGTATTACTTGTAAATTCAGAAAGGATGTTGGCGAAAAAAAATCTTTGACACTTCTCTGTTTTCTCAATGACATTCAAATCAGCATTGAAAAAAGGCGGAAGGCTTTTGTAGGATACAGTCCAAGCTATGTCTTCCATTGGTGCGACTGCTGTCGGCATCCAAAGATTATCCAACTTGAATAAATGTTTGGAGGTAATGATGACAACAGTGATGTAGTCTACGGCTATACGGATATCACTTATGATTGATATCTACATAGCGCATTGATGGGAATAACACTGCTGCTCTCTCATTTAGCTTTCGGCTTTCTAGCCATCGCCGCTCCATTTTTCATATGTCCATTTGTTTTGTCTTGTTCCATACAGACCTGGTTTTCATTCCCCAATAAATCTACATGCATTTAGTCCTCTGTTCCCCATCATGTCTTTGTGTGTAATTGTTCGTTGTAATGGTGTACGTTCACACTTTTATAGTTTATGTTCTGTGTTTTTGGGCACTTATGTCATTTTTTTATGCCTAGTGTTTAACGGAATACTCTACTCTACTCTGCTCTTCTGCACCTGACTTCGCCTCCCTTACACCGCCTTAACAGCCATTTCCCAAAAGTCAGACTCTTACCACATGCAAACTCATTTTTCCTCAGCTTCAGAAGCACCTGCATTCATCAAATGTTGTGTGGTTATCCTTAGATATATTCTCCAGACTTGCCTAGAGGGAATTGTTCATATGTTGTACAGTTTTAATTCTAGATAACATTTTGTTAGAAAAATAACTGCCCAAAATGCATTTTACTAGAGTACCAGTCAAACGTTTAGACGCACCTACTCATTCAAGGGTTTTTCTTGATTTTCTTTATTATTTTCTACATTGTAGAATAATAGTGAAGACATCAAAACTATGAAATAACACATATGGAACCATGTAGTAACCAAAAAAGTGTTAAACAAATCAAAATATATTTGAAATGTGAGATTCTTCAAAGGAGCCACCCTTTGCCTTGATGACAGCTTTGCACAGTCTTGTCATTATGTCCATTCTAGTCTATCAAAAGCTTTTTCTGCATTGACAGATAATACAGCCCAAGGAAGTGTTGTTCCTGATGAAGCATCTCAGATGTGTAATAGTCAAAGGACGTTGTCCGAGGATAAATGGGTTTTTAACAAACCCACTCTGGTCCACGTGGACCAATTTGGGTAATTAAGTCTGGAGACTGGATGGCAGTTTAAAGACATGGTGTTTATTAAAGATAGGAGGCAATATGGAGAACATTAGGTGGCAACCTTGCCTTTTTTTTTTTAAATGAAAGAGAAATTCGGGCTGTATTCACATCTTTCCCAAATGGACCTTTGTGAACGGCTGTGTTAGTCATTTCGAGCAATAGTGGACCTAATTGATTCAACATTTTTAACAGACCCATCCCAATGATTTGCCTTTATTCTTGCTATGCAATGCCCTGTTTGACTACACTGAGAGAGATTTGGACTTCATCTGGTTTGGTGTGGGTTAACAATCAGTGTACAGTTCTTTATCGAAGCGAGAGTCTTTGATTCTGTCACGATCGTCGTATGAAGCGGACCAAAGCGCAGCGTGGTGTGAATGCATCATTTAATGACACCTGCCTCTGATTGAGAACCATACTAGGCCGAAACATAGAAATCCCCAAAATCATAGAAAAACAAACATAGACTGCCCACCCCAACTCACGCCCTGACCATACTAAATAATGACAAAACAAAGGAAATAAAGGCCAGAACGTGACAGATTCATTCATTTGGGTTCTTGATAGTAATTCCCGTTTCAGATTCAGTAGTTGCTAAATCAGCGAACTGATCAATGCTGTGTAGCTTGTTGGCCAGTAAACGACCAGGACAATGACCAAGGAAGCAATGGTTGAGACTAACTCGATGGATGGCAAATTCTGCTCTCTGCCTTATCATGAAGTTCTGTCTTGACTCTGGAAAGAGTAAGACCTACCTGGTCTTATAACGCTCTAACGCAGGTAACGACATTTCCAATTCTGACATCTTCTTACATTTGGATTTATTCAACCCAGATGCAAATGCAGTTGGATCATTTTTTGTTCTGAAATCTTTGGTGGCATCCCATAGAATCCGTGAGTCATCGACTGTTTTTGTTATTGATCACATAGGCACAAACCTGTCAACAACACCGCAGCTGTTTGAGATGCAGACAGCAGGCCTATTCTTGGAATCAACTGGTTTTAGGAGGTTTTTCGTTTGTTTGTTTGTTTGTGCTTGCATGCGCACTGTGTTTGCGTGTGTATGTGTGCGCGTGTGTGTGTGCGTGCGTGCTGTCGTGCGTGAGTATGTGTGATATTCTCGATTCCTGTTTTTATTGGGTCTTATAAGAGCTTGGTTGGCACACGGGTTGCTCTCATAGCCTGCGTGAAGGGTAATAACTGGTAACGTGACAACGGCTGTTGACGTATGAGCCCTCGACTCTCTATGAGCTTGGGCATCAATCACAGAACCAATGTGATAGAGACGAGAGGCGGGGGAGGAGAAGGGGAGGAGGTTGTAAGGGGAGGCGGGAGGTGGGAGAGTCAGGAGAAGGAGAGTGGGTGTGAGGAGGGGGGGGGGGGTGTGAGGAGGGGGAAGTTGTGAGACAGCACTGGGTAGTTATGAGGCTCAGGGCTGTCAGTGAGTTTGTATGAGAATATGGTTTCAGACCTGCACAGGCACACGGCTTTCAGCGTCACTGAATACTGAAGTCTGATCCATCATCAGCCTTCATCTCTTTTCCTTCCTCAGATGGACAGTTGAGATCTATTCAACTCTATTATACGACTGCGATCTCCCTTTAGTTTTGGTTAGTCCTCCAGCGGGAAGCTTTCCTAACATTGTGGCACCTCATCTGTTCCAGGGCTGTCTGATCTGTGATGTTGCTGCACAGTGCTCCTTCCCGCTTCTAGTTGGTTAATGAATCTAAGACTTCGCTCGTGTCACCTTGGACTGTGTGTGTACCCATCTTTCCTTTCCTGTATGCGTGTGTGTGCGTGTGTGTGTGTGTGTGTGTGTGTGTGTGTGTGTGTGTGTGTGTGTGTGTGTGTGTGTGTGTGTGTGTGTGTGTGTGTGTGTGTGTGTGTGTGTGTGTGTGTGTGTGTGTGTGTGTGTGTGTGTGCGCGCGTGTGTGTGTGTGTGTGTGTGCGTGTGTGTGCGTGTGTGTGTACCCACATGTTCTCATTGGGCTCTCTCTGTGTGTCCTGGTCTAATTTCACCCAGACCACAACAAGATGTCAATAATTCATAGTTATCTCTCTCTCTCTCCATCTCTCTCCGATCTTGAACGTGCTCTCTCCCCCTCTCTACCTCCCTCTCCTCTCTCTTTCACCACCTCTATCTCTCCTCCCTTCCTTATCTCATTTTGTGAGATGAAATAGGTCACTCCCTCTCACTGCCACATCGATGTACGACCAGCAGTACAGGCATAGGGAGAGGAAGACAGATACAGAGACACTAACGGAAATACTGACCTCGCTTTCCTTACCTGCAATATTTCAGTTTGTAAACCTTGAGATACATTTAATTGAGTTCATGTAAAATGAAAACGTATTATTAATTGACCCTGTGGGTTATAGATGAGTTGCGCTCATTGTGTTGAAATTAGATCATCTACACTTCTCTCTTTCCATTTCTCTCTCTCTCTTTCTCTCTCTCAACATGGCCTTCTTCCTCCTCCTGTATTACACACCTCCCCACTCTGCTGCCTTAGAGGAAAGAGTGAGACAAAGAGAGAGGGGGGGGGGGGGGTGACAGGTGAAGGGATGAGAAAAAGAAGAGTATAGCTGCTCACCGACCGTCAAATAAACAGATGTCTGGTGAAGGGAGACCTGATCATCTATTTTCTTGACACCACAGGGAAGGCTCAATTCCAGCTTACTGAAACATATTGGCGTGAATGATTTATTTGAGCGCTGTTTTGCATCTCTGCTCTTCAATTTGAGTTTTAACGTCACATGCCCAAGTACAGTGAAATGCCTTTTCTTGCCAGCTCCAAACCCAACAATGCAGTAATCAATAACATAAGTCATACTAAGAATAACATAGAGTAGAACAAAAAAACAAGAAACGTCAGTCAGTTCCACTACCATATTTACAATGTGCAGGGGTACTGGAATGATAGAGGTAGATATGTATAGGGGCAAGGTGACAAGGCATCAGGATATATGTGTGTTTTTATATTTAACCTTTATTTAACTAGGCAAGTCAGCTAAGAACAAATTCTTATTTACAATGACGGCCTACACTGGCCAAACCCGGACGATGCTGGGCCAATTGTGCTCCGCCCTATAGGAATCCCAATCACGGCCGGATGTGATACAGCCTGGAATCGAACCAGGGACTGTAGTGATGCCTCTTACACTGAGATGCAGTGCCTTAGGCCGCTGAGCCACTCGGGAGCCCTCCATATATGGTGTTTGGTATGCAATATCCTGTCTAAAAAAGACGATTAATAGCACTCCATGTTATCCCGTTGAATTAGGTCTGTGGGTGTGGGTAAAGTGAAGTTAGATTCTTTCTACTCCTCTCTCCCACACAGGCCTTGAAGCTCTCTATGGATTATCAACTGTTCTACAAGTGAGTCAGACATTAGACATTAGCACGGGGGTGACATCAATCAGCATTCATCACACCACTCGGACTCCCCTCTCTCTACCTCTCTAGCTGGTTAGTCAACAATCAGCCTGCTTGGGGTACCAACTCTTTCTCTCTCGCTCTCTTTAGACCCAGCCTGCATGTGCCACAACTCCCAACACAATGTACCAGCAGGGAGAATCAATGGGGACATCAAAGGGTTTTGAATGAAGATTTTGCATGACATTTTTTTAGGCAATATCTGTGTGGTTAGGAGTGTTACAGTGTTAACCAATCAATCAATACAACATGTTGGCAAATTATAGCATGATGGTGAATGTGATTAATCTTTTAACACTTTTTGCTATCACTAGATCTCACAGTTTGACGTCATTGTGTCAGCAATGGTGCAGTCCTCTTCCTCAGCCCTCTACCTGAGAGCTTCTTAGTACACACACACACACACACACACACACACACACACACACACACACACACACACACACACACACACACACACACACACTGCAGGATCCATCAGGATAAACACACACACAGGGACCAGGAACTTGAAGGTGACTTCCATGGTGTGCTCGTTCCTCCTCTTCTCTTCCACGCAGCTGACTGAACAGCAGGTGCTCTCTGCTCTCTGTTGCCCTCCTTCTTTCCTCTTTTTTTCCTCTCTCTCACTCTCTCGCTCTCCTTCGTCCCCTCTCTTTTTCTCTCTCGCTCTCTCTCTCTTGCCTGTCTCCTTGTCCTCTCTCTTTCCCTTCCCCCTCCCTCTTTATTTATTCTCTCTCTCTCTCTCTCTCTCTCTTACTATCCTACCCTCATCTGTCTCTTTCATCCCTTTATCCTCTATCTCTACATTATCCCTCTCTCTCCCCCTCTCTATTTCCAAGACAAGGGAGTTGGTTGCTAAGATGCTTCTCCAGCTTTAGCTACCTGGCACAGCACAGCACAGCACAGCACAGCACAGCACAGCACAGCACAGGGTGTTGTTGTTAAGAGCTCGCCAGTCCTCTTCACACCAGAAGAGTCGGCCTTGTCCAGAGCTCCTGGGAGGTGAAGGGGATAGAGGGGAGTGCCTCCCCATCCGTGCCCCAGGGTCAGTCACTCCACTTGGGATCAGCGATGCCAGTTAGGTTATGGAGGGCTGGAGAGTGGAGGTAGGAGGAGAAAAAACAAAGACGGTTCTTGTGTTTTGATTCTCTACTCTATCTCTGAGGCCCGTCCCTTTATTAGAATAGAAGCTTTGCATCAATTGTAGAGTGCTCTGTTGCTCTGGCGTTAAAGTTGTAGGAGTTCTCTGTTGCCCTGGCGATCACACCTTGGTCACATTTTGACCTTAAGACTCTTGGATTAATGAGCTGATAGGTTTGGTATGGAGAGGGTTGGTAGTATGGCAGTGTGGGGAGACTTGGGGTTACCTTGAAACACTGTATTGAGGTACTTGTGTTCAATCTTTTTTATTTTTATGCCTGTGTGTGCGTGCGTATTTGTTTGTGTGTGTGTGTGTATATACGTGTGCGTGACAGTAGTTCAGGAGTAATCAGAAAGGATAATTTATCGTAGGTCCATTCAACAAACAGCGTTGATCACTGACGCGGATGACTCCACTTCTCAACACTGCCAATACCATCCGCCACACAGCCCATTTATACTAGGGGCTGGTGATGTGTTGTCTGTGTGTGAGTGTGTGTGTGCATGTGCAGATACAGCTGGAATTCAAATAGGAGCTTAGCAGATAGGATGAAGTAAGAATGATGATGTAGAACCACAAGTATTACGTAAGGTGGGAAGGTAGTGTGGTGGGGCAAAGATAGCGAGAATACAAAGCAAGGAGCATGTAGTCTGGTCCCATCCCTGTCAGATCAGCAGATAAACCAATTCCAAGCTTACAGTAAAGCCTCTATACTCGGTACTAAACCTTCATCACAGGACAGTAGAGCGTTAGCACAGCACATGGAGGTGCAATGGTGTATCTTTCACCACGCGGTGGCGATAGGAGTCCTAGTCAGACGCAGACCCTGCCCTGCTATCTGTGCCTCATCTCTTCTTCCTTGTGTGGAGCCAAGACTGGTGCTGCTAATGACATGGTGTTCTCCTCTCCTCTCCTGTGCACTTGCATCCTGTCAGTGTGTGTGTTTAGTGTCTACTCTGAGGGACCTCACTCTGGTCAAGGACTCAGGGATAGTGCAATACTTTCTTATTTCTCTCTAGGTTCACAAATCTCTCTGTGTGTTATTTAGGTGACTCTGGTGATCTTTCAAGAGGATTAAAACGTGTCGTGTCGATTTCAGGATATACTTCTGTGCTATCTCCTATGGTATGCTGAAATGCTACGCCTCGGGGTGTAGAACTAGTTAATGTGAATAATGATCTTTATGTATCACCATCTGGTAAAACGTATTACCCCCCAGGCTTACATGTTACCAGAGGATGCAGGTGACCAAACTCTGAGGTAGAGGTCAAGGGTCAAGTTCCTGATGACCTAAAGGTCAGAGGCTGAGGAGGGACAGCTTGACCTCAGCACACTGTCGACCTGCTGAACATGGTTGGCGTTTGGGGACTAATAAGGACATTTGTAGTCATTTGGTGTAATTAATATATAGATAATGGCACTGAGAACTAAATCAGCTAATGTTAAGGCTGTAACGAGAGACTTAACAATGTGTAATATTTTGTTGATTCTTCCTCAGATCCTATAATAAAAATAATAATAATAATGACAAGACAGCACTGTTGTGTTCGAGACCATCTAAAGCAAGACTGAATCAAGAACAAGACCGGAGCAAATCGATTATGTTCTTATTTCATTTCTTCATTTTAGAGGGGGGGGGGGAAAGGGTCAACACTGAAAAATATATCCAATCAGGATTTTTCTTTGCTGGTCTCTAGGAAGATAAATCTAGCTACCTAAGTCAGCCATTGGCTATGCCATCAGAAGCTAGATAAAGACTTCTGCCATTCAACTGTGTTAGGGCAACATTTTGGAGTGACACCCCCGGGAAGAATATAACACAACACACAACAACAACAAGAAATCTGACAAGCAACAACTTCAATTCATAGAATGTTTGGGGATTACATATACAATTAATAGACACTGCAGTAAATAAAACACAATAAAAACATATGTCTTGTCCAGGTCAGCAGTCTACAGAGACCGGTGCGCTATGGCCAATCAGAGCTACAGTAGGCCTTTATGCAAACAAGCCGTTTGCCACATGGGCCTGCCATCATACACTTTCAACCTTACTGTGTGTTTACATGCAGTTGCTACAGTGCGACTTTAGATAATTAGAGCGCATTTGCCAAAAGCCAGAAAATACACCTGAATGGATTTCTGCAAATGTGTTAACACCACGGGAGTCCTCTTACATTTGGGAACTTTACAGTGTTTTGATCAAACAACCATGAAAAGGTCCATCAGATCGTATTGGTCACATACACGTGTTTAGCAGATGTTATTGCGGATGTAGCAAAATGCTTGAAGGATCTCTCTCCCTCAGTTATGCACACCATCAACAACAAGATCAACAACTAATGCTAGCCAGAGCAAGATGAGCTAAAGGAACATTAGATAAACCCACAGACACTTTTTCAGCTAGTTGACCGTCACAATTGCACTAATAAACCATGGGGAACTGTAGCCTCCTCGTCCTTCTGCAGCTTGCCTGCCAATGCATTGCTTGTCCCAACAAAGCACCAAAGCTAACTGGCTAAAGTTGGCTAGCTTGCTCGCTAGCTACTTCCAGACACAAATGAGAGAACACCTCACTCTGACCATTTTACTCACTGTAGCAGAGCTGGATAGGCTGTTTACATGTTATCTAGGAGCGTTATTTACCAACTATTACTTTTTTGCCTAAGTTTGTCATATTCAGCAGGGTGTTGCACGTTGGTAAATGAATCCGTTGTTCTGCACTCTGGCACACACAGACGAGAGTTCTCTGAAATCGGAGTAGATCGCCAGAGTGAATTTGCGAATGCGAGAGATTTTCCAACTGGATAACAGTCGTCCAAGTTCTTGCTAGCTAACCAAATGACACCTGCATCTCTAGCTGTGTATAGCCATCGAAAACCAATACGAGTGGAAAAGTCAGTCACTCACCTACTCCTCCAATTGCATGTCATGACAATCCCCTAGCAGCTAGCTAGCTATCTAGCTAACGTTAGGCTCTGTGTTTTTAGCGTGCTACATACATTTATTCTGTGAACTAGCCTATTAGCCACGTTATGACTGACGTGGTCATTGCCCTTGATAGTTTGATTGTATTGACATTCACAACGTTAGTTACATTTGTCCATTTTTGTCCAGAATATTGAGTCATTGAAACTGAAACAGTGCATGCCGAATTGAGGCAGCAAACAATGTAACATTACCCGGCCAGCTGTGATTTACAACCTGATAGCAATATTTTTTGGACTATCAAGAAATGTATTGGTGAATTATATTAATCATGCATTGAACTGCATCTATCTATTCTGCCAACAATGCCTTAGTGTACGTCATGGAATGTTGAGTCAAATAAAACCTCTTTTAAAACCTCTTATGAAGTTGGTTTTGTAGCATGAACTGGGAATTTGATATTCGTCTGTCTGTTTCGTATCTGCAAAGTAGTTAAAACGCTGTCAGTTCCACTTCAAACATTAGGTCACAGGTCACTTTGTGGGATAAACATGAAATGTTTTTTGCAATGGGAAATAATTGTTGTACATTTTGATTGGGAAATGCTTCATGGTTGTGTTTTTGTATTCTTATGATTGGAACCTACTGGCTTATTATGTCAGAGTTTATGGACTGCTTATCCTTTAACATCATGTTGTGTGTGACTGCTGTCTTTCCATCGGCCCTATGCAGTGGTGCCTGGAGAAGAGGGTACACTCGAATTTTGCAAAATAGTTGCCAAACGGCCTACCCAGTGAAGGAAAGTGTAATGAATATGATGGGAGACAGAGTGCTGGTTTCAAGCGCAGGGCGCAGCAGGTGTTTATTGGCAAAGGACCACAGGAGGAGGCAGGTAGCTGGGTCCAGGGACAAGCAGAAGGTTATACACAGGGACTCCAAAAAGGTACAGGCAGGGAAAAGGCTAATAATGTAGTCTGGGAGATCAGGCAAGAGGTTGATGACAGGAAATCTGATAGGCAAAAGTAAAGGCAGGGAATAGACAAAAAGTTATCGTTAGTTTGGATGGCCAAAAACTGCGATACACAGGAGGACTAATATGGAACTAAACAGAGCTCGGAATAGAATGTGTATCAAAACCTCACAATGATGGGGCGCAAAGAACCAAACTAAATAGTGTGTGTAAATGACATACAGGTGTGTGAACAGGTGATCTGTATTCAGGTGACTGGAAAGTGGGCTGGAAAGTGAGCTGCGTTCAGGTATCTATGTGTTTGAGAGTGTGAGTTGGGAGCAAGACGTTAACAGAAAGTCACAATGTGTAAAAAAAAATCCTGTTTGTTATTAGTTTTCCTATAGATTTATCCGATTTTCACTCTCAAAATCTAACTTTTTTTTTAAAATAGAAAAAAGACATGTGATGGTTCAAGTCCACAACAACGCTTAAACCACATCAATCCGATTGAGTGGGCCTGTCAGCGTGTGGCTCTCCAGTGGGTGGGCCTCTGTACACGCAGGCCCATCCATGTCTAAGCCCCTGACACAAACTGCGTATTATGACAATTGCGCGTCACAAATAGCCTACTAGCCAATACTTCGGACTAAACTTTTTCAATACCTGGTTTGCATACCCATTGTTGCCTTCGTTAGCATTTACTGGTAGATATCATAACGTCTTTCCTACCCTACCGGCTACCGATGTCATTATTTTGTGAGCTACTCCATGCCAAAACGGAGGTGCACACTCTTGCTGCCTGCATATACTATTCGGCTGAAACTAGGCTGTGTGCGGCGTTCGCGTTAATATATTTCACGTGCTTTGCGATTGTGTAGGCTACTTTGTGCATGATCTCTCTATTGCACTACATAATTGATTAGTCGTATAGCCTCCACTACACCACTGGCCCTGTGTTTTTCACAACGTCAACTATATGAGTGCGCCGGTATTAAGGTTACTGTCCTTTTAGAATCACGAACCTGTCACACACTGAAGGACTCAAGGTCCGCCACTGTTTAAAATACATAAAGTCTGTATATGCGGTTTTATGAGCCGATTGAATGGAAGCTGATAACAATGAGGTTCTTTTTTTACTCCGCTGGTCTCCGGAAGAAAGTACTTGTCCTCGCTGTTCGAGACAGAATCAAAACCGAGTACAAATGTATCCAAGTCGGAAACATTCAATATGTGGTCTCCTCACCGGACTCGAGACCGGTATATTACAACACTGCAAGATAGTCTAAAACTACAGACACTTAGATACAAACACACTGTATACTCAATTATAACACTCCAGTTTGCCATGTGATCTATTTCCCCTGTCTTCCCCTCCCCTGTGTACTGTATAGCCACGTAGCAAGCAGAGAGAAATGGAGACTCATGTCTAAGCCCCTCATTCATTCATATAGTGAATTAACCAAAGCAATCAGCCTCCCTCCCTCTCTCCATTCCTACTTCCCTCCCACTGCCCAGCCCCACTGAACAAACAGAGCCAAGTATATATCCACAGCACAGGCCAGCTCCTGTCTCTCTACAAGTGCTCTATTCATGCTTATCTGTAATACACCACTCATGAGCAAACTCTACAGCTATTGAGCCCGGCTCCATAATTACAGCTCACACACTGACATTTACAGCTCTCTCTCTAGCTATGAGATTTTCTCTCTCTCTCTCTCTCTCTCTCTCTCTCTCTCTCTCTCTCTCTCTCTATAGCTCTCTTTCGCTCCCTCTCGCTCTCCCTCTCTCTCCATCTCGCCCTTCCTCTTCTTCCTCCCCCATTTCTCTCTGAGCTGTTCCCGCTGTCATGGTATGTAGCAATAGTGTGTGACGAGGCCTCCGAAGCAGCTGTTTCAGTACTAGGCTTGTCCGCCTGTCGTTCGCCTGGCTGCGTGGCAGCTCTCCGAAGGCCCCTTCAAGTGCTGCTACCTGTCTGAAAGGCTCCAGAGATACACGGTTTACTGTAGGATGGTGTTTGTGTGTGTATGTGTGTCTGTGTCTGTCTGTGTCTCTGTGTGTGTGTGTGATGATTTACTGTGTCCTGGGGTGTCATTACCAGATAGTCAGAGAGAGAGTGAATCATAAATCATACCTGTATGTAGCCTCAGTGGACAGAGGGGACTATGGGAGTCAGGGAATGAGGGAGTGCTGACTGAGGGATCTGGGTAGGGTTGTAAAAGCATGCAAGTGGAGGTGAGTTGAAGGGCTGGGAAGTGGTAGAGAGAGACTAGAGGGCTGTACAGTATTTGCTGTGAGTGCCTGCGTGCCTACATTCATTTACCTCTGTGTGTGTGTGTACTGTATATCTGTGTGTATGTGCCTGGAGTAATGACCCACCCCTCCATTACTGACCAGGGGTGTGTAAGAAGCGGGGCAGGAAACGAGCAGGGGGGTGAGTGAGAGTTAGTTGGGATCCACAGAATGTTGGAGGAATGGGAGGAGACAAGTAGTGGGGGGCTGTTGAACTGTTGACTCTGGTAGCTGGGAGGCGTTAGGAGTAGAGGGAAATAGATGGCCCCTCTGGGCCCCTAGGGCCATCACTACTGGCTGCTAGCTAACTAAGCCTGAGTAAATACCAGCTTCAGAACAGGACAAAACAGAGCAGGACCCACTACAAATGTTTTGAAACTGCATGGAGGGAGATTGTGTGTGTGTGTGTGTGTGTGTGTGTGTGTGTGTATGTGTGTGTGTGTGTGTGTGTGTGTGTGTGTGTGTGCGCGCGTGTGTGTGTGTGTGTGTGTGTGTGTGTGTGTGTGTGTGTGTGTGTGTGTGTGTGTGTGTGTGTGTGTGTGTGTGTGTGTGTGTGCGTGTGTGTGTGTGTGATTATTCCGGGAGGCGGGAAGGCGGACAGGCAGGCAGACGACAATAACACAGGAGAAATAATTAGCAGCTCTCTTCTCTGTCTAGAGACTGGGAACGCAGATGTGTGGATATCCTCTTCTTTATCCAGTCCACCTGCCAGGATGGCTGACGTGGCTTCTCTCCTCAGAACTCTTGGCTGTCACTGGCTCTCTCTCTCTCTCTCTCTCTCTCTCTCTCTCTCTCTCTCTCTCTCTCTCTCTCTCTCTCTCTCTCTCTCTCTCTCTCTCTCTCTCTCTCTCTCTCTCTCTCTCTCTCTCTCTCTCTCTCTCTCTCTCTCTCTCTCTCTCTCTCTCTCTCTCTCTCTCTCTCTCTCTCTCTCTCTCTCTCTCTCTCTCTCTCTCTCTCTCTGTCTTTCCATTGCTCTCTTCTTATTTATACCTCTACTTTATTTCTCACAAACTATATATTCTCTTTCCTCCATTCATCATATTTTCAATATCTCACCTCACCTAGAACCAGGTGTGTTTGAAGGGTATACCCACCATTCCACTCCTTTAGTCCCGTGACTCCTCCCAGGCTGCGCCCCCTGCCTCCCCACAGGAAGGGATGCGGCAGTTCCCGACCTTGAATGCCCTTGTCTTGGCTGAGAGAGACAGAGAGAGAGACTAGAGAGGGAGATGGGGAGAGCGAGAGAGAGAGAGAGAAAGAGAGGGCGAGGGAGAGAGAGGAGCAGTCATCAAATATTTATGGTTAAATCTAATAAGAGGAGGCTGAGGTTCAGAGGGCTAGCCATACAGAGAGCTACGCTAAGCTGCAACTCAGCAAGATGAGGTGTGTGTATGTGTATGCGTGCCCATCCGTGTGTGCGTGTGTGTGTGTAAACTGCATAAACAAGTATCAGATCAATCCATCAGTCATCCCTCCTCTCTCAGTGCCAACTCCCTCCCTAGCTGCTTTCACACTCACTTTGCTGAATCACATTGAGAACCAGCCGTCAATAGAAATGCATGTGATAAACCAGTAAATACCATAATGAATGATGATGTTTAAGATCATAATCAATCAAATTAAATAAAACAGTACAGAAACAAAATTATTTATTGTTGATAAAGAGCAGACTCGATCAGCAATCTTCTTTTCCGCAGGAAGTCAGAGTTTGGGGGATATGTTTGTGTGGTTTTCAACATAGAGATACTGCATCTTGATTTATCTCTATGAATCTGCCTGGTTCTCCTTCACAGAATGGAAGTCACATATCCCCCCCCTTGCTTCCGGAGATGGCTATCGGAAATGATCAACTCCATCAATATCGAAAATATTCGTTTTTACAGTACTAATTCCTCCATTATATTTCAAAAGATTTGGGTTCCGTTTCTGGATCTTCTGGACAAAGACTGGTTGTGTGCACTGACTGTGAACGCTTACTGTTGTTGTAACTCTCATATTGTTGTCTTATGTCTTACTTAAGAAATATTCCACTTGATATGTCTAGCAGCTGTGTTGGGTGTTTTTGTTTTGTACTATATTGTAAAAGAAAATCCTTTAAAATAAAATATATAAAATATAAAATCTGTCTGGTTCTCTTTATTTTTTTAAACATTTTATTTCACCTTTTATTTAACCAGGTAGGCCAGTTGAGAACAAGTTCTCATTTACAACTGCAACCTGGCCAAGATAAAGCAAAGCAGTGTGACACAAACAACACAGAGTTACACATGAAATAAACAAACGGACAGTCAATAACACAATAGAAAGGTCTATATACAGTGTGTGCAAATGGCCTGAGGATGTAAGGCAATAAATAGGCCATAGTAGCGATGTAATTACAATTGAGTAAATTAACACTGGAGTAATAGATGTGCAGATGATGATGTGCAAGTAGAAATACTGGTGTGCAAAAGAGAAAAAAAGTTCATAAAAACAATATGGGGATGAGGTAGGTAGATTGGATGGGCTATTTACAAATAGGCTGTGTACTACTGCAGCGATCGGTAAGCTGCTCAGATAGCTGATGCTTAAAGTTAGTGAGGGAGATATAAGTCTCCAACTTCAGAGATTGTTGCAATTCGTTCCAGTCATTGGCAGCAGAGAACTGGAAGGAAAGGCGGCCAAATGAGGTGTTGGCTTTGGGGATGACCAGTGAGATATACCTGCTGGAGCACGTGCTACGGGTGGGTGTTGTTGTGGTGACCAATGAGCTGAGTCAAGGCGGAGCTTTACCTAGCAAAGACTTGGAGCCAGTGGGTCTGGCGACGAATATGTAGCGAGGGCCAGCCGACGAGAGCATACAAGTCACAGTGATGGGTGGTATATGGGGCTTTGGTTACAAAATGGATGGCACTGTGGTAGACTGCATCCAGTTTGCTGAGTAGAGTGCTGGAGGCTATTTTGTAAATGACATTGCCAAAGTCAGTTTTACTAGGGTATGTTTGGCAGCGTGAGTGAAGGAGGCTTTGTTGCGAAATAGGGAGCTGATTCTAGATTTAATTTTGGATTGGAGGTGTTTAATGTGAGTCTGGAAGGAGAGTTTACTGTCTAGCCAGACACCTAGGTATTTGTAGTTGTCCACATATTCTAAGTCAGAACCGTCCAGAGTAGTGATGCTAGTCGGACGGGCAGGTGCGTGCAGCGATTGGTTGAAAAGCATGCATTTAGTTTTACTAGCGTTTAAGAGCAGTTGGAGGCCACGGAAGGAGTGTTGCATGGCATTGAAGCTCGTTTGGAGGTTTGTTAACACAGCGTCCGAAGAAGGGCCAGATGTATACAGAATGGTGTCATCTGCATAGTGGATCAGGGAATCACCCGCAGTAAGAGCAACATTGTTGATATATACGGAGAAAAGATTCGGCCCGAGAATTGAACCCTGTGGTACCCCCTATAGAGACTGCCAGAGGTCCGGACAACAGGCCCTCCGATTTGACACACTGAACTCTATCTGAGAAGTAGTTGGTGAACCAGGTGAGGCAGTCATTTGAGAAACCAAGGCTATTGAGTCTGCCGATAAGAATACGGTGATTGACAGAGTCAAAAGCCTCGGCCAGGTCGATGAAGACGGCTGCACAGTACTGTCTTTTATCGATGGCGGTTATGATATAGTTTAGTACCTTGAGTGTGGCTGAGGTGCACCCGTGACCAGCTCGGAAACTGGATTGCACAGCTGAGAAGGTACGGTGGGATTCGAAATGGTCAGTGATTTGTTTGTTAACTTGGCTTTCGAAGGCTTTCGAAAACTAGAAAGGCAGGACAGGATGGATATAGGTCTGTAACAGTTTGGGTCTAGAGTGGGGATGACCGCGGCAGCTTTCCAATCTTTAGGGATCTTAGACGATACGAAAGAGAGGTTGAACAGAGCGGTAATAGGGTTTGCAACAATGCCGGCGGATTAATATTAGAAAAAGAGGGTCCAGATTGTCTAGCCCAGCTGATTTGTACGGGTCCAGGTTCTGCAGCTCTTTCAGAACATCTGCTATCTGGATTTGGGTGAAGGAGAAGCTGGGGATGCTTTGGCAAGCATCGGAGCTGTTGGCCGGGGTTGGCCGGGGTTGGGGTAGCCAGGAGGAAAGCATGGCCAGCCGTAGAAAAATGCTTATTGAAATTCTCGATTATCGTGGAATTATCGGTGGTGACAGTGTTTTCTAGCCTCAGTGCAGTAGGCAGCTGGGAGGAGGTGTTTTTATTCTCCATGGACTTTACAGTGTCCCAAACCTTTTTGGAGTTAGAGCTACAGGATGCAAATTTCTATTTGAAAAAGCTAGCCTTTGCTTTCCTAACTGACTGCTTGTATTGGTTCCTGACTTCCCTGAAAAGTTGCATATCGCGGGGACTATTCGATGCTAGTGCAGTCCGCCACAGGATGTTTTTGTGCTGGTCGAGGGCAGTCAGGTCTGGAGTGAACCAAGGGCTATATCTGTTCTTAGTTCTATATTTTTTGAAAGGGGTGTGCTTATTTAAGATGGCAAGGAAATTACTTTTAAAGAACGACCAGGCATCCTCTACTGGCGGAATGAGTTCAATATCCTTCCAGGATACCCGGGCCAGGTCGACTCGAAAGGCCTGCTCGCAGAAGTGTTTTAGGGAGCGTTTGACAGTGACGAGCGGTGGTCGTTTGACCGCAGACCCATAGCGGATGCAGGCAGTGAGGCAGTGATCACTGAGATCCTGACTGAAAACAGCAGAGGTGTATTTTGAGGGCAAGAGTGTCAGGATAATATCTATGAGGGTGCCCATGTTCACGGATTTAGGGTTGTACCTGGTGGGTTCCTTGATCATTTGTGTGAGATTGAGGGCATCTAGCTTATATTGTAGGTCTGATAAGCATATCTCAGTTTAGGTCACCTAACAGAATGAACTCTGAAGATAGATGGGGGACAATCAATTCACATATGGTGTCCAGGGCACAACTGGGAGCTGAGGGGGGTCTATAACAGGCTGCTCCGGTTACAGAAGTCAACAAATGAGAGCGCCTGGGGACACACAGGGCCTGGGTTAACCTCCACATCACCCGAGGAACAGAGGAGGAGTAGGATGAGGGTACGGCTAAAGCCTATCAAAACTGGTCATCTAGTGCAGAGAATAAAAGGAGCAGATTTCTGGGCGTGGTAGGATAGATTCAGGGCATAATGTACAGACAGGGGTATGGTAGGGTGTGGGTACAGTGGAGGTAAACCTAGGCATTTGGTGACGATAAGAGAGGTCGCATCTCTGGACGCACTAGTTATGCTGGGTGAGGTCACCCCATGTGTGGGAGGTGGGACAAAAGAGGTATCTGAAGCATGTTGAGTGGGACTAGGTGCTCCGCAGTGAACTAAAACAATGATAACTATCCTAAAGAACAGTATACAAGGCATATTGACATTAGAGAGAGACATAAAGCGAGGCATGAAGCAATCACATGTGTTGATTGGGAGAGCTAGCTAAGACAACAATGGGTAAGACAACAACAGCTAATCAGCTAAGATAACAACAACAGGTAAAATGGTGATGAATGGAGCAGAGAGGGTCAGTTAACTACACACAGGGCCTGAGTTCGAGGCTGGGGCAGACAGTTAAACAAAATAAATAAAAATGGAGTACTGTCATTAATGAACAGTCCAGCAGGCATCAGCTATATAGCCAAGTGATCACAGGGTCCAGTGAACAGCAATAGATGAAACAGGGAAGCCACTGGGTAGTCGTTACTACGATAGCAACGCCCAATTTTTCAGTTTTTGATTTGTTAAAAAAGTTTGAAATATCCAATAAATGTCGTTCCACTTCATGATTGTGCCCCACTTGTTGTTGATTCTTCACAAAAAAATACAGTTTTATATCTTTATGTTTGAAGCCTGAAATGTGGCAAAAGGTCGCAAAGTTCAAGAGGGCCAAATAATTTCACAAGGCACTGTATATAACAGGAAAGATAGCCTCCCATTTGGTCCTCTCATTTTCCTATACAGGACATCCCTGCCAGCTCTCCCCTACACTGTGTCCTCTGTCAACTCAGTCACACTCTCCACATACACAAAGAACACTTTTTGAGTTTATGTCGACATTGAAGTCAATGGGTGATGACATTTTCACTGCTATGTTTTCTTTCCTAGTTATGGTAGGAAAGGTGTACTGGGAAACAGGCCCATTGTTTGTGGCCGTGGGGACTGTCTGTTCAAGGCCCTTCAGCCCAGCCGCTTGTCTGTTGGTAATTAATGATAATGCATTCACATAGCAATATTTACCAACGGCCAAGACACTTGATTGCTTTGTGGTGAGTGGAGCTATCAAAAGCTCTCATTTACTCGGGATGCGCGTATGTGTGCACGTAAGCACCCTCGTGTGTGTGAGTGTGTGTGTTTGTGTGCAATCTTCCGTTCGTTCATGTGTGTGTACACGTCCATCCGGGTGTGTGTGAGCAGCTAGAGCTACAGACACACATTAATCACACAGAGCAGAGCGGGCAGCAGCCAGAACTCTCTCACCCTGGCCCTCTCTTTCCCGGCCCTCGCATTCATCACAAAGCACCATTAAGTGGCCACTTAATAGCCCCCTCAGAGTTAACACATGCAAACGAGGGAAATGAGGTAGACGGGGAGTAAGAATGGAACCGGATGAGGTTCTGATGAGTTTCCAGTATGACTGTAGCAGAATCTAGGTATAATCTAGGTTTAATCTAATCCATCCACTCCAGTCATCATTCCCCTCAATTAAAGGGAAAATGTCGCTGTTTTTGTTGGTTTTGTTCACTGTACATGTTCATTAATTCGTTATTAACATATAATGTGCGTCATAAAATTGGAGAATGTCCTCACTACGAACAAATACGAGTGTTTCTGCATTTCACTGGTAGAAACTAGTTACAATCTTAATGAGAAAATATAATGACACAGAGAGTTGGTGTATCATTTCAAATATGCATTTGTTGGCAAGTAAACATGTTTCAATAAAACAGTAAGTAGTCTGTCAATGTAGCAAATAAGTAGACATGGATTGTATTCAAGACAAAGTTCACTTGCTCTGGAGACCGAGGTGAGTTGACACAACAGTATCCAGGAACAGTTACAGTGCAATGGGAAAGTATTCAGACCCATTCACTTTTTCCAAATGTTGTTACGTTACAGCCTTATTCTAAAATGGATTAAATTGTTTTCTCCCCTCATCAATCTACACCCAATACCTCGTAATGACAAAAGCGAAAACCGTCTTTTAGACATTTTTAATAATGTATATAAAAAAAAACTAAAATATCACATTTACATAATTATTCAGACCCTTTACTCAGTACTTTGTTGAAGCACCTTTGGCAACGAGTTCAACCTAGAGTCTTCTTGGGTATGATTGCTACAAGTTTTGCACACCTGTATTTGGGAAGTTTCTCCCATTTTTCTCTGCAGATCCACTCAAGCTCTGTCAGGTTGGATGGGGAGTGTCGCTGCATAGCAATTTTCAGCTCCAGAGATTTTCGGTTCAAGTCCGGGCTCTGGCTGGGCCACTCAAGGACATTCAGAGACTTGTCCCGAAGCCACTCCTGTGTTGTATTGGCTGTGTGTTTAGGGTCATTGTCCTGTTGGAAGGTGAACCTTCGCCCCAGTCTGAGCGCTGTGGAGCAGGTTTTCATCAAGGATCTCTCTGTTCTTTGCTCTGTTCATCTTTTCATCGATCCTGACTAGTCTCCCAGTCCCTGCCGCTGAAAAACATCCCCATACCATGATGCTCCCACCACCATGCTTCACCGCAGGGATGTTATTGGCCAGGTGATGAGCGGTGCCTGGTTTCCTCCAGGCATGATGCTTGGCATTCAAGCCAAAGAGTTCAATCTTGGTTTCATCAGACCAGAGAATCTTGTTTCTCATGGTCTGAGAGTCCTTTAGGTGCCTTCTGGCAAACTCCAAGCAGGCTGTCATATGCCTTTTACTGAGGATGGCTTCCGTCTGGCCACTCCACCGTAAATCAAATCAAATCAAATGTTAATTGTCACATACACATGGTTAGCAGATGTTAATGCGAGTGTAGCGAAATGCTTGTGCTTCTAGTTCCGACCATGCAGTAATATCTAACAAGTCATCTAACCTAACAATTTCACAACAATTACCTTATACACACAAGTGTAAAGGAATGAATAAGAATATGTACATAAAAATATATGAATGAGCGATGGCCGAACGGCATAGGCAAGATGCAGTAGATGGTATAGAGTACAGTATATACATATGAGATGAGTAATGTAATGTATGTAAACATTATAAACATTATATAAAGTGGCTTTGTTTAAAGTGGCTAGTGAAAGATTTATTACATCAATTTTTCCATTATTAAAGTGGCTAGAGATGAGTCAGTATGTTGGCAGCAGCCACTCAATGTTAGTGATGGCTGTTTAACAGTCTGATGGCCTTGAAATAGAAGCTGTTTTTCAGTCTCCCGGTCCTAGCTTTGATGCACCTGTACTGACCTCGCCTTCTGGATGATAGCAGGGTGAAAAGGCAGTGGCTCGGGTGGTTGTTGTTCTTGATGATCTTTTTGGCCTTCCTGTGACATCGGGTGGTGTAGGTGTCCTGGAGGGCAGGTAGTTTGCCCCCGGTGTGATGCGTTGTGCAGGCCTCACTACCCTCTGGAGAGCCTTACGGTTGTGGGCGGAGCTGTTGCCGTACCAGGCGGTGATACAGCCCTACAGGATGCTCTCGATTGTGCATCTGTAAAAGATTGTGAGTGTTATTGATGACAAGACATATTTCTTCAGCCTCCTGAGGTTGAACTTCAAACTTTCCACCTTCTCCACTACTGTCCCATCCATGTGGATAGGGGGATGCTCCCTCTGCTGTTTCCTGTAGTCCACGATCATCTCCTTTGTTTTGTTGACTTTGAGTGTGAGGTTATTTTCCTGACACCACACTCCGAGGGCCCTCACCTTTTCCCTGTAGGCCGTCTCATCATTGTTGATAATCAAGCCTACCACTGTGTTGTCTGCAAACTTAATGATTGAGTTGCAGGCGTGCATGGCCATGCAGTCATGGGTGAACTGGGAGTGCAGGAGAGGGCTGAGAACGCACCCTTGTGGGTCCCCAGTGTTGAGGATCAGCGGGTGGAGATCTTGTTACCTACCCTCACCACCTGGGGGCGGCCCGTCAGGAAGTCCAGGACCCAGTTGCACAGGGCGGGGTCGAGACCCATAGGTATTCCTCTTGCCCAGATGGGTTAGGGCAGTGTGCAGTGGGATTGCGATTGCGTCGTCTGTGGACCCATAAAGGCCTGATTGATGGTATCACGTTTTAGGTATGACCCAGATGCAGACAGTGTCTAAGAAACAAATGTTTATTTAAAAAACAGGGGCAAGCAAAGGACAGGTCAAAGGCAGGCAAGGGTCAGTAATACAGAGAGGGTGCAAAGAGTCCAGAACGGCAAGGTCAGGGCAGGCAGAACGGTGAGTGGAGGTATCAAAAGCTCTCATGTACTCTGTGTGCGTGTGTGTGTGTCATCCGTTAATGCGTGCATGTGTGCACGTAAGTACCATTGTGTGTGTGTGCAATCTTTGCAATCTTTATTCATGTGTGTGTGCACGTCCATCCGGGTGTGTGTGGGCAGCTAGAGCTATAGACACACATTAATCATACAGAGCAGAGCGGGCAGCAGCCAGAACTCTCTCACCCTGTCCCGCTCTCTCCCGGCCCTCGAATTCATCACAAAGCACCATTAAGTGGCCACTTAATAGCCCCCTCAGAGTTAACACATGCAAACGAGGGAAATGAGGTAGACAGAGAGAAAGAATGGAATCGGATGAGGTCCTGATGAGTTTCCAGTGTGGATGCAGCAGAATCTAGGTATAATCTAGGTTTAATCTAATCTGTCCACTCGAGTCTTGTTAGAAAGGTCACTTCATACCCCTCAATTATATGGAATATGTCGCAGTTTTTTTGGTTTTGTTCACTGTATATGTCCATTAATTTGTTATTAACATATGATATGTGTCATAAAATGTGAGAATTTCCTCACTACAGACAAATACGAGCGTTTCTGCATTTCACTGGTAGAAACGGGCCATCTACATTTCCTTGTTGTAAGCAAACCACAATATCCAGAATATATTCATATTGATTTCAGGACGTAGTACCGCACCTGTCGAGGTGGATCCAGTTGAGAATGGGTGTCAACATGTAGATAACGTTACTCACTGGACCAGCCACTCGTTCGTAGAACATAAGCTTGCAAAACCGTATTTATTTTAATTTTTGTGTCAACAACAACTGTGAAGTTTAGTCATGGTGTGGTGCTCAGTACCTGGATGTCCAAATTACAAGGCAGCACAGGCTGCTGGGGTAACATTTAATTGATTAGCTTACTAAGAAGTCAAGCAGAGGTAACTAGCTAGCGAACTACATTTGTTTATCTGAACCAAAATCAAGTTAGCTTTCATAATACGCTGGCTAGACATTCCAAAGCAAATCAATATAATTAGCTAGCTGCTATCTGGCAATGTCTTTGCAAGCTAACGTTTGTTGGCTACAGTTTACCAGAGTATCTAACCATTACCTAGCTAACTAACTACCGCAGAGGCTAAAGTGACTTGCCAATGTGTTCTATTTGAACAGTACGATCCCACAAACATCTGCAGCGGCATCAACATCAAGCCCAGCACCCGGAACGAATGTAAGTCACCTTTGCGCAATCTTTCCATGACGCCATGATGAGCAAATAAATATACTGGAGCTAGGCAGAAACATGGTCTCTGTCTTGTTGCCATAGCTGGTGTGTTTATAAGTAGGCCACAACTTCTACTGTAGTTTTCTCTGTATTATGGAGGCTTGGTTGATTGTTTTTTGCAAAGCTTGAAGTCTAAATTGGAGAAAAGCAGAGTTATCTCTAAGGGGGGGGTGGTGTGGGTCAGTGACTGGTGTCTGTTGGGGGAGGGTATTGCGTGTGAAGGTTAGTTAGTTAGCATTATCTATAGCAACGAGGGTGATGGGTGGATATACAGTAGTACCTTGTTTCAGTGTGTATTCATGGGGACAAAGTAGTAAAATGTTGGATAATCACTGACTAGCGTATGTCCTACAGACGAATCCTGCTGCTGCTAATGATGATGACCTTGACACCAGCTTGAGTAATACAGATCCTGTAGACCCATTGGATGAAAGCTTTCAGCCAGGAGCAAGCTCAACATCATCTGACTCGGAAGAGGAAAAGACTGCACGAGGCTGGCAAGATCCAAAGTGTATAGTCTACAAGTCCAAGGTCATGGAGCTCATGAAGTTCTGACAGACCAGCTGCTATGGCCCAACGCAAGATGAGGTTCACCAGCTAAAGAACATTCAGGACCCTGCCTGGGACATTCAGCCAACACAACATCCATTATCAGTTAGACTGATGCTGTAGTATAATATAGAACGTCTAGTATGCTCACAACTACATTGTGGTATAGATATTGCTAGCACTTGTACATATGTATATCATGGAGTTTGATTAATTGTTTTATGTAATATTTTTTACAAGTGTACTGACAAGTGACTCAATGATTTCAACTGCATCAAAAACCAATAAAGTGTTGACTTCCACTTCTGGATCAATTAATTGTGATATTAATTAAAAACACACTGCCGTTCAAAAGTTTGGAGTCACCTAGAAATATCCTTGTTTTTGAAAAAAAAAAATATTATCCATTAAAATAACACCAAATTGTTCCGAAATAAGTGTAGACATTATTAATATTGTAAATGACTTATTGTAGCTGGAAACGGCAGATTTTGTCAAATGGAATATCTACATAGGCATACAGAGGCCCATTATCAGCAACCATCACTCCTGTGTTCCAACGGCACGTTGTGTTAGCTAATCTAAGTTTATCATTTTAAAAGGCTAATTGGTCAAAAAAATTATGTTAGCACAGTTGGAAACTGTTGTTCTGATTTAAAGAAGCAATACAACTGGCCTTCTTTAGACTAGTTGTGTATCTGGAGCATCAGCATTTGTGGGTTTGATTACAGGCTCAAAATGTCCAGAAACAAATAACTTTCTTTTGAAACTCATCAGTCTATTCTTGTTCTGAGAAATGAAGGCTATTCCATGCAAGAAATTGACCAGAAACTGAAGATCTCGTACAACACTGTGCACTACTCCCTTCACAGAACTGCGCAAACTGGCTCTAACCAGAATAGAAAGAGGAGTGGGAGACCTCGGTGCACAACTGAGCAAGAGGACAAGTACATTAGAGTGTCTAGTTTGAGAAACAGACACCTCACAAGTCCTCAACTGGCAGCTTCATTAAATAGTACCCGCAAAACCCGCAACCCGCAGTCTCAACGTCAACAGTGAAGAGGCGACTCCGGGATGCTGACCTTCTAGTTCCTCTTCTAGTTCCTCTGTCCAGTGTCTGTTTTCTTTTGCCCGTCTCAATCTTTTATTTTTATTGGCTAGTCTGAGATATTCATTTTTCTTTGCAACTCTGCCTAGAAGGCCAGCATCCCGGCATCGCCTTTTTTGGAACAAAAAAATCTCACATTTGGACTCATCAGACCAAATAACAGGTTTCCACCGGTCAAATCAAATCAAATCAAATCAAATTGTATTTGTCACATACACATGGTTAGCAGATGTTAATGCGAGTGTAGCGAAATGCTTGTGCTTCTAGTTCCGACAATGCAGTAATAACCAACAAGTAATCTAACTAACAATTCCAAAACGACTGTCTTATACACAGTGTAAGGGGATAAAGAATATGTACATAAGGATATATGAATGAGTGATGGTACAGAGCAGCATAGGCAGGATACAGTAGATGGTATCGAGTACAGTATATACATGAGGTGAGTATGTAAACAAAGTGGCATAGTTAAAGTGGCTAGTGATACATGTATTACATAAGGATGCAGTCGATGATATAGAGTACAGTATATACGTATGCATATGAGATGAATAATGTAGGGTAAGTAACATTATATAAGGTAGCATTGTTTAAAGTGGCTAGTGATATATTTACATAATTTCCCATCAATTCCCATTATTAAAGTGGCTGGAGTTGAGTCAGTGTCAGTGACAGTGTGTTGGCAGCAGCCACTCAATGTTAGTGGTGGCTGTTTAACAGTCTGATGGCCTTGAGATAGAAGCTGTTTTTCAGTCTCTCGGTCCCAGCTTTGATGCACCTGTACTGACCTCGCCTTCTGGATGATAGCGGGGTGAACAGGCAGTGGCTCGGGTGGTTGATGTCCTTGATGATCTTTATGGCCTTCCTGTAACATCGGGTGGTGTAGGTGTCCTGGAGGGCAGGTAGTTTGCCCCCGGTGATGCGTTGTGCAGACCTCACTACCCTCTGGAGAGCCTTACGGTTGTGGGCGGAGCAGTTGCCGTACCAGGCGGTGATACAGCCCGCCAGGATGCTCTCGATTGTGCTTCTGTAGAAGTTTGTGAGTGCTTTTGGTGACAAACCGAATTTCTTCAGCCTCCTGAGGTTGAAGAGGCGCTGCTGCGCCTTCTTCACGATGCTGTCTGTGTGAGTGGACCAATTCAGTTTGTCTGTGATGTGTATGCCGAGGAACTTAAAACGTGCTACCCTCTCCACTACTGTTCCATCGATGTGGATATGGGGGTGTTCCCTCTGCTGTTTCCTGAAGTCCACAATCATCTCCTTAGTTTTGTTGACGTTGAGTGTGAGGTTATTTTCCTGACACCACACTCCGAGGGCCCTCACCTCCTCCCTGTAGGCCGTCTCGTCGTTGTTGGTAATCAAGCCTACCACTGTTGTGTCGTCTGAAAACTTGATGATTGAGTTGGAGGCGTGCGTGGCCACGCAGTCGTGGGTGAACAGGGAGTACAGGAGAGGGCTCAGAACGCACCCTTGTGGGGCCCCAGTGTTGAGGATCAGCGGGGTGGAGATGTTGTTGCCTACCCTCACCACCTGGGGGCGGCCCGTCAGGAAGTCCAGTACCCAGTTGCACAGGGCGGGGTCGAGACCCAGGGTCTCGAGCTTGATGACGAGCTTGGAGGGTACTATGGTGTTGAATGCCGAGCTGTAGTCGATGAACAGCATTCTCACATAGGTATTCCTCTTGTCCAGATGGGTTAGGGCAGTGTGCAGTGTGGTTGAGATTGCATCGTCTGTGGACCTATTTGGGCGGTAAGCAAATTGGAGTGTGTCTAGGGTGTCGGGTAGGGTGGAGGTGATATGGTCCTTGACTAGTCTCTCAAAGCACTTCATGATGACGGAAGTGAGTGCTACGGGGCGGTAGTCGTTTAGCTCAGTTACCTTAGCTTTCTTGGGAACAGGAACAATGGTGGCCCTCTTGAAGCATGTGGGAACAGCAGACTGGTATAGGGATTGATTGAATATGTCCGTAAACACACCGGCCAGCTGGTCTGCGCATGCTCTGAGGGCGCGGCTGGGGATGCCGTCTGGGCCTGCAGCCTTGCGAGGGTTAACACGTTTAAATGTCTTACTCACCTCGGCTGCAGTGAAGGAGAGTCCGCATGTTTTCGTTGTAGGCCGTGTCAGTGGCACTGTATTGTCCTCAAAGCGGGCAAAAAAGTTATTTAGTCTGCCTGGGAGCAGGACATCCTGGTCCGTGACTGGGCTGGATTTCTTCTTGTAGTCCGTGATTGACTGTAGACCCTGCCACATGCCTCTTGTGTCTGAGCCGTTGAATTGAGATTCTACTTTGTCTCTGTACTGACGCTTAGCTTGTTTGATAGCCTTGCGGAGGGAATAGCTGCACTGTTTGTATTCGGTTATGTTACCAGTCACCTTGCCCTGATTAAAAGCAGTGGTTCGCGCTTTCAGTTTCACGCGAATGCTGCCATCAATCCACGATTTCTGGTTAGGGAATGTTTTAATCGTTGCTATGGGAACGACATCTTCAACGCACGTTCTAATGAACTCGCACACCGAATCAGCGTATTCGTCAATATTGTTATCTGACGCAATACGAAACATGTCCCAGTCCACGTGATGGAAGCAGTCTTGGAGTGTGGAGTCAGCTTGGTCGGACCAGCGTTGGACAGACCTCAGCGTGGGAGCCTCTTGTTTTAGTTTCTGTCTGTAGGCAGGGATCAACAAAATGGAGTCGTGGTCAGCTTTTCCGAAAGGAGGGCGGGGCAGGGCCTTATATGCATCGCGGAAGTTAGAGTAACAATGATCCAAGGTCTTATGTCCATTGCTCATGTTTCTTGGCCCAAGCAAGTCTCTTCTTATTATTGGTGTCCTTTATTAGTGGTTTCTTTGCAGCAATTTGTCCATGAAGGTCTTTCACGCAGTCTCCTCTGAACAGTTGATGTTGAGATGTGTCTGTTACTTGAACACTGTGAAGAATTTATTTGGGCTTCAATCTGACGTGCAGTTAACTCTAATGAATTGATCCTCTGCAGCAGAGGTATCTCTGCGTCTTCCTTTCCTGTGGCGGTCCTCATGAGAGCCAGTGTCATCATAGCGCTTTTTTTTTTGCGACTGCACTTGAAGAAACTTTCATAGTTCTTGAAATGTTCCGGATTGACTGACCTTCATGTCTTAAAGTAATGATGGACTGTCATTTGTCTTTTCTTATTTGAGCTGTTCTTTCCATAATATGGACATGGTATTTTACCAAATAGGGCTATCTTCTGTATACCACCCCTACCTTGTCACAACACAACTGATTGGCTCAAACGGATTAAGAAGGAAAGAAATTCTACAAATTAACGTTTAACTAGGCACACCTGTTAATTGTCATCAAGGCAAAGTGTGGCTACTATGAAGAATCTAAAATCTAAAATATATTTAGATTTTTTTAACACTTTTTTGCTTACTACATGATTCCATGTGTTATTTCATAGTTTCTGTCTTCACTATTATTAATGTAGAAAATAGTAAAAATAAAGAAAAACCCTTGAATGAGTAGGTGTGCCCTAACCTTTTACTGGTACTTTATATTTTTTGTAGCTATCTATTTACCACCACAGACCAATCCTGGCTGTAAGATCACACTCAACGAGCTGTATATAGCCATAAGAAAAAAAGAAAATGCTCAGCCAGATGAGCCCCGCCTAGTGGCCTGGGGAGTTAATGCAGGGAAACTGAAATCCATTTCACCTCATTTCTACCAGCACGTATCCTGTGCAAATAGAGGCGAAAAAACTCTAAATCCCCTCTACTCTACACACAGAGACACATACAAAGCTCTCATCCCTCACCCTCCATTTGGCGAATTTGACCATAACATCCTTCTCTTAATTCCGGCTTACAAGCAAAAACTCAAACAGGAAATATCAGTGACGCGCTCAATATGGAAGTGGTCTACAGTAATGCAGCAGAAGCTAAGTTTACAGGCCTGTTTCACAAGCAAAGATTGGAATATGTTCCAGGATTCAGCCGATGGCATTGAGGAGCTTACCATATCAGTCACTGGCTTCATTAATAAGTGCATCGACGACGTGGTCCCCACGGTGACCGTACGTACTAGAAGTCGACCGATTAATTGGAATGGCCGATTCCAAGTTTTCATATCCATCGGAAATCTGTATTTTTGGGCGCCGATTTGGCCAATTTAAAAAATATATTTATATATTTTTTACACTTTTATTTAACTAGGCAAGTCAGTTAAGAACACATTCTTATTTTCAATGACAGGGGCAGAACGACAGATTTTTACCTTGTCAGCTCGGGGGATCCAATCTTGCAAACTTACAGTTAACTTGTCCAACGCTCTAACCACCTGTTTACATTGCACTCCACGAGGAGCCTGCCTGTTACGCGAATGCAGTAAGCCAAGGTACAGTGCCTTGCGAAAGTATTCGGCCCCCTTGAACTTTGCGACCTTTTGCCACATTTCAGGCTTCAAACATAAAGATATAAAACTGAATTTTTTTGTGAAGAATCAACAACAAGTGGGACACAATCATGAAGTGGAACGACATTTATTGGATATTTCAAACGTTTTTAACAAATCAAAAACTGAAATATTGGGCGTGCAAAATTATTCAGCCCCTTTACTTTCAGTGCAGCAAACTCTCTCCAGAAGTTCAGTGAGGATCTCTGAATGATCCAATGTTGACCTAAATGACTAATGATGATAAATACAATCCACCTGTGTGTAATCAAGTCTCCGTATAAATGCACCTGCACTGTGATAGTCTCAGAGGTCCGTTAAAAGCGCAGAGAGCATCATGAAGAACAAGGAACACACCAGGCAGGTCCGAGATACTGTTGTGAAGAAGTTTAAAGCCGGATTTGGATACAAAAAGATTTCCCAAGCTTTAAACATCCCAAGGAGCACTGTGCAAGCGATAATATTGAAATGGAAGGAGTATCAGACCACTGCAAATCTACCAAGACCTGGCCGTCCCTCTAAACTTTCAGCTCATACAAGGAGAAGACTGATCAGAGATGCAGCCAAGAGGCCCATGATCACTCTGGATGAACTGCAGAGATCTACAGCTGAGGTGGGAGACACTGTCCATAGGACAACAATCAGTCGTATATTGCACAAATCCGGCCTTTATGGAAGAGTGGCAAGAAGAAAGCCATTTCTTAAAGATATCCATAAAAGGTGTCGTTTAAAGTTTGCCACAAGCCACCTGGGAGACACACCGGGAGACACACCAAACATCTGGTCAGATGAAACCAAAATTGAACTTTTTGGCAACAATGCAAAACGTTATGTTTGGCATAAAAGCAACACAGCTCATCACCCTGAACACACCATCCCCACTGTCAAACATGGTGGTGGCAGCATCATGGTTTGGGCCTGCTTTTCTTCAGCAGGTACAGGGAAGATGGTTAAAATTGATGGGAAGATGGATGGAGCCAAATACAGGACCATTCTGGAAGAAAACCTGATGGAGTCTGCAAAATTCCTGAGACTGGGACGGAGATTTGTCTTCCAACAAGACAATGATCCAAAACATAAAGCAAAATCTACAGTGGAATGGTTCAAAAATAAACATATCCAGGTGTTAGAATGGCCAAGTCAAAGTCCAGACCTGAATCCAATCGAGAATCTGTGGAAAGAACTGAAAACTGCTGTTCACAAATGCTCTCCATCCAACCTCACTGAGCTCGAGCTGTTTTGCAAGGAGGAATGGGAAAAAATGTCAGTCTCTCGATGTGCAAAACTGATAGAGACATACCCCAAGCGACATACAGCTGTAATCGCAGCAAAAGGTGGCGCTACAAAGTATTAACTTAAGGGGGCTGAATAATTTTGCACGCCCAATTTTTCAGTTTTTGATTTGTTAAAAAAGTTTGAAATATCCAATAAATGTCGTTCCACTTCATGATTGTGTCCCACTTGTTGTTGATTCTTCACAAAAAAATACAGTTTTATATCTTTATGTTTGAAGCCTGAAATGTGGCAAAAGGTCGCAAAGTTCAAGGGGGCCGAATACTTTCGCAAGGCACTGTAAGTTGCTAGCTAGCATTAAATTGATCTTATAAAAGCAATCAATCAACGACTGTCGTTGCTCCAATGTGTACTTAACCATAAACATCAATGTCTTTCTTAAAATTAATACACAAGTATATATTTTTAAACCTGCATATTTAGCTAAAAGAAATCCAGGTTAGCAGGCAATATTAACCAGGTGAAATTGTGTCACCTCTTGTGTTCATTGCACGCAGAGTCAGGGTATATGCAACAGTTTGGGCCTCTTGGCTCTTTGCCAGAATTTTACGTAATTATGACATAACATTGAAGGTTGTGCAATGTTACAGGAAATATTTAGACTCATGGATGCCACCCGTTAGATCAAATACGGAATGGAATAAACGTTTTGTTTTCGAGGTGATAGTTTCCGGATTTGACCAAAGGCTCGTATTTCTGTGTGTTTATTATAGTTAAGTCTATGATTTGATATTTGATAGAGCAGTCTGACTGAGGGGTGGTAGGCAGCAGCAGGCTTGTAATAGTCAAAGGTATATGGTTTATATGGTATATTTATATATATGGCGTTATAATTCCTGTAATAACTTGAAAGGGGTTCCTTCGTTATTTTACCGTTCATGTCTTCCATAGAGAATGTCTTGATCTACTTCAGATAACCGCCTCGGCGTTTTGATACCCGTGTAAATCTCACTAGGATAAGGTAACCTTCGTCAAAATATTTTCATAAATCCACTCTACAAAAAAATGATCTTCGCTTATATTTAGCCAAAATTGATCAGAGTTACCTTGTCCTATGGATATCTACACAGTTATAAAATTGGCAAGGTGGTGTAAGCCTACACGTAACACAGACCTTATTTTGAATCTAAAAATATCCTATGGAATAAATGAATGAAGGAACCGCTTTTCAGATTTTGCTAGAAGGTGTAATGGGAATTACACTTTGGTAGTCAATTCTTACCATGTCCATTATTAAAATAGGATTTCCTGCATATAGAAATTACAGTTTTTGTTTTTGTTTTCATCACAGGTAACTTAAACTCTATTTTTATTCAAACAGTTGAGAGTATTTGTCTCCTTAGCAGACTCTTCAGTATCATTGTCACTTCAGAGCTGTGTGTGTGTGTGTGTGTGTGTGTGTGTGTGTTTTACAGATGGCAGAGAAAAGCAGTGCACCAGTGTGGGACTATTACATGGCACCAGGGAAAGCAAGGTGTCTTATTTGTGATAAAGATGTAAGCATGGGGTCAGCAACGGCTAAATAAAAAAATACCACCAACCTATGGAATCACCTTAAGAACACCCATCCAGAAGCCCAGAAGTATTATATTAAGTTAAAATAAAAGTGTTCATTCAGTATTGTTGCAATTGTCATTATAACAAAAATGTGTGTGTGTGTGTGTGTATATATATATATTTTTTTTTAAATTTAAAATCGGCCGATTAATCGGTATCGGCGTTGAAAAATCATAATCGGTCGACCTCTAGTACGTACCCTAACCAAAAGCCATGGATTACAGGCAACATCCTCACTGAGCTAAAGGCTACAGCTGACGCTTTCAAGGAGCTGGACACAAATCTGGACGCTTATAAGAAATCCTGCTACGCCCTCAGATGAACCATTATAAGATATTCTATTACACCCTCAGACGAACCATCAAACAGGCAAAGTCTAAATATAGGACTAAGATCTAATCCTACTGTACCGCCTTTGACGCTCATCTGATGTGGCAGAGCTTTCGAACTATCACAGATTACAAAGGGAAACCCAGCTGCGAGCTGCCTAGTGACGTGAGCCTATCAGACGAGCTAAATGCCTTCTAGGCTCACTTCGAGGCAAGCAACACTGAACCATGCATGAGAGCATCAAATGTTCTGGGCGACTGTGTGATCACTCTCCGATGCTGATGTGAGTAAGACCGTTAAACAGGCTAACATTCACAAGGCATCAGGACCAGAAGGATTACCAGGATAAGTACTCTGACCAGCTGGCAAGTGTCTTCACTGACATTTTCAACCTCTCCCTGACCTAGTCTGTAATATCCATACGATTCAAGCAGACCACCATAGTCCCCATGTCCAAGAATGCCAAGGTAACCTGCCGAAATGACTAATGCCCCATAGCACTCACATCTGTAGCCAACAGGTCCACAGATGACACAATCTATATTGTACTCCACACTTCCCTTTCCCACCTGGACAAATGGAACACCTACAGTGGCAAGAAAAAGTATGTGAAACCTTTGGAATTACCTGGATTTCTGCATAAATTGGTCATAAAATTTGATCTGATGTCTAAGTCACAACAATGGACAAACACAGTCTGCTTAAACTAATAACACACAAACAATTATATGTTTTAAAGTCTTTATTGAACACACAGGGTAAACATTCACAGTGTAGGGTGAGAAAAGTATGTGAACCCTTGAATTTAATAACTGGTTGACCCTCCTTTGGCAGCAATATACTCAACCAAACGTTTTCTGTAGTTGCGGATCAGACCTGCACAACGGTCAGGAGGAATTTTGGACCATTCATCTTCACAAAACTGTTTCAATTCAACAATATTCTTAGGATGTCTGGTGTGAACCACTCTCGAGGTCATGCCACAACATTTTAAATCGGGTTGAGGTCAGGACTCTGGGCCACTCCACAGGCGTATTTTCTTCTGTTGAAGCTATTCTGCTGTTGATTTACTTCTTTGTTTTGGGTCGTTGTCCTGTTGCATCACCCAATTTCTGTTGAGCTTCAATTGGCGGGACAGATAGCCTTACATTCTCCTGCTAATTTCTTTGATAAACTTGGGAATTAATTTTGCCATCGATGACAGCAAGCTGTCCAGGCCCTGAGGGCAGCAAAGCAGCCCCAAACCATGATGCTCCCTCCACCATACTTTACAGTTGGGATGAGGTTTTGATGTTGGTGTGCTGTGCCTTTTTATTCTCCACACATAGTATTGTGTGTTCCTTCCAAACAACTCAACTTTAGTTTAATCTGTCCACAGAATATTTTGCCAAAAGCGTTGTGGAACATTCAGGTCCTCTTTTGCGAACTTCAGACATACAGCAATGTTTTTTTGGACAGCAGTGGCTTTTTCCATGGTATCCTCCCATGAACAACATTATTGTTTAGTGTTTTACGTATCTTAGACTCGTCAACAGAGATCATAGCATGTTCCAGAGATTTCTATAAATCTTTCGCTGACACTCTAGGATTCTTCTTAACCTCATTGAGCATTCTGCACTGTGGTCTTGCAGTTAGTTCACTTTGCAGTATGGCCACTCCTAGGGAGAGTAGCAGTGCTGTAACAGGGCTGAATTTTCTCCATTTATAGACAATGTGTCTTACAGTGGACTGATGAACATGAAGGCTTTTAGGGATACTTTTGTAACCCTTTCCAGCTTTATGCAACAATTCTTAATATTAAGTCTTCTGAGATCTCTTTTGTTTGAGGCATGGTTCACATCAGGCAATGCTTCAAACACATTTTGTGAGTGTTTTTTAAAGGCCACTGCAGCTCTAACCAACATCTCCAATCTCGTCTCATTGATTGGAATCCAGGATAGCTGACTACCGACAATTAGCTTTTGGAAAAGTCTAGTGTTTCACTTACTTTTTCCAACCTACACTGTGAATGTTTAAATGATGTAATCAATATAGACAAGAAAAATACAATAATTTGTGTGTTATTAGTTTAAGCACACTGTGTTTGTCTATTGTTGTGACTAAGATAAAGATCAGATCAAATTTTATGACTAATGTATGCAGAAATCCATGGAGTTAATTTACTGCCTTTTTAAAAACATAACTGATATGGCTGAATTGCTTAAAAAAATGTGTTTTTTACTGACAATTGAGATGTACAAACTATGGCATAAGGGAACGATAAGCGGAAGAGAGGCAATCCGTAATTTCGATTAAGACATTAATGAGCGAGCTAAGACGGACGTAGTCAATATAACTATTTGTTCAGCACTTTTGAAATGAATCCAGAACATGGGCTGTTCTTACCATATTCTCCCTGTACACCAAGTCAGAACCGTAGGATAAATAAAGGGGGCATATAGCAGACAATGAAAGCTCTTACAATGTTCGATGATGACATCTCTAAAACAGGCTATAGGCTACATGTACACCATCTAGTGAGAACAGTAGACTAAGTTATGAGGGGGAAAGGGACCAAATGATAAGGCACATGGGCTACTAACAGTTTATCAATCAATCAAATGTATTTATAAAGCCCTTTTTACATCAGCCGATGTCACGAAGTGCTATACAAAAACCCAGCCTAAAACCCCAAACAGCAAGCAATGCAGATGTAGAAGCACAGTGGCTATGAAAAACTCCCTAGAAAGGTAGGAACCTAGAAAGAAACCTAGAGAGGAACAAGGCTCCGAGGGGTGGCGAGTCCACTTCTGGCTGTGCCGGGTGGAGATTATTACAGTACATGACCAACCACCCCCGGACAGGGCCAACCAGGCAGGATATAACCCCACCCCACACCACTAGAGGGATATCTTCAAATGACCAACTTACTACCCTGAGACAAGGCTGACTATAGCCCACGAAGATCTCCCCCATGGCAAGAACCCAAGGTGGGTTGCCAACCCGGACAGGAAGACCACGTCAGTGACTAAACCCACTCAAGTCACGCACCCCTCCTAGGGATGGCATGGAAGAGCACCAGTAAGCCAGTGATTCAGCCCCCATAATAGGGTTAGAGGCAGAGATTCCCAGTGGAGAGAGGGGAACCGGCCAGGCAGAGACAGCAAGGGTGGTTTGTCGCTCCAGTGCCTCTCCGTTCACCTTCACACCCCTGGGCCAGATTACACTCAATCATAGGACCTACTGAAGTCTTTAATAAAGGCTTAAAGGTCGAGACCGAGTCTGCGTCTCTCACATGGATAGGCAGACCATTGCATAAAAATCGAGCTCTATAGGAGAAAGCCCTGCCTCCAGCTGTGTGCTTAGAAATTCTAGGGACAATAAGGAGGCCTGCGTCTTGTGACCGTGGCGTACGTGTAGGTATGTACGGCAGGATCAAATCGGAGAGGTAGGAGCAAGCCCATGTAATGCTTTGTAGGTTAGCAGTAAAACGTTGAAATTAGCCCTAGCCTTGACAGGAAGCCAGTGTAGAGAGGCTAACACTGGAGTAGTAGATCACACTGGATAACATTTTTGGGTTCTAGTCGAGATTCTAGCAGCCGTGTTTAACACTAACTGAAGTTTATTTAGTGCTTTATCCAGGTAGCTGGAAAGTAGTCTAATCTAGAAGTGAAAAAAGCATGGATACATTTTTCTGCATCATTTTTGGACAGAACGTTTCTGATTTTTGCAATGTTACGTAGATGGAAAAAATCTGTCCTTGAAACAGTCTTGATATGTTCGTCTAAAGAAAGATCAGGGTCCAGAGTAACGCCGAGGTCCTTCAAAGTTTAATTTGAGATGAATTTATAAAGACCTATTACATCAGCCAATGTCACAAAGTACTATACAGAAACCCAGCCTAAAACCCCAAACAGCAAGCAATGCAGATGTAGAGGCACGATTTTGTCCGAGTTTAATAGTAAAACATTGGCCGCCATCCACTTCCTTATGTCTGAAACACAGGCTTCCAGGGAGGGCAATTTTGGGGCTTCACCATGTTTCATCAAAATGTACAGCTATGTATCGTCCACATAGCAGTGAAAGTTAACATTATGTTTACGAATGACATCACCAAGAGATAAAATATATAGTGAAAAAAATAGTGGTTCTAAAACGGAACCTTGAGGAACACCGACATTTACAGTTGATTTGTCAGAGGACAAACCATCCACAGAACAAACTGATATCTTTCTGACAAATAAGATCTAAACCAGGCCAGAACTTGTCCGTGTAGACCAATTTGGGTTTCCAATGTCTCCAAAACAATGTGGTGATCGATGGTATCAAAAGCAGCACTAAGGTCTAGGAGCACAAGGACAGATGCAGAGCCTTGGTCAGACGCCATTAAAAGGTAATTTACCACCTTCACGAGTGCAGTCTCAGTGCTATGATGGGGTCTAAAACCAGACTGAAGCGTTTTGTATACATTGTTAGTCTTCAGGAAGGCAGTGAGTTGCTGCGCAACAGCTTTTTCTAAAATGTTTGAGAGGAATGGGCGATTCAATATAGGCCAATAGTTTAAAAAAAAATCTGGGTCAAGGTTTGGCTTTTTCAAGAGATGCTTTCTTACTGCAACTTTTAGTGAGTTTGGAACATCCGGTGGATAGGGAGCTGTTTATTACTGTATGTTCAACATAGGAGGGCCAAGCGTCCAGTATGCAGCTTGAAGGTTTAGAGGCCATTACTATTTTCATCAATGTGTCAAGAGATATAGTATTAAAAAACAGTGTCTCCCTTGATCCTAGGTCCTGGCAGTGTTGTGCAGACTCAGGACAACTGAGCTTTGGAGAAATACGCAGATTCCATAATTTGCTTTCTAATGATCATGATCTTTTCGTCAAAGAAGTTAATGAATTTATCACTGCTGATGTGAAAGCAATCCTCTCTTGGGGAGTGCTGCTTTTTAGTTAGCTTTGCTTTGCCACAGTATCAAAAATAAATATAGGATTGTTCTTATTCTCCTCAATTAAGTTTTTAGGGGTACGACTGCTTCTAGGGTATTACGTAAGGTTACGTTTAGTTCCTCAGTTAGGTGGTAAACCGATTGTTGTACTCTGACGTCCTTGGGTAGGTGGAGGGAGTCTGGAAGGGCATCTCAGAATCTTTGGGTTGTCTGAGAATTTATAGCACGGCTTTTGATGACCCTTGGTTGGGGTCTGAGCAGATTATTTGTTGCGATTGCAAACATAATAAAATGGTGGCCCGATAGTCCAGGATTATGAGGAAAAACATTAAGATCCACAATATTTATTCCAAGGGACAAAACTAAGTCCAGAGTATGACTGTGGCAGTGAGTAGGTCCGGAGACATGTTGGACAAAACCTACTGAGTCGATGATGGCTCCGAAGGCCTTTTGGAGTGGGTCTGTGGACTTTTCCGTGTGAATATTAACCTTTTGCGACGAGCAAACCCGTATCCGGGAGCGTAATCATAGCCTCAAACATAGCCATAACGCAACGGACATAAATACCCCTATAAACTTTTCCTATTCATGAAAATCGCAAATGAAATTAAATAAATATATTCAAACACAAGCTTAGCCTTTTGTTAACAACACTGTCATCTCATATTTTCAAAATATGCGTTACAGCCAACGCTAGACAAGCATTTGTGTAAGTTTATCATGGCATAATGCTATGCTAGGCTCTGCTGGCAGCAGGCAACATTTTCACGAAAATAAGAAAAGCAACCAAATTAAATCATTTACCTTTGAAGAACTTCAGATGCTTTCACTCAGGAGACTCCCAGTTAGATAGCAAATGTTGCTTTTTCCAAAAATATTATTTTTGTAGGCGAAATAGCTCCCGTTTGTTCATCATGCTTGGCTGAGAAATCGACCCTAAAATGCTACAACTATAAAGGCAAACTTTTTTCAAAATTTGCTCCATAAAATCGACAGAAACACGGCAAACGTTGTTTAGGATCCATCCTCAAGGTGTTTTTAACAAATATATTCGATAATATATCCGTCGAGGCAGTTGGTTTCTCATAAGAAGCGATTGGAAAAATGGCTACCTCAGTATTTTACGCAAGGTTTTCTGCGGGAGACACCATGTGACCACATGCCATATATGGTCCCTTACAGCCATTCTTCAAGGGAAATGCCTAAAAAGATGTCACAATGCTGTAGACACCTTGGGGAAAACGTGGAAAACATAAGCTCATTCGTAGCTCATTCACAGCCATATAAGGAGTCATTGGCATGAGGCGGGTTAAAAAAATGCGGCACTTCCTGGTTGGATTTTTATCTGGTTTTCGCCTGTAACATCTGTTCTGTGGCACTCACAGACAATATCTTTGCAGTTTTGGAAACGTCAGAGTGTCTTCTTTCCAAAGCTGTCAATTATATGCATAGTCAAGCATCTTTTCATGACAAAATATCTTGTTTAAAACGGGAACGTTTTTCATCCAAAAATGTAAATAGTGCCCCCTAAATCCAACTGGTTAAAGTCACCAAAAATTAAAATATAATCTGCCATGACCACAAGGTCCGATAGCAATTCAGGGAACTCAGTGAGCAACGCAGTATACATGTAATGAGATCGCTGAGAGTCGGGAAGCAAGTTCAGGGAGTGAATACACTAATAAATAAATGAACAGAACAAGAAACATTAACAGCTCACTGACGTGAAACAGAAACAAAAACAATGACGACTGGGGAAGAAACCAAAGGGAGTGACATATAAAGGGCAGTTAATCAAGGGGGTTATGGAGTCCAGGTGAGTGTCATAATGCGCAAATGTGCGTAATGCAGGTGACAGGTGTGCGGTATAAACGAGCAGCCTGGTGACCTAGAGGCCAGAGAGGGAGCACACGTGACAATACGGCCCAGGAGGCCTGTAAACAGTAGCTATAAAAAGTGATTGAGTAGGCTGCATAGATTTCATGACTAGAAACTCAAATGACGAAAACACAGTCGTTTTTTTTTGTTAATTGAAATTTGGTATCGTAAATGTTAGCAACACCTCCGCCTTTGCGGGATGCGCGGGGGATATGGTCACTAGTGTAACCACGAGGTGAGGCCTCATTTAACACAGTGAATTCATCCGGCTTAAGCCATGTTTCAGTCAGGCCAATCACATCAAGATTATGATCAGGGATTAGTTCATTGACTGTAACTGCCTTGGAAGTGAGGGATCTAACATTAAGTAGCCCTATATTGAGATGTGAGATATCACAATCTCTTTCAAGAATGACAGGAAGGGAGGAGGTCTTTGTTCTGGTGAGATTGCTAAGGCGAACACCGCCATGTTTAGTTTTGCCCAACCTAGATCGAGGTACAGACACGGTCTCAATGGGGATAACTGAGCTGACTACACTGACTGTGCCAGTGGCAGACTCCACTAAACTGGCAGGCTGGCTAACAGCCTGCTGCCTGGCCTGCATCGTATCTAATTGTGGAGCTACAGGAGTTAGGGCCCTGACTATGTTCGTAGATAAGATGAGAGCACGCCCCCAGCTAGGATGGACCCCGTCACTCCTCAACAGCCTGCTGCCTGGCCTGCACCGTATCTAATTGTGGAGCTACAGGAGTTAGGGCTCTGACTATGTTCATAGATAAGATGAGAGCATGCCCCCAGCTAGGATGGAGTCCGTCACTCCTCAACAGGCCAGGCTTGGTCCTGTTTGTGGGTGAGTCCCAGAAAGAGGGCCAATTATCAACAAATTATATCTTTTGAGAGGGACAGAAAACAGTTTTCAACCAGCGATTGAGTTGAGACTCTGCTGTAGAGCTCATCACTCCCCCTAACTGGGAGGGGGCCAGAGACAATTACTCGATGCCGACATCTTTCTAGTTGATTTACACGCTGAAGCTATGTTGCACTTGGTGACCTCTGACTGTTTCATCCTAACCTCATTGGTGCCGATGTGGATAACAATATCCCTATACTCTCGCTGATCACACTCGCCAGTTTTAGCCTTAGCCAGCACCATCTTCAGATTAGCCTTAACACCGGTTGCCCTGCCCCCTGATAAACAGTATATGATCGCTGGATGATTCTAAGTCTAATACTGCGGGTAATGGAGTCACCAATGACTAGGGTTTTCAATTTGTCAGAGCTAATGGTGGGAGGCTTCGGCGTCTCAGACCCCGTAACGGGTGGAGGAGAGACCAGAGAAAGCTCTGACTTTGACTCGCTGCTTAATAGGGAGAACTGGTTGAAAGTTTCTGTCAGCTGAACGAGTGACATCGATTGAGCATTCCTACAGCATTTCCTTCCAGAAGCCATGAGAAAATTGTCCGGCTGCGGGGACTGTGCGAGGGGATTTATACTACTATCTGTACTTATTGGTGACACAGGCGCTGTTTCATCCTTTCCTACACTGAAATTACCCTTGCCTAACGATTGCATCTGAAGCTGGGCTTGCAGCACGGCTCTCCTCGCCATAAGGCGATCGTTTTTCTGTATATTATGAGTACAGCGAATTAGAAGGCATCATGTTAATGTTACTACTTAGCTTCGGCTGGTGAAGGATCCTATAGAACCATGTCCAGATAAAGCGTCCGGGGTGAAAAAATTGAAGGAAAAAAGTTGAGCGAGGGGAAAAATATAAAACGGTAATTAAAAAGCCGTAAAAACCGTAATGTTGGCAGGTTAGCAAACTAATGTTAGCAACAAAATGCACAGCAGCACGTAAACAAGTCCATAAGTCCACAAATTTACTTCGCAACATACACTTAGTATTACTTTCTTAGCTACAGTATATGTATCGTCCTGGTATATTGCATCATTTATGCAGCAGCATGTAAGACATTTTTGGACTCACCTTGTTGTGCTGTGCTCACTTGAACAGGAAAGTGGCGCGGCGGGTCCTTCTTGCGGGCAGACTTTGTCATCAAACTCTAAAATTCTGGCATTCTCTGGATTTATGGTGCTTTCAAGACAACTGGGAACTCGAGAGAAAAAAAAGGTTGAATCATGACATAAGTGATCTTCAGGTCATAGCTCTAGAAACAGGCCAGAGTTCCCGACAACTCGATTCCGAGTTGGATTGAACTCACTGAAGTCTGAGATTTCCCAATTCCGTGTTTCCAGTTGTTTTGAATGTATTAGAAGTCATGCTGGATTGACAGCATGGCCAATGTATGCAGCCTTTTCATGGTGTTGCATGTGAACATTTGTCCTTTTGAGCTTGGAAAAGAGACCCTTACACCCAGACTTGAACCACACACCCTCTCCACTGAATAGCAGACTAGTGATTGCTTGCAAAGTTTGCAGTTATCCACTGATTCCTTCCAAAACACTCATGGTTGAATTTGCGATTTCCAACTTGTTGAGTAATGTTAATGTCCAACGGCCGTGGAGCACCGATATGTTTTATCTATCATTTCTCTTCATATGAAAATCCTTGAAAAAGATTTTCCAGTAGATTGTCGACTTGATTGATGACGATGACTGCTTGTCTAGCTTGCTAGCTAAGATTTTGAAAGTATGACGTTGACATGATCAGTCCAATCAAAGCTACGGACCTTGAGCCTTTTTGGATGGGCACCTAATGTAAATCTATGGCAGCACCCAAGGGACGTGAATTTTCGAACTCTCCCCGTAGATTTTGCGGTGACCTAGTGTCCCAATGAGTGACGGAAAACTGAGCCAATCACATCTCAACTAGAGAACATTACCAACCCCTGGCTGTCCCACCACCACCACAGAAAGCACCGAGCTAAGCTGAAAAAAGAGACCATGTTTGCAAAACAGAAACAGGCAACCCCAGATGTCAACTTTGCCCCTAAAAATATTAAAGTAATTTGCAATGCCATGTGGTTTAGTAATAACTATACCCTCTATCACGCCTCAGGATAAGACCCATATGCAGACAGTTCAAAATAAAAGTTTGTTTACAAAACAGGGTGCAGGCAGACGACAGGTCCAGGACAGACAGAGGTAAGTAATCCAGAGCAGAGTCCGAGAGGTACAGAATGGCAGGCAGGCTCAGGGCAGGCAGAATGGTCAAAACCGGGGAAACTAGAAAACAGGAGTACGGGAAAAACGCTGGTAGGCTTGACGAGGCGAACTTGTATCAGACAAACAGAGAACACAGGTATAAATGCACCGGGGATAATGGTGAAGATGGGCGACACCTGGAGGGGTGCCCAAGCACAAAGGTAGGTGAAACAGAACAGGGCGTGACACCCTCTGATTCAACAAAAGAGCCAGACATGTTTTAATAGAATTCCTGACCATTGTAACATTCAAAGTTCTCCATTGTTTTTTCCATCACCCTTGACTTTATCGGTTTTGTGCTGATAGTATCCTTTCTTTTTAGCCTTGTTTAGTTTGGTCACAAGATGTATTACATTAGGGGTGTTATGTCCAGCAGCCTCCTCCCCTCTTCCCCGCAGCCAACATTAGGAGTTCTCCCGTAGCCATGGTGCTCCATGCTGGCTCAATCACAAGGAAAGAAAATACAGACAGGATCAATCATAGTGATGATCTCAACAGAGAAACTTAGGGCTGTCCACTCAGACGATCCCATATGGATCTCCACACACACACACACACACACACACACACACACACACACACACACACACACACACACACACACACACACACACACACACACACACACACACACACACACACACACACACACACACACACACACACACTAAAAACATAATGCGTCTTTGGCTAAGTCTCCTGGCCTCCTGTAACGTGAGCCTCATTGTTATCATCTCTGGTTGTGTGGATAGGTAGAGGGGAGAGGTGGAGGGGAGAGGCGAGAGAGGAGAGGTGGAAAGGTAGAGGAGAGAAAGGAGAGAATGCAGAGCCTCCTGCTTGTCTGTAATGGACCTAATCTTGATTTACTAGAATCTGTGTCTCTCTCCCCGTGTGTCCTTGTTCCTCTATTGGATTTCAATACAAAGAGAGAACGAAATAACGGGTGGAGAGAAGGGGGAGAGGGAGGCCGTTACGATCAAAGCAGGGGTGTGTGTGTTGCGGGGGAGTTATTGTGCATGTCTGTGTCTGAGAGCGAGACGGAGAGGGGTCGTGAGAAAGAGTGGGAGAGGGAGAGAGACAGAGTGGGAGAGGGAGAGAGGCAGAATGGAGGTGGAGAGAGTAAGAAAGAAAGAGACAGATAGCGGGAGAGATAGTGATCTTTCCATCTCTCTATCTGACCTCTATGGTAGCTGCTCTGTGCTGCTATCTGCACCGTCTTGTGTGAACAGGATTTTCTGACATGGCCTGCTACATGCCGATGTCTGATCCCCTGAAAATAGAGGGTCAGGCACATATGTCCTGTGATGAAATCTATTAATCAGTGGCGGACTGCCACTGTAGATCCCTGGAGTGTTTGTAAAGTGTGTGTGTGTGCGTGTGGGTGTGTAGGTGTGTGTGTGTGCACGTGTGTGTTCGCGTCCGGATATGTGTGTGTGTACATACATGCATTTGTGTGTGTGTGTTCTCACTCGTCCGTATGTGTGTGTCTGTCTCGAATGTATGTGTGTGTGTGTGTGTGTGTGTTTATGTGTTAGAAAGGCAGGAGGGGCACTCCTAGGAGATGGCAGAATGACCTGGCGACGTGAAGAGAAAGCCGATGGCTGAGGAGACATGCAAGGACCCCCTGAAGGTGAAATGAAAGACTATGGAAGACCACTGTCAGCACATCATGTAGTTGTGTGTAGGACTAGCAGCATGCATCAGATAATGGAGTTGCAAGTATGAGTCTAGTAACATGCTCCAGCTGTCACTAAGTGTATGTTGTTTTTCTATGGCTTCCTATCCTCCAATCATCCACTGACCTACCTTTTCCCATACCACTCATCCCCTGCTTCATCTCTTCATTTCACCTAACTTCCTCCATTTCCCTCTTTCTTTCTCAATATTCTCTTTCATCCATCTATCCCTTTTTCAATACATCCCTGATCATAATTATGTTATTAAGTGAAAGATTCAAGATCTAAAGTTATAGGGAAACTGACTTCATGCAGCTCGTGATTCAACTGCTTTTCTTCAGCAAAGCAGAATGATAAGATGAAGCCTATTCTGGCTTTGACACAGGGCAATACTATCCAAACCCAAATGCTGAGCGATTAACCGAGATGTATTCTTTTGGGAGGGTTATTAAACAACTAATTGACCAAGGTTGGTTCAATTACTTGAAATCCATTTAGTTCGTATTGTTTTTGTGAGCCCAACACTCCGTTTCTCTCTCAAATAATTCAAGAGAGAAATCAAGTCAAGAACTATGCGGGAAGCTCGTTTTCATGAAGCAAATATTCAACCTGGGTCAGCGCAGAAACATGGTAATTAATTACAATCCATTGTACTTTTTGGGGGGATCGGGCAGAGAAGGATACTCTTTTATGCCTGCTACGTCATATTAGACACACACAGACTGCATAGGGCGCATGAGAGAGGAATGTAAACAACACAACAACGAGGGGGATAGAAACAGATCGTATGCCTTGTCTACTATTAGGAACTAGTCAAATGATTTAGCCAGACAGCTCTGAAGCATTCTTAGGTAGGCTAGCCTAGCTAAATAGGATGACTACAAGACAGTACAGTATGTGGAGCCTGAGCAGAGAGGAGATGATTACTTTAAGGAATGAAACAAAGTAATATATAATCAATATTTTTATTATTTCATAGTAATTTCCACATTTTCTATTGATGTAGAGCTAAAAAAACAAGCCATTAGGTTGAAGGAATTGTCCGTAGAACTCAGAGACAGGATTGTGTCGAGGCACAGATCTGAGGAACGGTAACAAACAATTTCTGCACCATTGAAGGTCCCCAAGAACATAGTGGCCTCCATCATTCTTAAATGGAAAAAGTTTGGAATCACCAAAACTCTTCCTAGAACTGGCTGGCCGGTCAAACTGAGCAATCGGGGAGAAGGGCCTTGGTCAAGGTGGTGACCAAGAACTCGATGGGAGAAGCTTCCAGAAGGACAATCAACTCTGCAGCACTCCACCAATCAGGCCTTTATAGTAGAGTGGCCAGACGGAAGCCACTCCTCAGTAAAAGGCATATGACAGCCCGCTTGGAGTTTGCCAAAAGCCACCTAAAGGAGTCTCAGACCATGAGAAACAAGATTCTCTGGTCTAATGAAACTAAGATTGAACTCTTTGGCCTGAATGCCAAGTGTCACGTCTGGAGGAAACCAGGCACCACTCCTACAGTGAAGCATGGTGGTGGCAGCATCATGATGTGGGGATGTTTTTCAGTGGCATGGATCGAGGGAAAGATGAATGGAGCAAAGTATAGAGAGCTCCTTGATTAAAACCTGCTCCAGAGTGCTCAAGACCTCAGACTGGGGTGAACACATTCATCGTCCAAAAGGACAACATCCCTAAGCACACAACCAAGGGCAATGCAGGAGTGGCTTCGGGACAAGTCTCTGAATGTCCTTGAGTGGCCCAGCCGGAGCCCAGACTTGAACCCAATCTAACATCTCTGGAGAGACCTGAAAAAAGCTGTGCAGCGACGTTGCACATCCAACCTGACAGAGCTTGAGAGGAACTGCAGAGAAAAATGGGAGAAACGCCCCAAGTACAGGTGTGCCAAGCTTGTAGCGTCATACCCAAGAAGACTCGAGGTTGTAATCGCTGCCAAAGGTTCTTCAACAAAACAATGAATAAAGAGTCTGAATACTTATGTAAATGTGATATTTCAGTTGTTGTTATTTTTGTATAAATTTGCATACATTAAAAAAAGTGTTTTTTTCTTTGTGATTATGGGTTATTGTGTGTAGATTGATGAGGGAAAAAACTATTTAATCCATTTTAGAATAAGGCTGTAACATAACAAAATGTGGGGGAAAATCAGTCGGTCTGAATACTTTCCGAAGGCACTGTATTGATAAGCTTCATCTCCCTAGAGAAAAAAGCATCAACACATTATTTTTCCATGCTACTATTTGGTATGCAACTGGATTGTATAAACCTAGCTGTATAAACTAGCTGTCTGCCTCTACGACCTGTACAACAATGTATCATTTTACAAACGCATCTCTCCAGTGCCAGTAGGCTAGCTAGCCCAAGAATGAACATGAAACAAATAATTCACCATGGAAACCATAAACACTCATTCGTAAACATGAATTAACCAGCACAGTGCGGCCTATGTAGGCCTTTTGGATATTTAGTAAATCATTATTCATTGAAGTTCTTGTCTTTCATCATCATATAATCTCTGCCAGCTAGCTACATGCCAATGATTTGCTAAGCATAGCAGCGTCGAATGAATAGAACGATTAGCGACTGGGTCAAAGCACCAGAAAATAACCAGCAACCAGCCCGCTTGGCTAGCAACTTCAGAATGGGAAAACAAATTTACTTGTTAAAATAATGTTTTACATCAAAAAAATGTAATTAATAGTTTTATAAATATGTTGGCAACCGTTTTATAAAAGCAATAAGGCCCTCGAACCCGGGGATTATCATGTGATAACTAATGGCTATTAGGCCCGATTGCTTAAATAATCGAAACCGATACCGACCTCAAAAAGCACCATTAAACGTTAATCGCTCAGCACTAGAGCATGTAGTGCATGCATCAGACTGAGTTTAGACCTGGGTTCAAACAGCATATTTATTTCATATATTTTATCTACGCTTGATTAAGCTTGTCTGTTGTAATGAAACCAAAGGAATAGTCTCAGAAATGCAAACCCTGCTATCTAGCGATCCAGTCAAGTTCAATGAAACCTTGAAAGCATTTGAAAATTAAAACAAAATACTATTTGAACCCAGGTTTGTGCTGAACATTATAGCTGGCGTTCTGACGTCTCTTTCTCAGTCTGGCAGGGTTCTGTATTATTGATCAGCAGGAAATGGGAGAGTTTCTTCCATTTCGTCTGTAAAGGGGACAGCAGACACTTCAAATACCTTGTTAGTTTCAAAGTTTCAATTCTATTTGATACACATGAAACACATTGGCTCGGCAAAAGTGTCTCCAAATAGATCTATAAGAGCTGTCTGCGTCACTCCTCATCTCCCCTCCCTTCTTCATCTTTTCCTAAGCCTAGGAGGGTATGTCTTCGCATTACTCTGAGGTACGGAAGAGAGGGAGGAAAAGAGAAAGAGAACGGGAGGGGAGGGGGAAAGGCAGAGGAAGAGACCTTGAGAGGGACCCCAAGGTCAACTTCTGAGATGGTGTAGATAAATAGGATGTTGTTGATAAATAGATGTATAATAGATGGCTCGATAACAACATGATGCTGAAGGACTCAAAAGGGTATGCCTGTGGGCATAAATTAACAATCAACTCTCAGTGTAGATACTGAACAGAAAGGTAAAGAAAAAAGAAAATGTCCTCTCTCCTCCAATGTTTGAAAATAGACATTCTCCTCTCTCTCCCCAGTGTTTGAAGGTTACATGTCAATACTTGGCTGTAACAATAACTCCATATCTGACATGAGCCAGAAATAGTACTTCTATTTCTGCTCCACAGTCATAGAGAAGACAATAAGAAGAAGATGTGAGCTAGTAAAGCAACCAAGCCTTGCTGCTCGTCATCATCATACCTTGTTCTGTTCTGGAGCCTTCCATTACACCTTGAGTTGTGAGGAGTGTGTTGTGTTGTGTTGTGTGGTGCTATAATTACAACGTTCAGCCATCCCTTTTTCCGACCAAATCAAATGAGAGAGAGAGAGAGAGAGAGAGAGAGAGAGAGAGAGAGAGAGAGAGAGAGAGAGAGAGAGAGAGAGAGGGCCACAGCTGGTCCTGCACAAAAGCACAAAGCCCTCTGCTCTGCTCTCCTCTCCCCTCCCTCTGCTCTCCACCCTCTGCTCATCTCTCTCTACACCACACCCGACTCCCTCGACACACTGTCTTCTCTCTTCTGATTCCCCTTCTCCTCTTCCTCCTCCTCCATCTAATTTTTGCCTCCTTTTCACCTTGCCACTCATTCTTGTCATGTCTTCTTGCCCTCTCTTTTTTTCACCTCACCAGTTCTATTTCTGTTCTTTTTCTCGTTCACACTCTCTGTCACTCTCAGTGACACATTTAGACGTGTTACGTCATCTGTGGTAAAATGGGGGCAAAGTAGTTTGCTAACAAGCCATTCAATCTAAGAATGAGGGACACACACACACACACACCGTGCTTTCACTTCCTTCTGTGCTCTCTGTCTTCGTCTCTCGTCATTCCCTACAGTTACTCTGCTGACTACATCCCAGGCAATGCTGTTCGCGTTCTACTCTGCGGGTTTTCGATCGTCAATTGTCTGATCGACTAAGCTCTCTGTTCTTGTTGATGAGACACTGGCATGGCGTCACGCTTGCTTGACACACACAGCTTGTTGACTTTGTCTGGTATACGCTCTGAGACCCATGCTGTTGAACACCACACTCAACCCCTTTGTCTAGACCACATGCCAGATAGACCTATGCTAACCTGGTCCCATTGCTGTCCTTCTCAGGCCAAACATTGTTTGGCATGACAATGAGTGACAAGGAGTAGGCACGATAGCACAAACAGACGGGTACCTTGGCTAGACCCATGCTAGTACTGGAGTGATAGCAAAAATTCTAATCCACTGCCACTCTGTTCTCTATGTTACAGTGTCTCTATACCTGATCTAATGATATCCCATGAAGCAGTCATTATTATAATGGTGAGCAGTAGTCCACTGTCTGCTCCCTCTCAGGCAGAATAAGGATATTAGTGTGTGTGTGTGTGTGTGTGTGTGTGTGTGTGTGTGTGTGTGTGTGTGTGTGTGTGTGTGTGTGTGTGTGTGTGTGTGTGTGTGTGTGTGTTTGTGTGTTTGTTGTTTGTATATGTCACATAGTTTGAGAAGCTGCAGCTCATATTTCTGAATAATTCAAAGTATTCCGATTTTAATCTGCTCATTTATGTATTTCAGTTAGTGTTTATCAAAAAAGCGCCCCGGCACAAACAAAGCTGCCAGGCAGATCGGTCAAACGGCAATATCGAAGCTTTCCGAAGTAGAATCTCCAAGCAATGCACAAGCATCTGTTAATAGAAAGAAGGAAAAAAAGGGCTGAGGGCTGAGTTTGGTTCATTAAGGAGCAAGACAAAGTGAGGGAGGGAGGCAGAAACAGAACACACACTCAGTGTCGTCCACTTATCACCTGGCCGTCTCACCTTGGCAGACACACAATCCCCTTCCTCCTCTCCCACCTGGCTCTGTCTGTCTAGATAATCATCCGTTAGACTGTCACACTGCTGGCACCCAACTAGCTACCCCTATCTTCAGCCTGGTCTCATAGACTAGACATAGTAAGCGTAGATCCGAGAGCCTCAAATTAGTATGATATGTTACGTTTGGTAGGGTTGCCTACGGCAAAGTCGAAAGTAGGGTGGTTTTGAGTTCAAATCTCATCACGGACAACTTTATAATTTTAGCTAATTAGCAACTTTTTAACTACTTACTACTTTTGAGTTATTTTGCAACTACTTAACATGCTAGCTAACCCTACTCCTAAACCTAAACTTAACCCTTTTAGAAAATAATTCCCCTAACCTTATTCAATAATACAACAATGCCCTGAAATGCTCATTGTTGAATAATGTGTCACCGAATTTCTCTATTTTTATCTACCTCGCTTCCCAACCAAGGTGCGTGAATAGAGGAGCAAACTGAAGAGAGGACAATATTCCGCCATCTTGAGATGTACTGTCCTTGTCTGCTTAGAGTGGATATTCCCACTGTCACAACCAATGTTTTCCTCTTTTTCAGAGGATCCCATACAAACAGCAGGATATTCATCTAGACAATTATAAGAGTGCACCTTGTGCCAGGGCACTCAGCAACCACTCTGCAGTATTGGGGGAATAGAGAGCACAGACCTCATCTCAACCTGTGAGACACATACACACGCACAGTGCTCTGCAGTATTGGGGGAAAAGACAGCACAGACCTCATCTCAACCTGTGCATTTTAGATATGTAATGTAATCAGTGGCCTGCTGCTAAAATAAGCCTATAACCCAGAAAGGTGTGTGTGTGCATGTGTGTGTGCTCTCCAGGATCAGCGTCTCATTAGGCTTGTGTGTGTGACAGCGTAGCATGGCCGTGATGCTGCAGGGGGTTCTGGTCCCACACTGACGCAACCATCCCGCTATGGTTACGGTTACCACTGTGGATACCTACCGGTATGTAAGCTACCCACGTATATCCTGCACCACATCAGATCGCCTTTTTTCCCCCCCTCCCTCTGACATGTCTCTCACTCGTCGCCTTTGTCTTTGAACCAGTGTAATAGATCTCAAAGTGTCGTTCAAACAGTACACAGCATGACTGAATATTGCTTGTCAAAGATTTTCTGTTCTTGTCAGCCTCATTACCCAAATCCAATGTTTTGTTTTTCTCTCAGGTGACTGGCTGGTCTATCTCTCTAACTCTTTTTCTATTTGCCGTTCCTCGAAAGAAGAAAAATATAATTGGTGGAGAATATCCAATGTCCCTCCCCTGCGACCTCTAACGAGTTAAAAAAAAATATTGCACAGGAGCTTGAACAATCAGCACTTTACATTCTTACGTGTTCTGATTCATTTCACTGTTTAAGCCGGCTTACTAATAGTCCATCACGTGTGTGTTCACATGATGGTCAATCAGAGTCAGGTCACATCTCAATAAGAAAACGGAATATTTGTGTCAAGGCATTCATCAGATGAAGAGGGTGTCGGCTTCAATTGGATTTACAGGCAGAGACTATATATACACTCACCACGTTCCCCATAATGCCTTCTTGTCTTTGCCCAGGTTCCTCACAGCTTTTTCACGGACCTGAAGAAAACACCCAATATGTTTACCTCCCTCCCTCTACAACATCTTTAGCACCCATGCACCATTGATCAATGTCACACAAAACAAAACTACCCTACATATGAGACAGATACCGAAGCTAATACCCAGATACAGAACAGAACACTAGTGGGGGAAAAAATGGAACAAGGCTGGTCGCCGAGAGAGATTAATTACACTTAGGGAAATATAATCCTACATGTAACTCTACAGTCACGTTGGGTGTTAATGAATGAATGTGACATTGGCTGCGCACCAAATGGCACCCCATTCCGTGTATACTGTGGTGCACGCCCTATGGGCCCTGGTCTAAAGTAGTGCACTACATAGAGCATAGGGCGCCATTTGGGACAGAGCCATTACTTTTGTGTGTTGACATACAAAGGCCATTAAGGACTGTACGGATCCCTCAGCTGTGAGTTCAGTTAGGAATTTATTTAGACAGACAGGGAGCTGAGTGTACGTGCATGCGTGTGTGCGTAAGTGTGTGTGTGCAGTAATTTTACTTTGCAGTGGGAATAGCAGTAAAAGTCTAGCAAAATATAGGCAGCTTTGACCTTCTCTACAGTGTAAGATGAGGAAATGACTTTGAGACACACCTCTCTCTCTTGGTGAGGATTCTCTCCATTCTCCTCCATTTACTGCTATGTTTACGTGGGTACATTCTATGACCTCTGCTCCCTCATTTGTGTGTGTGTGTGTGTGTGTGTGTGTGTGTGTGTATCTGCCGTTCAGTAGGTATGCTTGCCTGTATATTCAGTATTTATGTGGACTGGGCTAGCTACAAACCCCTGATTAAAACGTAGACTTTTCGTGTGCTTCATATTTTGTAAGTTAGTGTTCCAAAGCACAGATCTATGTGAGACAAGCTGCTCTCTACCGCTTTCCTCTCTTCCTTCTCCTTCTGACGGCTTTTCAGCTCATAGATGGTTTTTACACCCCCCCCCCCTCTCCCCCCCTCTCTCTCTTCAGCAGTAATGGCGCTGTGTAACGTGTTAGACACGTTTCACAATATTAGAGTGAATTTCTTGAGATCAGTCGGTCTTCGCGGGTCTCTATGACGTCCTAACAGACCAGCTGGCAGCTTGTGAAGAAAGAGAGAGGAGAGAGAGAACAGAGAGACGAGAGAGGAGAGAGAGAGAGAGAGAGAGAGAGAGAGAGCAAAAGGGAGAGAGAAGAAAGCCTGAAAGTCAGAGAACATTTGGAGAGAAAAGCAATGAGGGTGAAGAGGATGTAAAGAGTGAAATGAAAGTCAGTGGAGGGAGAGAGAGAGGGGAGGGAGAGAGAGAGTGGAGGGAGAGAGAGAGGGGGAGACGAGGAGAGAAAGCTGCAAAGAGAGTGGAAAAAAGAGAGTACTGAGGATATAGAAATGAGAGAGGGAGAGAGAGTTTTATTTATTTATTTTCACCATTATTTAACTAGGCAAGTCCGTTAAGAACAAATTCTTATTTGCAATTACGTCCTACCCCGGCCAAACCCTGACCTGGACGACGCCGGGCCAATTGTGCGCCGCCCTATGGCACTCCCAATCACGGCCGGTTGTGACACAGCCTGGAATCAAACCAGGGACTGTAGTGACACCTCTAGCACTGAGATGCAGTGTCTTAGACCGCTGCGCCACTTGGGCGCCCAGAGAGAGAGAGAGAGGGAGAGAGAGGGAGAGAAAGAGAGAGGGAGAAAGAAGAGGGACGATCTGATGAGTTGCCAGATTTGGGTATGACTGTATAAAACGTATCAGTAGGTTTGAACGCAGCGCGCCGGGATTCTGTCAATCAGAGATGCGTTGGGACTCAGCCCCACAATAATGGCACGTTTATCTGTCAAAATCTCTCTCTCCTATCTGTTTGTCATTCTTTATCTTTCTTAGTCTCTCTCTTCATCCTCTCTCTCTCTTTTCAGGGCTTTATAGGTATGGGAAACATATGTCACCATTGCCAGAGCAAGTGAAGTAGATAATAAACAAAAGTGAAATAAACATTCAAATTGAAACGGTAAACATTACACTCACAAAAGTTCCAAAAGAATAAAGACATTTCAAATGCCATATTATGTGCAATTAGTTACAGTACAAAAGGGAAGATAAATAAGCATAAACATTGGTTATATTTACAATGGTGTTTGTTCTTCACTGATTGGCATTTTATCATGGCAACAGGTCACAAATCTTGCTGCTGTGGTGGCACACTGGAGTGTTTCACCCAATAGATATGGGAGTTTATCAAAATCGGGTTTGTTTTTCAAATTCTTTATGGGTCTGTAATCTGAGGGAAATCTGTGTCTCTAATATGGTCATACATTTGGCAGGAGGTTAGGAAGTGCAGCTAAGTTTCTACCTCATTTTGTGGATAGTGTGTGAAGAACTGAGCCCCAGAGCCCCAGGACCAGCTTGCTTAGGGGGCTCTTCTCCAGGTTCATCTCTCTGTAGGTGATGGCTTTGTTATGGAAGGTTTGGGAATCGCTTCCTTTTACGGGGTTTGTAGAATTAAACGGCTCTTTTCTGGATTCTGATAGTTGGCGGGTATCGGCCTAATTCTGCTTTGCATGCATTATATGTTTTTTAACGTTGTACACTAAGGATATTTTTGGTGTTTGACCCCAGACCTCACAACCATAAAGGGCAAAGGGCATAGAATGCCCTTCTTGCCTTGTCTCTCAGATCGTTCACAGGTTTGTGGAAGTTACCTGTGGCGCTGATGTTTAGGCCGAGGTATGTATCGTTTTTTTGTGTGCTCTAGGGCAACCGTGTCTAGATGGAATTTGTATTTGTGGTCCTGGTAACTGGACCTTTTTTGGAACACCGTTATTTTTTGTCTTACTGAGATTTACTGTCAGTGTCACGGATAGCTAGGAGTGGTTGTGTGTTTTTCCCCCAACATCACTTTCCATCCATTTGTATAGTCGAACCTCAAGCCAAATTGAGTGAAAAGTTTTTTTTTTTTAATCAAAGACTTTAGAGAAGTCTTTGCATTTGTTTTGGTTTGTTTGTTTGTCAATTAGGGTGCCCTGGGTGAATACGTGGTCTGTCGTACAGTAATTTGGTAAAAAGCCAATTTGACATTTGCTCAGTACATTGTTACTCTCTCTTTCTCTCTCTCTCTCTCTCTCTCTCTCTCTCTCTCTCTCTCTCTCTCTCTCTCTATCAACTCAACTCAAGGGCTTTATTGGCATGGGAAACATATGTTAACATTGCCAAAGCAAGTGAATTCGATAATAAACAAAAGTGAAATAAACAATAATAATGTACAGTAAACACTACACTGAGCGTGTCTCTCTCTCTCTCTCTCAATTCTATCTCTCTCTATCTCGCTCTCTCTCTCGTTCTCATATATGTCTATCATTTTCTGTAGCTACCAACCACACCAGACCTTGACATTCTCATGTCTGTCACTTGCATGCCCTGAGATGGTTATTAGCGACGCAGCCTAGTTGGCATAACCAATGACCTCACTTGACCCAGTGGCCAGACAGACTGGTGGCCAGACTGTGGGTCTGGAGAGGGACTAAGTTTAGACCTCATCCTGCCTCTTTTGGGCACCAGGATTAGTGTAATTAATGGGGCCTGGTGGAGAGAAAAAGGGGAGGACGGAGAGGAGGGAGGGGTTGTTCTCCATCTAACCCGAGGGGTGAAAGCATTTGGGGAATGGGCCCCAATCATGACACAAAAGGTCTCTATTTACCCCTGAGCTAGAGCTGAAGAAATAGACGCCCATACCCCCCCCCCCCCCCCCTCCCCCCGGGCTCTCGTCACCCTCTCCTCTCCCTTTCCATCTCCTCACCCTCCTCTCATAATCTTTTTTAGGAATGACGGGATGAGGAAGGCTCTACATTTCTCATTCTCCCAGTCATAACCCCTCCTCAGCCTTGGGCCAAGGATTTATGAGCATTCATTTTGTTCTCTTCTCCTCTCCTCTATTCAGTGACACAGGCCTCTTAATGAGGGAGGAGAATGAGAGAGAGAGAGAGAGCGAGAGAGAGAGAGAGAGAGAGAGAGAGAGAGAGAGAGAGAGAGAGAGAGAGAGAGAGAGAGAGAGATGGCGTGAGAGAGAGAGAGACTAAAGTCATTTGGAGAAAGCTATTTGAATGGAAATCATACTCACATCTGTGATGAAGAATGAGCTGTAAATACTAGCTTGACTCTGGGGGTGCAGGGATACACAATGACAGCCAAAACCAACACCACATGAGAGCCAGTGTGTACAGTACAGTATGTGTGTGTCTGTCGGTGTGCCTGCCTTTACAGACTGCTGATGATTCAATGGACATGTGTGTGTCTGTCGGTGTGCCTGCCTTTACAGACTGCTGATGATTCAATGGACATGTGTGTGTCTGTCGGTGTGCCTGCCTTTACAGACTGCTGATGATTCAATGGACATGTGTGTGGTGGGGGTAGGAAAACACCTTTGTTTCTTCCTCCCTCCCTCTCTTTCCCTCTAATAACGGGGTGCATGCAGTCCATGCGGATAGCAACATGCCTTTCTAAATGCAGAAGGCAATTAACGCGTTTAAACCAAGAGCACGCAACCAAGTCACATAAATAAAGCAAGCCAATTAAGGGCCTGGCCGCATTAAAAGTGGATTATCTTGCCGATGTAAATATCTCTGCCTCATTTTCATCAAATCGTGGTGGATCTAGGGCCTGAGCACTCATTAGAGAGCTGAGCCAAGAGGTGGGGAAGGTAGGAGGGGAGGGAACGGAGGGAGATAAGGGTTAGGTGTTAGGGGGTAGGGAGATTAGGGGCCAAGGAAGGGGGAAAGGTAGAGAGAGAGAGAGAGAGAGAGAGAGAGAGAGAGAGAGAGAGAGAGAGAGAGAGAGAGAGAGAGAAGGATGTTGTAGGTTGCATGCATAGAATAATGGATGAAAGGTGTCCCTCATTCTGGAATAATTTCCTCTCTTCTTAATTCCCTTATAACCCTTCACACACACTATGCATAGACACTAACACACACACAAGCACATATACATGCATGTAGGCAGGCACGCATGCACACGCACGCACACAGCAATGTGGTTAACGATCCACTTCGTAAACATAGTTATGTTTCTACATATAGCACACACACACTTTTGAATTCCTCCATAGAGCTACAGCACAGTGACAGGCTCCTCTCTCACCTCTCTGTCACCACATGCTTTCTCTAAATTAGGGGTGTATCCTGCATGGAATTCCCCAATAAAACCTGTAACTAAAGAGCAAGACTCAGAGTGTTTTATTTCAAACTACTATAATTTCCCATTTTTTCATTTTCTCACTTCCTGAAACCTCTGTGCCCCTGAGATATTGGCACCAGTAATTCACTTCACTTGGTACGTTGTGTTTTTAGGTTGCGGTACAACATAAATTGCAAACACCATTCAATAATACAGTAGCTTTTATGCAAGGAAAGGCAAAACAAAACTGCTCTGATGCTCTGTGCCAAGTTTATAAAGATCCCAACCTGGCTCAGCATTCGCTATAATCAATCCGACAGCCAGTAAATGAGATATAAAATACTTAGCCTTGATTAAGAAAATCATATCTTAATTGCTGTATGCTTATAAATCGTTACAGTTCTTCCTGCTATTTTGGCTACAATACAGTACTTTATTTTATGTCTCAGCCTAGTTTTTCATATGATGTATTCATTGTCTGCACGCTGGTTTTGTGTTATATTACTCTTTGTCTTTCAGAAACGTTGTGGGCCGCAAACACTCTGGGATTAGAAAAAGGCTCTTACTACAGTAGGTCCCCAGGGACCCATAACCCCCCCCCCCCCCCCCCCCCCCTTTGTCTGCGTGTGGAATCTCAAATAAGTATTTGTTGACTCTGATTCAGATGTTAATGAATCTAAATGCACTCCTTTTTGCCCAACACTGGTCATACGTTTTCATAATGCACACATAGGCTTGAAATATCATGCAAAATAATACAGCCAGCGTATTGCGAGCAATGTCTCCGCAGTCATGATGAGTGATCAGTGCAACGTCTTTATGGTAGGAATACTATTTCCATTCCATGCTTGGCGGTAATATCGTGCTTTTTCACCGGGGAATTGCTTTATTCTGAGCGTGCTTAGAATAGAATAGTACAACTCTATCAGTGGAGGCTGCTTAGGGGAGGAAGGCTCATAACAATGGCTGGAATGGCATGGAAACCTGTGTTTGATGGATCTGATACCATTCTATTGATTCCGTCTCCAGCCATTACCACGATTCCTCCCCAATTAAGGTGCCACCAACCTCCTGTGAACTCTTCAGCACTGAGACATGGAATAAGGAAAGACAGATAAGATTGAGTGTTGTTTTTTTTGTGCACACCTAACCTAACCTTCAAGGTTAGTCAGAGCGATTCCAAGCCTAGGTGGATTGGGACACAGATAACACGATTGTTTTTAACCTTGAAATCGTGAGGGCACATTTGATTCTCTCGGCCCTTCGTTCTCAGTGTGGGCCTAAATCCATTTGCCTCCGCTATGAGCAGAGCACCACTCGTGCTCCAATGGACTGCTGCAAGGAGAGTATTCTGCACGGGCCTGAACATTCCCCTTTTAATATATATCGTGGGCACTACATGGCCAAAAGTATGTGGACAGCTGCTCGTCGAACATCTCATTCCAAAATCATGGGCATTAGTACAGAGATGGTCCGCGTCTGTCTTCCCCCCCTTCCCAACGCAGTTCCTTCGAAACCATGCCCCGTTATCCAGAGGGGCGTTCTACTACGCTCCCTTTGGCTAGATGGCGTTGTCTCACTCACAGGGGATCAGGCGGTGGCCTTCCAAGGTAAGGATGGAAAGTGTAATTCAACAATTAGCTGCCTACCGCAATGCAGGCCTGTTATTATCACGTTTGGTAACATTGATGCATTTATCTTCAGTGAGTTGTAAAAATGTCTCAGAGGCTCCTTAACATTACTACCTCGGTATTTGTTATATTATCATTGGTAGTCTGTTATCGGGTAAAAGCATATGCTTATTATTCATTATTTCTCAAATATTTATTAGCTAATCATTCAGTCAAATACGCTGTGCTACAGCAATTGAATCTGTCCTTGAGCGTTAAAGGACGTTAATAGCTTGCTCTGTCCACGACATCATGTTATTTGATTTTTCAATCTTGAAATACAAGGGCAAATGTTATTCATCAGTGACTGAAATTTCGCGCTACGTGATACTCACTTCTGGACTTGGAGAGCGCTCAAAGCGCTGTAGAATGCCTCTCTGAATAACAGGGTGTGGTTTTTAGCTTAACTGCGTTGGGAAAAAGAAAGACACAGTCGGTCTCCCCTTTGCTGCTATGACAGCCTCCACTCCTCTGAGAAGGCTTTCCACTAGATGTTGTAACATTGCTGCGGGGACTTGCTTCCATTCAGCCGAAAGGACATTAGAGAGGTCGAGCAATGATGTTGGGGCGATTAGGCCTGACTCGCAGTCGGCGTTCCAATTCATCCCAAATTTGTTTGATGGGGTTGAGGTCAAGGCTCTGTGCAGGCCAGTCAAGTTCTTCCACACCGATCTTAACAAACCATTTCTGTATGGACCTCGCTTTGTGCCCGGCAGAATTGACATGCTGAAACAGGAAAGGGCCTTCCCCAAACTGTTGCCACAAAGTTGGAAGCACAGGATCATCTAGAATGTCATTGTGTGCTGTAGCATTAAGATTTCCTTTCACCTGGACCTAAGGGGCCTACCCCAAACTATGAAAAACGGCCCCAGACCAGTTTTCCTCCTCCACCAAACTTTTTAGTTGGCACTATACATTAGGACAGGTAGCATGTTCCTGGCATCCGCCAAACCCAGATTTGTCTGTCGGACTGCCAGATGGTGAAGCGTGACTCATCACTCCAGATAATGTGTTTCCACTGCTCCAATGGCGAGTCCAATGGCGCCGAGCTTTACACCACTCCAGCCGATGCTAGGCATTGCGCATGGTGATCTTAAGCTCCCGACGAACAGTTGTTGCGCTGTCGTTGATTCCACAGGCAGTTTGGAACTCGGTAGTGAGTGTTGCAACCAAGGACAGACACATTTTTACGCTCTACGTGTTTCAGCAGCTGAGCCGTTGTTGCTCCTAGACGTTTCCACTTCACCATTACAGCACTTACAGTTGACCGGGGCAGCTCTAAAAGGGCAGAAATTTGACCAACTATGACGTGCCACGTTGAAAGTCATTGAGTTATTCAGTAAGGCCATTCTATGGCCAATGTTGGTCTGTGGAGATTGGATAGCTGTGTGCTCGATGTTATACACCTGTCAGCAACGAGTGTGGTTAAAATAGCATAATCCACTCATTTGAAGGGGTGTCCACATACTTTTGTATAGTTTAGCATATCTGCCTAAATACAATACAATTGTGTGGATTTTACATAGGCTACAGTATTATATTACATTTTTTATCATCACCATCATTACCGCCACCATTAGCATCATCATTATCACCACCACCATCATCATCACCACCACCACCACCACCATCATCCTCATTATCATCACCATCCTCATTATCATCACCATCACCACCACCACCATCATCATTATCATCACCATCACCACCATTATCATCACCACCCCCATCACCACCATCATAATTATTATTATCATCATCCCCACTTTGTCAACATCACATTGTGTGTTCTGTTCTCATGATCTCCTTTGTTAACATGGAGGACGGGGTTATAATCAGGAGGTGATGGCGCACAGATGGAGGGCTTTACAATGGCTTTGTGTTTTGTACACAAACAAGCACGCACGCATGCGCGCGCACACACACACACACTGACTGCCTGCTGCATCTGTCTCTGGGATAATAGCCGTGACTCATCCAGGGACACAGCTCCTAAACTCACCATGGTGCTCCTTCACACGTTGATGATTGTTTTCACCACACCTCTACAGCAGAACCCACTAGTATCTACTTACTACAGTACATCTACAGGCGCTTCATCTAAAGACAAGATGCTAGAACGAGTCTTCTAGCCATAACAGTAGACCACAGTCTAGCCAGGCTGTGTCTGAAATGGTGTCTGTAGTGTTCGACTTTTTACCAGTGCCTATAGGCTAGTAATAAAGTAGTGCACTATGTTGGGAATGGGGTGCCAATTCAGGAGCACTCTAGCTCACCTCTAAATTCCTCATCCGCCTGTGAGGTGGGCAGACCTGTTGAGACGAATACGCATTTCAAATATTTGAAATAGGAAGCACTTTGAGGGGCGCTTGGTTTAGCTTGTATGGTGTGAGGAGGTTGCACTTCTTGGAATATTTTGTTGGATCCATTGTGCCTGGCAAGCTAAATGAAGCGCACCTCCGGTGTTTCAAATATTTGACGTACGAATCCGACCGAGGTCTGCTTTGAGGAGACACAGTCTTCCACTTACCTACGGTACCACCAGAAACCTGCATCTTATACTTTCTAAACATGGACAAAAGTCTGCTTTGATGAATTTACTCTGCCTTCCACTTTTACACTGCCACCAGAAACCTTTAACTGGAGCCTTTTCAAACATGGAGAATCTATGAACACAGTATTTTGTTTTTTCATACGGTCGAAGTTTATAAACACTGAAAAAATATATAGAAACGCACCATGTAAAGTGTTGGCTCCATGAGCTGAAATAAAATATCCCAGAAATGCTGAATATGCACAAAGAGCTTATTTCTCTCCAATTGTGTGAACAAATGTGTTTACATCCCTGTTAGTGAGCATTTCTCCTTAGCCATGATAATCCTTCCGCTTGACAGGTGTGGCATATCAAGAATCTGATTAAACGGCATGATCATTACACAGGTGCACCTTGTGCTGGGGACAATTCCACAGATGACAACACAATGCCACAGATGTTGAATTGAACATTCGTTTTCCTACCATAATCCGCCTGCAACGTTGTTTTAGAGAATTTGGCAGCCCGTTCAACCGGCCTCACAACCGCAGATCACGTGCCCAGCCCAGGATCTCCATATCCAGCTTCTTCACCTGCGGGATCATCTGAGACCAGCCACCCGGACAGCTGATGAAACTGAGGAGTATTTCTGTCTGTAATAAAGCCCTTTTGTGGGAAAAACTCATTCTGATTGGCTCCCCAGTGGGTGGGCCTATGCCCTCCCAGGCCCAGCCATGGCAACGCCCCTGCCCAGTCATGTAAAATACATAGATTAGGGCCTAATGAATTTGTTTCAATTGACGGATTTCCTTAGATGAACTGTAAACTCAGTTTGAACCTTTGAAATTGTTTCATGTTGTGTTTATATTTTTGTTCAGTATAAATAATTTAGCGCTATGTCCTCGCATTGTGAGCTGACGGACGGACAATGTTCCCTGTGGTCTAAATCTATACCATACCAGTGAGGTCACCTTTATGATGTTCCTGTACTACTTAGGTCACCTTTTTGAACTTCACAACATCACATCCTGCTTTCCCAGAATTCCTAGTCTTTGCTATGGTATTGACGTGTTCCAAGCCTTTGCACTCCTCTATTCTCCTGTGCTTCCTAGTAGTGTGTTGCTTTGAAGTGATGGAGGACAGGGGAGCAGAGAGAGCACTCGGGGTGGGGTGGGGGGGGGGGGGGGGGAGAGGGAGAGGGAGGGAGAAAAGGAGATGGAAGGAGTGATAGGCAGGAGGAGATGTGGAAGATGAAAGGACCAAATGTTTCAGAAAAAAAAGAGGATGGGGGACGATAGAAGAGGGGGATGGAGGGGGTAACCAATGGGGTTCAAGGTCATATCAACTCTCCAATCAAAAGGCTCTGATCCACGCCTCTCTGGTTTAAGCGGTGTCCTGAATTAGCAGATGGAGATCAAAAGATGACACACAAACTCTCTTTGACTATCTCTCTTCTCTCTCCCTCCCTAACCCTCCTTCTCTCCTCTCTCTCCCTCTCTGTCTCGGACCGCATTCAGCTACTACCACATCAGAGTAGGACATTCCTCTTGGAGTTTTGGCTAGTCTTTCAAAGTAGGCCGGCGTACTCAGAGAGTCCGACAAACCAGTGGTGGAAAACAGCACAGCTCGCGCTTTTGGCACCTGGGAGAAACAATTCCGTCACGAGCGATTCTAGGATTTTAGTAACACACACACACACAGTCTTCGCCTTTACGCTTGTAATAACTGTTGTAAGTAAACTCCAATAAAAACATGGTCAAAAAATGAAGTGCTGATTTCACTGCTTTTACATCATGTTTTTGTCTGTTTTTGAGTCAAAGGTAATTTACTGTTTCCTTTTACTGTAAGTGATGTGGAGCTAGATAGTGGTGATAGCACTTCATCAGCCATAATATGGTTCCACTCTGTCAGGTAAATAGAGCCGATCTGTGTGGATAGCTAAGTGTTA